>NW_017731369.1:6167276-6192580 GCF_001890085.2 Hipposideros armiger | reverse complement strand
GAAGGAAAGAAGGAAGGAAGGAAAGAAGGAAAGAAGGAAAGAAGGAAAGAAGGAAAGAAGGAAAGAAGGAAAGAAGGAAAGAAGGAAAGAAGGAAAGAAGGAAAGAAAGAAAGAAAGAAAGAAAGAAAGAAAGAAAGAAAGAAAGAAAGAAAGAAAGAAAGAAAGAAAGAAAGGAAGAAAGAAAACTTTTATGAATTCAGTTTGCAGTGAATGTGGTTCATGAGCCCCTCACCTGGAGGTTAGCCATGAGCCTTTTGTTAAACATTTACAAAAATGGATGGCAACTTCAATCTGAGATTCCCTTCAGCCACACCTGTAGTCTTACGTGTACATTTCTATAAGAAGACTGAAATCATATCAAGTGTCTTCTCTGACCACAACGGTATGAAATTACAAGGAAAAAACTGAAAAGCAAACAAACACATGGAGGCTAAATAACATGCTACTAAAGAATGAATGGGTCAACAGTGAGATCAAGGAAGAAATCAAAAGATACCTTGAAGCAAATGAAAATGAAAACACAACTGCCCAAAAATCTGTGGGACACAGCCAAAGCAATCACAAGAGCGAAATTCATAGCAATACAGGCCTAACTCAAGAAACAAGAAAAATTTCAAATAAGCAATCTAAACTTACACTTAAAGGAACTAGAAAAAGAACAGCAAACAAAGACCAAAGGAAGCAGAAGGAAAGAAATAATAAAGATCAGAGCAGAAATAAACAAATTAGAGTCTCAAAAAAACAATACAAAAGGTCAATTAAACCAAGAGCTTGGTCTTTGTAAAGATAAACAAAATTGATAAATCTTTAACCAGACTCATCAAGAATAAAAGGAAGAAGACCCAAATAAATAAATCAGAAATGACAACTGACACCACAGAAATACAAAGGATTATAAGAAAATATTACAAACAATTATATGCCAACAAACTGGGAAGAAATGGATATACTTGTACAAACATACAATCTTCCAAGACTAAATCAAGAAGAAACAGAAAATCTGAACAGACCAATTTCTACAAACAAAATCAAAGCAATAATCAAAAAACGCCCAACAAACAAAAGTCCTAGACTGGATGGCTTCACAGGTGAATTTTACCAAACATATGAGAAGAATTAATATCTACCCTCAAGCTATTCCAAAAAATTCAAGAGGAGGAAAAGCTTCCAATGTCATTTAGTGAGACCACCATTACCCTTGTCCAAAACCAAACGAAGATATTGCCAAAAAAAAAAATTATAGGTCAATATCCCCGATGAACATAGATGTAAAAATCCTCAACAAAATATTAGCAAACTGAATTCAGCAATACATTAAAAAGATCATACACCATGATCAAGTGAGATTTATTGCTGGGACTCCAGGTTGTTTCAATATCCACAAATTGATAACATGATACACCACATAAACAAAATGAAGACAAAAACCGTATGATCATATCAATAGATGCAGAAAAATCATTTGACAAAACCCAGCATCCATTTATAATAAAAACTTCTTAAATTTACTGAGACTTGTTTTGTGGCCTAACATGTGGTCCATTTGGGAAAATGTTCCATGTACAATTGAAAAGAATGTATATTCTGCTGCTTTGGGTTGAAATGCTCTAAAGATATCAATGAAATCCATCTGGTCTAGTGTGTCATATAAGAACACTGTTTCCTTGTTGATTTTCTGGCTGGAAGATCTGTCCCTTGGTGTCAATGGGGTATTAAAGTCCCCTACTATGATTGTGTTACTGTTGATCTCTCCTTTTATGTCAGTCAATATTTGCTCTATGAGTATGTCGGGTGCATACATGTTTACAAGGGTTATATCCTCTTGTTGGATTGATCCCTTTATCATTATGTAATGTCCTTCTTTGTCTCTTATTATAGCCTTTGTTTTAAAGTCTATTTTGTCTGATGTAAGTATTGCTACCCCAGCTTTTTTTTTGCTTCCATTCACATGAAATATCGTTTTCCATCCCTTTACTTTCAGTCTGTGTGTTTCTTTCAATCTTAAGTTTGTCTCTTGTAGACAGCATATGTATGGGTCTTATTTTGTTATCCATTCAGCTATCCTATATTTTTTTACTGGAGCACTTAATCCATTTACATTTAAAGTGATTATTGATAGATACATAGTTATTGCCATTTTATTATTCATATTTATGTTCTTTCCTCCTCCCTACCCCCTTTCTTCTTAAAGAAGTCCCTTTAATATTTCTTGTAATACTAGTTTGTTGGTGATAAACTCCTTTAGATTTTTCTTGGCTAGGAAGCTCTTTATCTCTCCTTCAATTTAAAACAATAGCCTTTCTGGGTAAAGTAGTTTTGTTTATAGGTCCTTGTTTTTCATCACTTTGAATATTTCATACCAATTCTTTCTGGCCTGCAAAGTTACTGTTGAGAAATCAGCTGGAAATTTTATGGGAGCTCTCTTGTAAGTAACTAGTTGCCTTTCTCTTGCTGTTTTTATGATTCTCTGTTTGTCTTTAATTTTTCCCATTTTAAAGACAAAAGCCTCCTGGAAGAAAACGTAGGCAGTACACTCTCTGGCATTGCTCTTAGTAACATTTTTTCTGATCTATCTCGTTGGGCAAGGGAAACAAAATAAATAACAAATAAATGGGACTGCCTACTGAATGAGAGAAGATGTTTGTCAGTGATACATCAGATATGGGTTAATATCCAAATTTTATAAAGAACTCAACACCAAAAAAACTAACACCAAAAACTCAACACCAAAAAAAATGGGCAGAGAACTTGAATAGACATTTCTCCAATGAGGACATACAGATGGCCAATAGACATACGAAAAGATACTCAATGCCACTAATCATCAGAGAAATGCAAGTTAAAACCACAATGAGATACCACCTCATACCTGTCAGAATGACTATTATCAATGAATACACAAATGACAAGTGTTGGCAAGGATGCAGAGAAAAGTGAACCCTCATGCACTGTTGATGGGATTGGAAATTCGTGCAGCCACTATGAAAAACAGTATGGAGGTTCCTCAAAAAATTAAAACTAGAACTATCTTATGATCCAGCAATTCCACTTCTGGGTATTCATGTGAACAAATCCAAGACACTAATTCAAAAAGATACATACACTACTATGTTCATTACAACACTATCTACAATAGCCAAGATATCGAAGCAACTTATGTGCCCATCAAGAGACAATTGAATAAAGAAGGTGTGGTACATATATACAGTAAAATATTACTCGGCCATAAAAAAGAATGAAATCTTACCATTTGCAACAACATGGATGGACCTAGCGGGTATTATGCTAAGTGAAATAAGTCAAACTGAGAAAGATAAATACCATATGGTCCCATTTATATGTGGAATCTAAAGAATAAAATAAATGAAAAAACAAAACAGAAACAGACTCAGAATAAATTGATGGTGGGCAGAGGGGAGAGGTGTTGGGGGCAGGGCGAAAAAAGGTGAATTCATTAAGAAATACAAATTGGTAATTACAAAATAGTCACAGGGATATAAAGCATAGTGAATCTAGTCAATAATATTGCAACAGCTATGTATAATTCCAGCTGAGCACTAGACTAATTAGGGGGGCATTACTGCATAAATTATATACATATCTAATCACTATGCTGTATACCTGAGACTAATATAAAATAATATTAACTATCAAGTGAAATTGAGATAAATAAATAAATAAATAATGAATTTTTTTTAAAGTGGGCTCACAGGAAAAGGAGGGGGAATCCCCAAGGTGAAGTAAGGAAACAGGTGCAGCAAGTCTGAGCTTATATGATGTAAAACCATCCCTTCGATTGAGCTGAACTCAGGAAGGAAACTCGATGAGCATTCCTTCCTCCACATGCAAGTAACAGTACTAACAGTAGCAGTAATACTGGTAGCAACAGCAGTAATCATCACAGTACTAACAGTCACAATGGTAAGAATGGTAACTGCAGGAGTGGTCATTTGATTTGTAGTGATCATCATAGCTGTAGTAGTCGTGTGGCATAATAAACAATGGTGGTAGGAATAAGCGCTGCCGTAGTAACAGCATGTGCAAATACCCTGGGGCAGGAAGAAGCCTGGCGCGTTCGGGGGCAGAAAGAAGGCGATGAGGAGGGAGACAAAGGCCCGTGTCTATTGCCCTGCAGAGGAAAACATTTTCCCTCAGAAACTTTTTGAAGAATATTGAAAAAATACACACAACATAAAAACACCATCCATAACCTCACAACTTTTGCAATGAAATAAACAAGTAAAAAAAAATCCCCCTTCTGTTCTTTAGCCTCAGTCAAATCTGAGGACTTGATTGGCAGAGGACGCAGGCCTATCAAAGTGTATAAAACCATTTGCATTGACATGAACAGCCTCAGCTGTCTCCATTGTTATCACTGCCTTAAGGTATGTGACTGTCCTTCCTCAGCAGCTCCCAGCTGGCCCATCTCTGGCAGCCCAACACGCTGCTATGGGCTGAGAATATTTACAACAAGAACGTTAGAACTGTACACAAACTGAGATCAATAGGTTCTGAGCAAAATTTGGAAGCCCTGGGCAAGTCTTTCAGAATGAGGTGGAAATGGATGAGAGTACTTATGAAAAAAAAGTCAGTTTCTGAGGGCGATTTCTAAAATGCCAGAGCACCAGATTCTAGCCACAAAGACACATAAATGAAAAACCAAAAGTAATGAAATCATCTAGACAGTGAAAGCTGCCTTGGGGCAGCAGAAACGTTAATATTTTAGGTAATTTCTTAAAAGAGCACAATTGTGGGCAATCCCCTCTACCAGAAGTCTGAGGTCTGTCTTCTCACATTCTCATGTTCAGTTCCTGTCCTCTCACCTTGTTCTCTCCCGCCTTCCCAATTAATCATGAAGATATATTTAAAGCCAAATGCCTCTTTGGGTGTGTCTCTTCTCTTTTGTAAGACGCCATGAAACCTTGCTCGTTCTTTCTGGAAAAAAAAGTCGATACTTTTATCCTGAGCCCATTTTACATCATTTTTTCTAAAACGTAACACTCCACCACCACCAACAGAACACTGCTGAATATGGAAGAGGAACTCAGACATAATTTTAAAAGACCTGTGCTGTTCTTGAATCTTACTATGTTCACAGAGCTGATGGTGCAAGTTATCTCACAGCCCGCGCTGCTCTGTGGCAGGGTGAGTGGGAGGTGAGAGAGAAGCTGTGGTGAGTCTTGTGTTCTATTCAGGAACCCTGGGGCTACTTGCCTGTCATCCATGTGTCTTCTTTCCCCACTTAAGTATTTGCTTTCTATCTTGCATGCATCATGGGGATTAGCCAGCCTCAGAAACTTATGTGGTTTTTTTTTAAGACCCCCTCAAAACTTCCAACATAATTCCCCATCAAGTGGTAATAAGACTCTTTTGCACCCTTGCTATTGAAACTGCAACCAGCAGCATCAGGCCCCCTGGAAGCAGGTTACACACACACACACACACACACACACACACACACACAATCTTCAGGCCCCAGCCCTAGACCTACCCAATCAGAGCCGGCNCATCAGGCCCCCTGGAAGCAGGTTACACACACACACACACACACACACACACACACACACACACAATCTTCAGGCCCCAGCCCTAGACCTACCCAATCAGAGCCGGCACCTCAGCCCCCGGGAAACCTTGTGCAGGAGCATTGCTCGACATTGCAGGGCATTTACACATTTGCACAACAGGTTTTTTTGGAACCCTTGCAATGCTCAAAGGGCCTGCCTATTTCCCGGGGAGGATACAAACTATAAGATACCATGCTTGCGCTCAGGTGCCCACCGCCCCAGCAAGGGCAGGTACCCAACCCTGGCAGCCTCTGCTGAGTTCCACATGTCAGAAGCACTGGAGGGGGAGATCCAAAGGGCACTACGGAGAGGTCCTATCCACTCACCCTTACAGGTCAGACATCCCCAGTGATGTCCCATGGCACCCAGCTCTTAGCCACATAGTAGGATTTCCTGTTAATCTGTCTCCTCCAAAGACTGCAATCTCCCGGAGGTCTGGAGCTCTGTCCCAAGGGCCAGCACATAATAAGACCCATGAAATATATATGGAATTGAATTAAACAGCTGAGGTTCATTGTAAGTACCTGGAACCAATTCATGGTGATTCTTCAAAACCAGTCCTTATTGTGCCCAGCCTGGTCCTCAACCTCTTTGCTCTTGTCTGCCCACAACTGGCACCATTGAGCCCCCTTAGCAGGAATGTCCCCACCTGCCTCACCCAGGGCAGGCGCTCTAGTGTACGCCTCTGGAGTCTCAGCACTAGGGCTTAGGCTATGCATTCAGCTGACCTTGAGCACCAGCTGTGACCTTTTGTCATCAGGCTGACCTTTGGCACCTGGGTCTCTTCTACCTAGTTTCTGAGCCTTTTCCCCTCAATTCATGCACCAATTAAAGGTGACAATTTTCTTGTTTGCTTGTTACATCTGATCCCTTTGTCTGGGGCCTTAATTTCCTCTTAATTATTCCAAGGCTCCCCAATTACATGTAGGTGCAGCTGTTCCCTGAAGTCCTAGAACCCTACCTCCTGCTCTCCTATGCTAACCAGAGCTGCCTGCACAGACCTTCAAGTGTCTCCTGTTTCCAAATTCCTTTAAGCTTTGCTCTATCTGCCAAGACCCTCTTAACTTCCCCTGAAGTGTTCTCTCTTTGGCCTGTGATGACCTCCCCTACACAGACTCTGGCCTCCCGGCCTGGATTTCCCCCAGCTCCCCAACATTGCAGCTGTGTCTGTGTTCCCTTCCCCTCCCCCTGTACCCTCAAAACCATACTCAATATCCCATTCTTAAGTATCCATCCCGTACTTGAACTCAATGAATGCTTGTTGATGAATGAGAAGACAGATGGATGGATGAATGGTGGTTGGATGGTTGAATGGATGGATGGGTAGACGGCTAAAAGAGTAGAGGAGGAGGAGAAAATGGGTAGATAGGCAAGTGAATGGATAGATGGACGGATGGAGTCGTGGGTGGATGAATCGATAGACCATAGAGTAAATCAACTGAACTACTGCAATCCTGGAAGTCCCACACACCTGCAGCAGAGATTACTGGATCAACTCCAAGGAACATTTAGAAAGCTTATCAACGTGCCGAGAACCAGGGTCTACAGAGAACATGAAAGATGGTCGTTGCCCTCGTGGCACTTAAAGTCTAAAGTAGTTGGGCCCCAGTCTTCTATGGCAGTTGGATAAATAGGCCCCAGCCAAACAGAACAAATCCCTGATGATACCCAATGTTTCCTTACAGGTAAGGACTAGGATGGTTCCCTGTTGTGTAAGATGGAGATGGTGATATTCATTGTACCTACCTGTGTTCGTTTCCTGTGGCTGCTGTAACAGCCTACCACAAATTTGGTGGCTTACAACAGAAATTTATTTAGTCGCAGTTCTGAAATCGGTTTTGCTGCGCTGAAATTAAAGTGTCAGCAGGACCATGCTTCCTCTGGTGACTCCAGGGGCAAATCCGTTTCCTTGCGTCTTCCAGTTTCTGATGGCTGCTGTCTTCTCTTGGCTGGTGGTCTCATCACTCCATGTTTGCCTCCATGGTCACATGGCGTTTACTTTGGCTCTGTGTTAAATCTCCCTCGCCCTCCCTCTTATAAGGACACTTGTGATGACATTTAGGGCCCACCCAGAGGATTCAATATCTCTCCCCACCTCAAAATTCTTAATTTAGTCACATCTCCAAAGTCCTTTTTTTGGCCCTAAGGTAACATTCACAGGTTTCGAGGATTTTGACGTGGATATCTTTGCAGGGGCTATTATTCAGTCTGCCACACTACTTTATAGGGGTAGATTAAGTCATGCCTGGTACATGAATATTATCTGTCTCAATAATAACAATTATTCAGCATTGTACAGGAGGCACCTGTGAGCATACAAGAAGAAAAAACAAATTGTTCGTCCTATGAGCCTAGAAAACAAAAGCGTCACTGTCTCACACGTTTGTTTGGGAAACAGTTCTATCTGCTGTTTAGCGGGGGCCCTTCACTTTTTTGTGGCCACAGACCCTGTGGCCACTTTCCTGAAAAGAGGCAGTCAACACAGCTTACTAAGAAACCTAATTTGGAGGAATTACTGCTTCAGCATTGGAGTTCAGACAGAGCAGAAGGCTGCCGGTCATCACAGTATTATTAAAAGTCAAGAGAACCTGAATAAGCAAATGCTAAGGAAAAACAGGACCTGCTTCCAAAGCAGCTGCTGGATGCTAGAGATACGTCATCTCATGCCAAGACCCGGGAGCCTTCCCAGGACCATGCACTTGAGTTGCAGATTAAAATGCCATCTGGTTTCTGCCCTATGTGTGACCTAAAAAAAAAAATGAGAGATGTAAGTAGGGGTAGAGAAAAGAATAAGGAAGACTTCTGGGCTGGGAAAATTGCATGTGTTTTTCAATGTATTTTTGGTCCTGTTTGAGCAACCTCATTAACCTCTCAGAGTCTGGAAGAAATTTACTTTCTTTTCAGATTCAAATGCATCCCAATGATAGATGCATCACTGGGAAATTTTAATAGAGCCTGGATAGTAAAGCTATTAAGTGTCTTTGGTGTGAGCATAGCGTTGGGACTCTAAAGGAGGAAGTGTTTATTCTTAGTAGACCCTGCAAAGGTATTTGCGTGTGGTCTGTCAACACGCCTGCAACTTTCTTTCAAATGGATCAACAAGTATATAAACACAGATCTATAAAGCAAATATGGCAAAATGGTAACAGCTGTTGAATGTGGGTAGTGGGTAAATATTGGTGTCCATCACTCTTAACTTCCCTGTATGTTTGAAAGTTTTCATAATAAAAAGTTGTGGGAGTGAGGAGAAGGGAAAAATAGCTAAGTGAACCAGAGTTCTGCTGATTATTTTTCCAAGACTCAACTTGATGGGCAGTGGGTGAGGTTGAAGGGAAAGCCTCAGAGACCAGAAGCTACGGGAACAAAGATATCAAACCTGGGCTCCTAGGATTAGATCAAAGAGGGAGAATGGAGGGCCGGCCAAGTGGCGCGATGGTTAAGAACTCGCTTGGGATGCCAGAGGGCCCCGGTTCGGATCCCACATATGAGGGCCAGTGACACTGCCCTCCACAGCTAAGATGCTGAACAACAGCTCAACCTGGAGCTGGGCTGCCGTGAGTCGCCAGCAATGGCATAGGCAGCAGCCCCTGTGGCAGTGGGTTGCCATGGGCTACCGTGTGTAGCCAGCATGAGTGGCCAGCAGCCGCAGTGAGCGGCCGTCCAGAAGCCGGCGACTGATCTGCCTCGCCCGGGAAGAGCGCAATGATGGTGCCAACTTGGGCCAGTGAAGCAACGTCCTCCACAACTAGACTGAAGAACAAAAGGATAGCAACTTGTCTGTTCCCCTTCCCCAATTCCCCAGCACTGTTCCCATCCCCCCAATTCCCCAATAAAAATCTTAAAAAAAAAAAAGAGGGAGGATGGACAGGGAGGGAGAGCCATGGTTGAAGTGCTTTCTGGGCATCGCGGATGTTAGCAGAACCAAAGCCAAAAACACCCATGGAGCAGTGGGGAACTGTGCATGTGCAACTCAGAAAATCAGATGTCAGCCAAGGAATATGTTAAAGGTTGATCAGTAGCAGGGGTGGGAATGGGGGTGGGCTTCTGCAACTTGAACTTGGAGCCTCAAATGTAGCTAGCTACTCTGAGTCTGCTATGTTTGGGGGCTCTACCCTGATTGTCCATTTTAATACAGGAGAATGAGATGCCTGGATTTCCAGAGGAAAAATCCCAGGAGGCTCATAAAATCATGGACTTTTAGGCTGCAATGGACATTGAGGTTGACCACCCTGAGCCTCCCTCCCACCCCCTATAATTAGTCTAATCCAATCATCACATGTGACCCAGTTCTGGCCAATGAAATGTAAGACAGTGTTGGGCCAGGGGCTTCTGGGAAAAGTCTCCTAACTACCAGGAGGGTGCCATGGAAACGATGGTCTCTCTTCTTCCTCCGGATCCTGTCGCCTGATTGGGATGCATGGAGCCACCATCTTGTGGCCAGCCCAAGGACAAATCCAACGTCAAGGTTGGCAGAACAAGGAGATGGAAAGAACCTAGGTCCTTGAGGACATCTCTGAGCTGTGGGACCAGCCAACCCTGAAGCTGGCCCATAACTTCCTGTTATGTGAAATAATAAGTGGATTTATTCTGTAAGTGTTGTATTCCATTTTGGCTACTGATATGAGATACAGGAAGCTGAGCCAGTGCTGGCTGATATGGTGGCTTTGCCTGATGTTGGAAAGATGTCCCTTCCTCCACGAGGACACCCAGCTTAGGGAGCAGGATGCAGCTGGCTTTCAACCCCAACTTGCCCCCGACTCCAGAAACTCTCACTCAGTGAACACAGAGGACATCTGGCGAAACCTCCAGGTCCCACCTGCCAGGCTGGTCCATCTGTAGGAAAGCTCACTCTCTTCATCTCTAGATAATTCTGGCCTTTCAGAAGTTCCAGGTGGTACCAAGGGGTGGGTGTAGCTCCCACCCTCCAAACCAAACAGCTCTTCATGTATACTTTCTTTTGAACAATTCACATTTCCTTAATTCTTACCCAAAGTGTTATTAAAGTCCAACTTCAAGCCCCACCCCACTTCCTTCCAAACCAGAGTGACCCCTGAGCACCCCTTGATAGAAATCCCAGAAATGTGGCTACGGTGTAAACCCCTCTGACCATGCTCTTGTGCCTGCCCTCCACCCAACCCAAAGGCCCTGGGAGGGAAAGTCAGGGTGGCTGGCTCACAGTTTCTGAGGGACCTCATCTGCTCTTGGCTCAGCTGAGAACCCAAAAGCGAGCGGATACAAGTTTCCCACAAAAAGCCCTCAGGAGCCAGCTGTTTCCAGAGTGGAACGAAGCCTCTGCCCTGTTGGCCTCCCACTGGACTCAAATCAAGGACCTGGGAAGTGAGGAAGCATTGGTGGGGCCCATGGGATGTGGGGCAGGATGGAGTGCAAGGGCCAACAGAGTATTTTGGTCTTGACCCTGTGCAAGAGGTGGCCAGCCCCTCGACTTCTGTTTCTCATCCAAAAAGGAGACAGCATCAGCTTCCTTTTCCGACATGGGGTGAATTCCACTGCTGGAGCACGTTGGACCCTGGAGGGCTCTGCTCGGGCTTCTAGAAGATCTAGATGTGGACTGAGCGATGGTGGCAGCCAGGTAAAACCAGCTGCCTTGGTCACATTCTCCAGCCTGAAGAACTTGCTGACCTCCTCCAAGTTCCATAAGCCAGAGCACCCCAAAGAGGCAGCTCAGTGTGATGATCAAAGTGGAGTCAGTTGGATCCAAGTTCAAGTGTCAGCTCTGCCTGTGTCCAGCTGTGTGACCTTCGGCAAGCAACTTCACCTCTCTGGTCCTATTTTCTGGTCTACAAAATGGGGCTGTCAACAGGAGCTTCCTCCGGGGCCTCCTTTGGGCAGGATGTCATACACGCAAAGCATTTCACATGCTCTGTGGTGCGTAGTAAGCATCGGTACATCTATCTAGTTATTGGTAAGAACTCACAGCACTTTACAGTTTGCAAACCACTTGCATGGCTGTTATCACCCTAAAGAAGTATTGGTCTGCCTTAAAAGGCAGAGTAAACCCATCCTGATGCAGAAATTCAGATGATTCCTGGCCCCCCGGCCCCTGCCACCTCCCTTTAATTTTCCTGTTGCCCCTAAAATCAACCCTTCCCAGCACAACTTCCTGAAAGACTGACAGTAGACCCCAGGTTGAGTTTCAATGTTGATATTAACTCACTGGATGACTTTGGGCAAGCTGCTTCTTCCCCTTTCTGTTCCAAGTTTCTTCACCTTAAAAGTCAAAAGCTGGATCATCTCCAGGGTCCCTTTCCTTCAACACGCTGAGATTTGCAGCTAGAATTGAAATCTGTTGCCTTAATTATATTTTTAGTACTGTGGGCTCCCTCTGGGCCAGTTACAGGCTAGCTACTTTCAATACATTATTTCTAAGCCTCACAGCAAACCTTGGGAGGTAAGCTATTTTATCCCCATTGTACAGATGAGGAAACTGAGGCTCAGAGAGGGCCGTCCACACTGACAGTGAGTGGTCGAGATCAATTTTTTTTTAAATTTTTTTATTGAGCAACAGTGTGTTTTTTCCAGGATCCATCAGCTCCAAGTCAAGTCATTGTCTTCAATCTAGTTGCGGAGGGCGCAGCTCACTGGCCCATGTGGGAATCAAACCAGCAGCCTTGTTGTTCAGAGCACACGCTCTAAGCAACTGAGCCACCCAGCCACCTCAAGAGATGACATTTTAACCCGCGTTAGTTCAGATTCCAAACTCAACTTTTTACCGTAATGTTGCCTTCTATCAATCCCTCTGTGGCCAGGTTAGCTTCTTTGACAATGACCAGACTTTCCCCGAGGTCGATCAACTTGGAATTGTGCGGTGTTGGTGATATAAGGAACACCACACCCAAGGGTGGAAACAGTCAGAAACCCGTAAAGGGAGGCTCTCCATAAACCTAGGACCCACTTGTTCCATGATCCCTCGCTGCACACCTGTCCTGTGTGGGTCCTGTGCTAGGTGTGCCGTTACAAGAGGAAGCAAGACCCAGCCCTGCCCTGAGAAGCTCACTGCCCAGTAAGGAGCGCTGTGAGTCATCAGACAACTAACTGCAAACCAGCATAACAGACCAAGAAAAGTCCGGAAAGCTACGTCGGGTCTTGCTTCCCATTGCAGCTTCCCTGTGTATTCTCCTCTTGAGTCCACGAGCACACGTGAGCCCCACCCAGGGTATATCAATGGCCGCCTCGCTCACTTCCATATCGCCAGTGCCTAAAATAATGCCTGGCGTGAAGTTGGTGGCAGTAAATGTTTTCTTAATTAGCCTAGGAATAAGTGAGTGAGTAAGAAGATGAGGGAATTCATGAGTGTAACACTTGAACATAGACCTTGCTGCCTACTGTATGATCTCTGTAATTCTAGAGCCCATGGTGCTATTTTATTTACAACAATCTTTCGTTACATGGGACAGGTCAGTTTTTTTAGTCACTACTTAAAACTTAATGTGTGGTCACTTGCCTGCAGACCAGGCTCTGGGTTCTAATATTGGCTGCGCTACTAGTTCCCTGAGAGACTTAAAACCAATTTTTCCAGGTCTCCAACCTCATTAGATCCAAGTGTTTTATGTTCTACAGAAAAATCTGAATTCACTCCCCCCCCCCAGAGGTTCACATGGTCAGCGATGTACTGGGGCCAACTGTGCCCATCTCTTCCAGCTCTGCATTCAGTGACGTCACACTAGTAGCCTAAATCAGCCACGGTGGGAGTATTTACACCATGGAAATTGGCAAATGATTTTTTTTTTTCTGGAGAGCCGGTTGTTAAATTTCTACCAGCATGCCTTAACAGGCTCAGATTTCTTTGAAGTATCTGGTCTTGTCTTTAAAATGTCTTTGTATTTTGCAATGACTTCACAAAACATTATTTTTGATTTTAAGAAAACATTGTTCATGACCAGTTTTATTGCTTTATTCTCTCCTCCCAAATCGTTCATTAAAATGAATGCTCCGAGAAGGCCGCCATGTTTCTCTGATGGCTTGGAACATCTGCCCTCAACTGGATTTCCCAGTTTGAAAAACAGAGCACTGGGGAGGGAGGGATGAATACATGGAGTGGAGAGGATTCTTAGAGCAGTGAACCTACTCTGAGTGATACCACAGAGGGTATCATTATGCCCTCTGTATTAAAATTGTAATAATATATACCGATAACAATAAATGAAGACAAGTCACGTTTGGCTTCTGCAATTGCAAGAGCTGCTCAAAGTGATTACCATCAGCGTAATTTTAATGCAGTTTTTTTTTCCTTTTTCCTTTCTTAAAATGTGCATACATGTTTTTGGCACTCTCTGTATAATGGCAGACACACGTCAGTATATGTTTGTCCAAACCCATAAAATGCACGACACCCAAGTGCGAGCCCAGTGTAAACTGTGGACCTTGGCTGACAATGATGTATCAACATCGGTTCATTAATTGTAACAAATGCAACACTCCAGTGAGGGATGTTAACAGCTGGGGAGGCTGTGTGTGTGTGGGGGGGGTTATATATGGGAACTCTGTACTTTCCATTCAATCTTTCTGTGAACCTAAAACTGCTCTAAAAATAAAGTTAATTTTTTAAAAAATCAAAATCTAATAAAAAGAAACAGCATTGCGTGATTTCCAGGTGTCCTTCCAGATCTAAGAGTCCACTGGGTTGTTTGTTTGTTTTTCCTCCTTTCTGTAATTAGCGCCGGCGAAAGTAGGACTTCCTTGCACTGGTCGTGGGGGAGAATAGTGTGGCTCACACAGGTGTCAGCCATTCACTGTCAGATGTCGTCCCCGTGTGGTCAGCATTTGGGGACGATGGGCCAGGGGGAAGCTTGATTCTTCCTGAGGAGTGGTTTCTCCAAGTATCTGGAGTCACCTGCATCGTGACCGCCTGCTGAGTTTATGTAAATACCCTCCCCAGGCCCTCCTGAGACCTTCAAAATTAGATCCACTGAGGAGGAGGCCCAGGAGTAAGAGCTTGCCCACTCCACAGCCCAGCCGCCCAGCTAGTGCAGCGGTTCTCAACCTTTCACAGGGGTCGCCAAAGACCATCGGGAAACACATATTTTCGATGGTCTTATGAACCGAGACACCACTCCTCTATCCGTCTCCAGGCCCACATGCAGATACGCCCACATACGAGTACCCGGCGACCCCTGCGAAAGGGTCGTTCGACCCCCAAAGGGGTCGCGACCCACAGGTTGAGAACCGCTGAGCTAGTGGATGGGACTGTCCCAGGGGCAGCAAGAGTAAGGGGACAGGCGTTAGATGCTGTCCCTTTCAACTCATGGTAAAAGCTCCTGTCTCATATAGCCCTGAGGATCAAATGCCCCCTTGATCACTTCCTGGGTAATCATCTGCTTTTTGAGCCTCGGAGTCCTCAGCTATAAACAGGAATGGTGTTCACCCCCCGGGGTTGTTGGGAGAATTAACTAGACACCTATGGTTGGAAAGCACTCAGGAAGCCGTGAGCCCCAGGAGGTGGGAGCACCTCGCCTCCTTGCATCTGTGGGGCCCCCTGATTTTCCATGTTCGCTTCCTCCTTTGAGTCTCATGCCAGCCTAAAGCACAAGTTAGGGCAGGCATGTGATCTCTGTGGACAGAGGTGGAATGGCGGGGGGGGGGCCCTCTTTTTCAGAGACTGGACCAATTTCTGGTAGGGATAGAGTCAGCTCCTTTTTCCGAGTGGGCTGAGAGTAACCCAGGCCAGGTGGACTCTTCACCCCACCCAGCTGCCTCCCACGTAAACTAAAATGCAGTGAGAGGCACCTTCCATCAGGGCCTTTCCAACATTAATAACATTAATCCTCACTGGCTGCCGATACTGAGAGGCCTCCCGTGCACCAGGCACTAAACTCAGGCTTTCCGTTCATCTTTCTCTTTAACCACAGTTGCCCTCAGAGCAAAGAGTTCCCATTGTGCCCATTGTGGAGGTAAGAACTCCCATCTCAGGGGGGTTAAGCCACGTGCCCAAGGCCACCCAGGTTGCAAGGGTCTGAGACAGGACTGGAAGCCGCGACACGCCCTTACCCATCACTCTTTGGTGGTTTGCCTCCTAGGTACTAGGGAGCTGAGTCGACAGACTTGTCGAAATAAACCCCGAGACACTGCTTCACAAAGGAACTAGCATCTCCCAAGACTGAGGGCCCACCGTGTGAGAGGGTTTACACGGGTTCTCTTACTTAATAGGATTGTTTGTCAGTGGAGGGGGGAGGACTAAGGTGGTACCCGAGCATTAAGACTTGCGCTTATCTTTTCCCCTTCACACCACAATGAACTCTGTTCCAACCTTTTTCCTCCCTGGAAAGTCTACACAGGAGGATGCTGAGACTCAGGGAGGGTGAGAGTCTTGTCCACAGCAAGTTGATATCAAAGTCTGTCTTGGAACACAGGTTTGTACTTTCATTTGCTTGGTCCCTGGGGGACACTGCCCAGAGGATCAATCCAACCAGATTCCTAAAACAGCAGCCAAACCCAACCACGGAGGTGAGCTCTGTTCCCAGAGCTGTCCTCAAACACTCGGGCAGCACGAGATGATCCACTTCTTTACTTTCTCATCTGTGTCAGGTTCAGGGTCAAGGCTCGGAGCTGAGACACCGGTGTCTGGGTCTGGGTGAGTTTATTCAGGCCACCCTAGGGGGCAGGTCAGCATCATCTGGACCACATGTATTCTGGCTTCTAAGGCAGGGTCACCCTGCCATGGAGAATGAGTGGACCCTCACAACAATTTAATTTGGTTGTCTCCCTCCATAGCTGTAGCCTGAAATCTCCAGGACTCCAGTGGTCAAACGGTGCCTAAAACATCACTTCTAAGGGCAGAAGCCTAGTCTCTCATCGGGTAGCCACGCTGCTGCTACTGAATTAACACCCAGGAGGTGTCCGTGTAGGTGTTTTTAGGGGCGTGAATGTGTCAGAACCACGAGCCAGAAAAAAATCCCCAGCTGAAATTGCCCCTAGCCCCGAGCACCTTCCTAGGAGCCAGCCACTAACAAATGCTGGGAAATGACCACACCGTTTATAAAAAACATGGTCATCTGTGTCAAGAGAGCTGAAAACGTTTGTAATCGTCCACGTATCCGAAGGTTCATTCAGCAAGTGTCGTTGAGCACCTCCTGTGTGCCAGGCACCTACAGGAAGTCGCAGATGCACCAAAGCACAAGACATAGTCCTCGTGGCATTCACTGTCTAGTGGGAAGCCACCAACTGGATCAGTGTCACATGGTGACAAGTGCGCACAAGAGAAACAAAGCTGGACAACTTCAGAGAAAGTGAGAATAGCCCTCTCTAAGGAGGAGGCATCTGAGCAGACCAGTGGATGAAATAAAGGAAAAGCCACATGAACAACTGGGAGGAGCGTGGTCTGGGAGGAGGGAGCAGCAGTGCAAAGGCCCTGAGGTAGGACCACGATTAACACGTTTGAGGCCAGCAAGGAGCCTCCTCTGGCTGCAGTGGAGGGAGGGTGCAGAAGTAATAATTGGAGACGCGAGCAGGGACTAGATTATATTGGCCACCCAATAAGGCCACTCCTGGACATTATTTTAAGAGCATAATTAAACAGAAGCAAAAATCCACATGCACACAGGCATTTGTAGTATGATCCCCAAAGGTCAGAAATTTCCAAAGCACCGAAAGGACCGCCATGGGATAGTTTAATAGAGGATGGCATACCAGCTCCATCGGGGCTACCAGACTCTTCAGTGGTGAAGTTTGTAGCAATGAGAAAAACGTGTATGATATAATAAGTTCAACCTATGGTCTCGCACCGGAATGAAGACTGAGAGCTGGTGGGTTAGTGTGGAGAAGACCAGAGGGAACAGTTCTTTTTTTCCTTTTTCAAATTTTATATAATGCGGTTGCTGCATTATTTTTATAATCAAAAAAAAGAAATTAAGGGAGAAAATGTGTTCAGACCAAACCAATGGCAGAGTGAGGGGAGGGCAACGAAACAAGTTGGTTTCCCTTCCTCATGATACCAACTCCCCCCCCCCACCGACGTTTCGGGTTTTCTCACCACCGCCTTCTGGAACTCAGCCAGCCCAGGGGACAAACACAACACCCGGGCCCAAAGGGCCACACAGATTCTTAGGAATGTGAGAACCCTGCCCCTGTGTAGCCAGCCGTCTCTTCCAAAGCATAACTAGATTTCCAGAAGCAGGTGAGGGGCACATGTTCTTACAGGACAGCTGAAAAAAAACCTCCCCCCGCCAAAAGCCTCCCAGGCTTCTGCCTGAAATTCCACCATTCGAGGCCCATTTGATCACCAAGAGTTTCTTCCTAACCCCTAATGGAGACAATTGCCTCTCCCTCACGCCCCGTATTCAGTCCAATGGAAAGCCACTCTAAACTGCAGCCCCATGTCCAGGCTCGCAGCCTCTGACCCAGGGGAGTTAGGCAGCCCGCACACCACTCCTCTGCTTCCCCTCAGCCTCACCTGCCCCTTTTCCTAAACTCCTCTTTCTCCAGGTACCAGCTGACCCAGCTGACGGCTGTTGCTTGAGTGACACTGGACTCCCTCCTTCCCCTGGGCCTTTGCCCGTGCCGCTCCCTGGGCGTAAAGCATCCTGCCTGCCCAGCTCTGAGCACTTGATACTCAGCTCAGCTGTCCCCTCCTCCGAGCCGCTCTCCCTGGCCTCACAGACTCCCTACTGTGGATCCGAAGCCCGTCCTGGGTCCTCCCACCAACCCGAGCACCCACCACAGCAAGCCAGAGTGGGGGAGCCTCTGTGTGTGCTCCTCCCCACCCCACACTCCTGGGAGTACCAGCAGTGAGGTCGAAGGAGCCCAATTTGGACAAGCGCTGAAGAGACAGGAGCACAAATGGAGTGGGGGACGGGGGATGCTCATGTGAGCTTGGAGACAGCTGAGGGCCCAAAAGGATCTGGTGTGCATCGGCAGTTTCCTGATGAGAAAGCTGAGGTGTCAGCAGCCCAGGCTTGTGGACAAAAGCCCCTCTGGCAGGCAGCCAACAGCACATGAAGTCACTTAGAAGGACAAGGCAAGTAGTCCTCACCCCAGCTCCAGCTACCAGCAGTCCTTTTGCCATCCACATCGTCGTGGGGCATGACTCCCACCAGCAGAGAAGGGCCCTGGCATTTGCCAAGTGAGGCCCCCCAAAGTCGCAATATCTGAGCCTACACTCGCTCCCTGGGGACCCCTGTGGCACCTGTGCACTGGGTACCAAGGGCCATGTCTGGCGCTGCAGAAAAGACTGGGTTTCCTGGACCAGCTTTCATGCACAGGCTTCCATGCGATGAGTCTCTTGTCTTGTTTTGTTTTGGTTCATGGAAATAGCATGTAAATTGTGTCATCCTGTTATTTAAAAATAAAACTGCTCATTGCAAAAATAAATTCAGATCACACAGGAAAAAATACAAAGGTGAAACCCCAAATTGGACTCATCCCTACACCCACCCTCAGAAGGTTCTGGAAATTTTAAAGAGAACTTGAAAGGGAGAATTCTTTTGCCCTTTGTGAGTGCCATGGCCAGCGTCACACTTGAATCACCTGGGGAGCTTTTTAAGTACAGATGTCCCAGTCTCACCGCAGGCAATAGAATCAGGACGCTAGAGCTCCTGTCCTGTGGGTTCGGGAGGCAGGGCTAGACCTTGCCAGTGGGCTCCAGGTGCACATTCCCGGTGAGGCCCTGCAGGCCCTGGACAGGATGGTTTGCATCCAAGTAATCCAGGTGTTTGCTTTCAGACTCCTGCCGGAATCTTCAGACGGGAAGCATGGCTTCAGGAGAGGTGTCCATGAGAGAGAGGAAAGGGGAGACGGGAGGACAAACTTCCTGAGATATGTCACAAGCGTGCCTGGCACCCTGATATGGTCTGGGTCGGGGTCTCAATGCACCATTCCCTCCCTACATGGCCTGGGCCGGGCAGGGCCCCTATGTCCTTACTGGCACATGAAGGCGGATGAGCTCCAGTGTCTGTCTCTATGAGGCCTTCCAGCCCTAAGATGCTGCCTCAATTATTATTTTCCTGATGCCTTAGATGTTGAGAGAGCACAAACACACATCATTCTTGGTGCAAACACCGTCGAAATGAAGATTTTTGTTCTATAATTTCAGCTTGCTCCCAAAATGCTGAGTGAATATTGACTCCATAGCTTTCACTCCCAAGCCCACCCCCAACGGACCCACAAATGGAACACCATTGTCAAAGCGGCGAGGGCTTCAAATGAGTGAATCTCCAAAATTAAAAATAAAAGGCCTGGAGAACCATTTCAGTTGGGCTTCGGAGTCTCGGCGGTTTCTTATTTTTGCCTCCCTCTGTTTCCAGCTGGTCTCAACTCAACACGCAATGGGGTCCAATTAAATGAACAGAAACTGGCTTGGAAAGGGTGTGGTAAGGTATTTGGTTGAAGCCCATTTGTGAATGGAGGGGGCTGGGAATGGGGTGGGGAGTTTGGGGGCCCCTCCCCCATGTGTGGTTTCTGCATCTGCTCAGGCTACAGGGAAAGGATAAGACTCTGTGTCATGGAGAATGAAATGCAGAAGTTTGTAGCCTGAGTTAGGCCTACAGTGACTGTAAAGGAGGGTGGTCTCCTGACCTCCACACAAAGGGTCAGAGGACTCTCACTAGGTTCCTCAGTCACTGTGTGGTCTTAGGCCACTTAGCCACTCTAAGCCTCAGTTTCTTCATCTGCGTAATGGGAATAATGAATAGAATGTAGAGTGGAGAGCAGTGGTCCCCCCATAGATGTCCAGTACATGTGGCTATGTCAGGTCAGGGAGTTAGTTACTGCTGAAGACAGAATTAACCTTGTTAATCAGCTGACTTTAAAATAGATTATCCCGGATTATCTGGTTGGGTCCAATGTAATCAAAAGGGTGCTTAAAAACGGAAGAGGGAGGCAGAGGAGAGAGTCCAAGTGGTGCAATACAAGAAGAACTCAATTCAGCCACTGCTGGCTTTGAAGACAGAGGAAGGAGCCATGAGCCAAGGAATGCAGGTGGCCTCTAGAAGCTGAAAAAGGCAAGAAGGTGGGTTTTCCCCTAGAACCTTCAGAAGGAACGCAGCTCTGCCAACACCTTAAGTTTAGCGCACTGGGACCCATTTCCAGAACTGATCTGGTTCTGATCTCCGGAACTGTGAGAAAAGGCATGTGTGTTATTCCAAGCCACCAAGTCGGTGCTAATGTTACGGCAGCAACTGGAAACTAATTCACATACTTCAAAGGGCTGTGGGTGTCAAACAGACATATCGATATGCAGTGCTCTGCACACTGGAAGCCCTCAAGGAAAGTTAGCTATTTCCAACACTTATGAGAGTGATTCAGAGTTTGCTGCAACCCATCGCCCTGTGATGCCTCAGCCCTGGGAGCAGCCAGTGGGGTGCACCTTCTAAAGGTGGCTCTGGGTGGTGCAAAAGTGGGCCCTGCATCACTGTGAACAGACCATCAGAACCGTCCATTCTTGCTCACCCAGCAGAGCTATAGAGACCAAGGTGGCAGGGAAGCCATGTCCTGCTTTTCTTAGCCCCGGACCTAGAACAGCTGCACTCAACCCTGTCAGCACCACCTTATTCCTAACCTTGAGGGGCAGGGGACACCAGTAATTTTTAAGCTCTCCAGGTGGTTCCCATGGGCATCCAGGGCTGAGAACTTAATCTAATCTAGAAAAAAATGCTGACCGAAGATCTACGCAGCTGACCTGTACTATTTAGATAATAATAACAATGATAATAACAACAACAATGGTGATGGTCACTGTTTGCTGATGGGAGGTTGTGGGGGTGGGGGGGCTGGGCTAAACTCTTCACATATGCTGTCTGCTCAATCCTTAAACGTGGGCCGTGGGTGAGCTTCTTCCGAAGTCACTCAGTTATCAAGGGATGGAGCCCAGATTTGAAATCATAAGACATCCACATCTTTCTGCTTAGCCAAGAACGAGTAAATCCTCAGCCAGCTCTACATGGAGCTGCAGGGTGTGGCCGTCCCTCCAGTTTCTCCAGCGCCCTGACAGCAGACCAGAAAATGGGGGTGCAGGGAGGCTGCAATAGAAGAAGCTCCAGGTATAAGTTCAGACTTGGGGAAAAGGTAGTAAAACCTATCTCTGCCTCATTCAATATATATTTCATCTTGGTCTGTGGCTTGCTTTGATAAATGTAGTCACCCTGAGTCAAGTCTTATCACTATGAATATCTTTGAAAAATAAAAACCACATGGTTTCAAAAAGATGCTTCATATATAAAGCAATGGAAATATGTTTAGTTCAGAGGGCTATACGTTTTTGAGATTGTCGAGACCTTCGTGACTGCGGTGTATGCCACAGGAGCATGCCTGCAGTGGAACAGCCAACTTGACTCCTCCTTGCATGGAGGGTGGAACCCACCCCCCCATGGGAACATGGAGCAAGAGGGTGTTAGAAGAGCCTGGGTGGACTGGGCTTTCAGTGAGCAGTTTGGGGAGGGTCTGAGGGAGCGTGGTTCACTCTCAATAGGGTGCTGTCAGAAAGGGGGGCATTTCTCTGAAGGGGATGGACTCAGTCTCAACTGCAGGGCAGGAAGCAGCACCAGGATGAAGCCATGATCCCTCACTGTAGCCGAGAAGGGAGGTTTGCCACTGTGTGGGTACCACGGTGACCTGTTTCCTCTCCTTTTATCGTGGTCTCAGGTGACCTTGACTGAGGTTGGTGTTTATGCCCAACAGGAGGACAGCACAGCCCTGTTGGGAGACAGGACAGTGCCCAGGTGTCAGGTGGCCTTCTTGCAAGAATAAGAATGAGTGAACCCTTTTAAAAATATTCTACAATTCCTGCTCTTCACATTGGCCTTCTCTCTGTGCAGGCTCTGGCTGTGTCTCTTATACATTTCCGCACCCCACACCTCAGCTGGCCCATTTGCAGAATTAAGCCATGTTTTCCAAGGCATTTGCCACATAGCACTAGTTTCATGAGTTTTGTGAGAGTAATGGAATAAAAGGGTTCCTTGGGACTATTGAATTTGGCAAACACTAGGTTGTTTGCTGCAGGACTTCTCAGAACCTTTAATATGCTCCTGTGCATTGTAAAATGCACAGAAAGAACTGGGGTACTTTCCAAACATGTTTGACTACAAAACCTTTGGGTGTAAGGGGGAGAAGATTTCTTGAGGGGAAGGCAGTGTCCCATGAGACAGAGTTTATAAAATGCTGAAATAAAGGGGAGGCTGAAACAATGCTGTCCAACTGATAAGATATGGACTTCCAAGAGTCCAGCAAGTCCTCACAAGGAGTTCCCATCGCAAATACTCTTTCTTGTACACGTGTAGGTGGCTTCAGATGAACAAGAAGTTGCTGTGATTAATTAAGGACAAATCTGTTGGCGTAAGCATGTAAGAGAATTCAGCTCAGTTTCTGATAATTATGGAGGTCCCTGATGCATGGAGATGAAAATGCTCAACCCTCTACGAGTCCTGCATGGTCTGATCTCACCCCCACACGTCCTGTGGTCTCTGCTTGCTCCTCTTCGCCCTGTTTTGTTTGCTACCCTCACGCTACATACAATCAGGCTTTTTGCTCGTTCTGCCGTCGAGTGTATTCCTTCTCAGCCCAGGCTTCCCACGGGCTTCTCTTTCTCTCTGTCAGGCCCCCCCCCCATCTCCACTCACTCCCCAGGCGAGGGGAGGGCCCCTACTGCCTTTCCTAGTTTCTTTTCTAGCGCCTTCCACGGTGTGATTTACATGGACCCCTCTCAGCGTCTGAATGAGTCTGTTTTCAGCCCTACGAACAGGGCCATGTCTGTTTGTTCTCTGTTGCATCCTCAGCTCCAAGAGCAGAGGACTGGGCTTAGACATAGCAGTTGCTCGATAAATATGTGTTGAGTGACTAAACGAATGTGAGGCCTCTACAGAGTATTTTAATACTTAAAAGGGACCCGCAAGACTCAAAAACATGGGAAACCGTGGTGCAAAGGATGCACAAAGTATTAATAGTCATAAACGTAAACAGTATTAACAATAGGAGATGGGGTGCAGCGAAGGGATGTGAGGCTTAGGGAGAAGGGAGTAATGAAAATGTCCTAAAATTGAGCGTGGTGATGGTTGCACAAGCCTGTGACTATACTAGAGAGACCATTGAATTGTATACGTTAGAAGAGTGAATTGTATGGTATGTGAATTATATCTGAATAAAGCCACTACAAAAAATTAGGTGAGTCCGGCTCCTGACTCCCTGCTGTTTACTCTCCCCCAGGAACAAGTCAGTCAGGAAGTCGCACCACAGCCATGGCTTTTAAAGATACTGGAAAGACACCCAGGGAACCAGAGGTGGCGATTCACTGAATTAGAATTACTCTAACCAGCTGCGATGTCAAGTCCTTGGAGAAGGTGTGTGCTGACTTGCTCAGAGGTGCAAAGGAAAAGAATGTCAAAATGAAAGGACCAGTTCGGATGCCTACCAAGACTCTGAGAGTCATTACAAGAAACACTCCCTGTGAGGAAGGTTCTAAGAACTTGGGATCTTTTCAGAACCACAAGCGACTCAGGATTCCCACAGTCCTTCTGAGACTGTTAAGCAGATTACTTCCATCAGTACTGAAATCAACCTTTTTAATAAATTGATGATCAGTTGTTAAAAAAAAAAAAAGAAAGTGAATCTAGGTAAAAAGTATGAGAGTGTTCATTGCACCATTCTTATAAATTTCTTGTACATTTAAAATTATTTCCCAATGAGTGTTTTAAATGGATGTTTCAGATCCCTCTGTCTCAAGTGAACAAGATTGATTTTAGGGATCCCTCTTTCCCTCCCTCATTGGATAAACATTTTCTTTGTATTTATTCTGTGCCATGCTTGTCATTATAACAAGCACTTAATACGCATTCATTTGCTCAATTCTAGCAGCCTCCCTCCAAGGTAGGTCCTATTAATTTACTCTTTGCACAAATGAGAAAACTGAGGCCCGTTGAGGGGAGTAGCTTGCCAACATAACCCAGCAAGTAAGGAGAGGAGACAGGACCAAACCCAGAATGTCTGACCAAATTATCTAGACTCTTTGCTATTGAACTGCCCAGACCCAAGAGCCAACTTCAACCATAGATGTCGGTTAGGGGGTGTGTGGGTCCAGAGACAAACCCTGCAGAAAAATAGGCGGAGTGGTGTGTGTTTTTTTAAGGGGGTCTAATTCAGTCTGCCACACATGTCTTGCCCACAGCACCTGGGCCGCCTTCTGACCGGAGGGGCCACAGAAACCTCAGCAGCTCATGTTGCAATAGTGGGGCCCTGCCACACTGACAAAGCGGGCAGCTGCTCAGGAAGACACAGCCTCTGGCTGTCCGACACAGGTGTCCAAGACAGGGACAGGCCACCCCAGCAAAGCGCAGCATGGACACTGGCCTCAGAGCCCAGGGCAGCAAGACCCTGCCACAGCAGGGAGAGGGGGAGACCTCCCTGACCCCCCAGCTGGCAGTGAGGTGAGATCCTGAAACTAAGCCTGCCTGACCAGTTCCCCTTCCATCGCCAGCGAAACGTGGGACTTCCACTAATGATTCCTTTTTGGGAGTCTCTTGTTCCCTAGGGCAGGACGTGGAGAGCTGGATTCAGGAAGTCTTCAGTTTTCAACTTCACGTTTTCGCTTTTCTTATCAGAAAGGTGTATGACTAATCCCGTGAGCTGGGCACCTCGTTGCTGTGGAACTACCTTTGATGTTCACGGTCCCGGAAACTTCGCCCATCTCGTGTGTGTGTGTCAAGGTGGGAGCCTGAGGCGAAACGAAATTCAGAATGAGAAGAGCTGAAATAGAAACAAGAAGAATTGGGGACAGGAGCCAGACGCATGGCTCCAGAA
>NW_017731369.1:6135459-6166651 GCF_001890085.2 Hipposideros armiger | reverse complement strand
CTTCCCTTCCCTGAGCCTCAGTTTCCCCATCTGTAAAATGGGGCAACAATAACACCCCCACCCATCAGGCTGTAGAGGATTGAGTCGGCACCCCTGCCCATAAATTGGTGCTATTCATTCTAATAAGAACTATGACTTATTGAGGACCTATGAGTACTTATTCTATCAATCAGACAATATGATCCAACATTTAGGAATTCCACTCCTATCATGCTCAGGGTATTTCTTTATATGATCGTTACAGCAATCCATGGAGATATCCATCTTATTATTCCTACTTGAAAGATGAGGAAACTGAGGTTATTCGGGCCAAGTGGCCTGCCCAGAGTGGATCTAGGTTTGTAGCCTGCTGCTTAAACAATGTAGGGTCCCTCTTTAAGATAGAGTACAAAATTCAGCGCCCAGCCCAGAATGGATCAGCGCAAGAAAGAAGCACTGGAGCTTACACTTCCTGAGCCCCGTGGTCCATCTATCACAGAGCCAGGATCCCGCCAAGGCTTGGTGATCCCTGCCCTGCAGTTGGATCCTGGGCTGTGACCTCCACCACATGC
Source organism: Hipposideros armiger (assembly GCF_001890085.2). NCBI lineage: Eukaryota > Metazoa > Chordata > Mammalia > Chiroptera > Hipposideridae > Hipposideros > Hipposideros armiger. The sequence continues at coordinate 6,166,100 of NW_017731369.1, read as the reverse complement.
AAGGAACTCCCAAAGTGACCAAAGTGCTGAATGCGTGCATAGGACGAAGCACCCTGTCTTCCTCAGGCGGCCAGCAACTATGTCATCCTGGGGTCTTGCAGGAGGAGCCAGGAAGTGGAGAGGATGGAGAAAGACAGGCATGGAAGTGTGCAGGTGTCAAGGGACTAGAATAGAAAGGCGGGAGTATGGGGCTGAGGGTGAGGTACGTGGGAGGGAGGCAGAGAGGAGCTTGGACGGGTAGATGAGGGGTGGCCAGGCGTGTGAGTCACAGAGTGCGGGCCACGGAGTGCAGCGGCCACTGATGGTTAAGCAGAGGGTGGGAGTTGGGCACTGGCACCATAAGAGACAGATTCTAGAACATTTTCTCTCTGGCTTTTGAATGGATGATGGAGCAAAGCAGGCAGCTTGGAAACCAGCTGGGAGGCTGTCATGACTTAGTTTTAATCAATTTAAATGTAAATAACCACATCAGTCTAAGAATTATTTCAAAGTACCCAGTATGGTGATGGAGAGAGGAGAGTTGAAGGCAGTTTTGGATGCAGCAGAATTGGCCATGGGCTGATCATTGTTAATGCTGAGTGATGGGTATATAAGTTCAGTCTATTCTCTGTACTTCTTATATGTTTGAAATTGTACATAATAAAACATTTTGTTAAAGAAAAAAGTTAATAAAAATAAAGTTGCTTAAATAAATAAGTAAATTGCCACATGGGGCTATTGGCCTCCATATTGGACAGCACAGTGCTAAGTCATTATAGGGTTTAGGGTGGGGAGTTGTGACATGATCAGATTTGTGTGGCTCTGTCTGTTGTGAAGAGAGCAGATGAGAAGAATGGCTGAAAGTTTGCAGGAAAAATGATCACCACATGATGGCAGTTATCCAGGCAAGAGATGATGACGGCCTAAAGGGAGCAAGGTGGCAAAGGTGACACTCAGTTTTCTAGTCTCTTCAGCTGTCCTTAACTGAGATACAGAAGTCAGGAGGGGGAGCCAGCTTTGGGGGTGAAGGATAGTAGTTGAAATAAGGAATTGGGGTTAAGACATTTTGAGGGAGGTGCCTATCGGCCATCTTGGCAGACAATTCAAGTGGGGTAGAGAGGGTTCCATAGACACTTCTGGAGTCTACTGCATTGGTGCTAAAGACACAGATTTAGAAGTCATCAGCCAATGGCAGTGGCTGTATCATAGGAGTAGATGTGGTCACATGAAAAGATCCTGAGAGATGGCAGATGAAGTAACAACTCCCATCTGACGATGCTACCAACATACCTAAGAAATATTTGAGTACCGAGAAGGGGAATTTCTCTTGACCTTGGGGGCGCTATCCCAGAGTAGCAGTCACTGTGGACCCCCATACTCCTCATTCTCACCCCTTCAGTGCCAGTCGGATGCCCTGCATTTCGTTACCTGATGGCTTTCTCCAGTCACCTGTGTCTGCTTTGCTGCCTGGATGAGCAGAGCAAGGAAATCCACGCCCCCTGGGAACAACACTTGTATATGCGTTCACCCCTCTTACCCTCACAACCACTCAGGGAAATAGCTGCTGTCAGTATCACCCCTAGTTTACAGACAAGAAGCTGGAGCACAGAGAGATGGAGCCCCTTGCCCAAAGTCACACAGCTGGTAGGTAGCAGAGGCAGGGTTCCAGCCAGGATGCCTGCGACCAAGCCGCACTCATGGCAGGCATGTTCCTGCCTCCTTAGAGTCACACCTCAATTATGACACCAGCAATGGGCCCATATCATTCACCTGCCTTCACACTGGCTGTCAGGATAGTAATGGCTGCAAGTGTTGAGCTGTTGCTTCTGGACCCTGCAGCAGGCTCTCTGCATGCATTTCAACCTCACTGTCCCACACCGAGGGCCCAGGGCTGGGGTTGACGCTTCACTGGAGGAACTCCTCTCTTTACACGCTAGATTCGGGGTTTAAAAATAAAGAAAAATAAAGGTTGGTTCAAAATTAGTCTTGCTTCAAGATCCGCTACAAAGAACACAAGACACAGTTTCCTGTGTGTTGTTTTTTTCTTCAGTTTTTTTTAAGACTTCCAGAAAAGTTTCCTCTGCAAAACTAAGACCAAAAGGGTAAAAAATGCAAATGTGATGGTCCAACCTTGAAAAATCATCTTATGTACCCAGCCCAGAGAAGTCACACAGAGACTCAGGAGAAAGCCACATCCTAAAGTCTCAGAAGCTCCAAAGAGGAGCTGGCTAGAATTTTTAGGAGTCACCAAGACTGTTGGCTCCTTTAGGGCAGAGGCGACTCCTTTGACCCTGTGTGCTGAGCCTGGCACCAAGCTTGGCTTGATGGATGGCTGGATGGATAGGTGGATGGGTGGATGGATGGATGGATGGATGGATGGATGGATGGATGGATGGATGGATGGGCAGATATTTAATGGATGTATGGGAGGGTGGATAGATGGCTGATGGGTAGATAGATGATGGGTGGGTAAGTGGATAGATGGATGGGTGGGTGGATTGGTTCATTAATTATAACAAGTGTACCAGATTCATGAAATATGTTAACAATAGGAAAAATTGGGTATACAGTTTATGGGAACACTATGGCTATCTTTGCAATTTTTTGGTAAATCAAAAAAGGCTCTAAAAAATAAAGTCTAACTTTTTTTTAACTCAGATGACCAGGATTTATCTCGAGAAATTGATTCTGGCTTAGATGGGGTACAGGCATTAATCTTTCTTGAAGCCCCCCAATTTGCCCCAGGGATAAGTGACCCTGTTTTATATGATGGACCAGGAGAGCGTGCAGCTGCCCTGGACTGTTCCATGATAGGCTGAGTGAAGTGGCGCTGGCAAAGGCTGTGAGTAACCATCAGTCATGGTGCTGTGGTTGGAATCGTTATCCCAGAGTGGAAAAAAGCAGCTAGATGCGCTGAGGTCTCTGCCAACCGCAAGATTCCACGGCTCTAGAAGGAAAAGGCCACCAGGTTCAGGGGATCTGGGTTTTAGTGCAAGAAACGCGTTCTTGGCTTAGTGACATCTGGGCTCTCATTTCTGCATCAGCAGAGAGAGGGCTGAAAGCTGTAGTCCTCAAACACAGCATCATGACAGGCTAGCACATAGCATTCCTCCCAAGGGTGGGCTGCCAAATGCTGACCACTGCTAAGTTTAATGTTTTGCTATAACAGCAATACATTCTGTAGTGAGCATCAGAGGAGGATAAAGGGTGAGTGCAGGAGCCCCACATTGATGACTGTGCCGTTGATTAACAAGCTATGTGACCTTGAGCAAGCCACTTAAACCTCTCTGGGCCTCAGTTCCCTCACCTGTAAAAGGGGAATCACAATAGTAATGACCTCACAGGGTTGTTGTGCAACTAGAAGACGTGATACAAGAAATGCTCCAAAGATGATGACTGTTGTCCATGAGATCACGACTTCTGCAGGACAGGACCCTGTTTTTATTCATTGATATAGACCAGGCCTTGGTGCGTGGGTACTTAGCCAACATCCACAGGACTATTCACTAATTAACCAAATATCTGTCAGATAAAACAATGAGTGTTCTGTAGTGGCCCATGGTATTATTAGCTACCAGACATAGAAAAGAAGATCAGAAGGTGTATTTCCTGGAACTTGGGAAGACACCCACGGTCAATCTGATACACATTTATTTCTCCTGTACACTAAACCCCTCCACAGATCCTTTGTGATCAACTGGCCAAAGCCTTGCTATTTCCTCCAGACTCAGAAAAGTAGCTCATGCTGGAAGGTTGCTCCGTCCTGGGCCTCTGGCTCAGGGGGTTTGGGCTACAGTGAAATGTGTATCAGTCCCCATTCCGCAAGAAGACTTGAGGTAATTAGCTCTTACCTGATACATGGTTCAAGGTGAGAACACAAGGTCCACATTAGAAGGAGCGTGTGAGGGTCAGTCAGTTCCGGAACATTCCGATTGTTTCAAAATTCATAGCTCACCCACCCACACCTTCATTCATGTGAATGTTCATGTCAACAAACATCCCTTGAGCTCCTATCACATGCCAGGGAGTAAGAGGTACATCTTGTTGGTAACAATGGGGTTGAGTCTCTATGGGAAACAGTTTTTCTGGAGTTGTTGTTTTTTTTAAACATCTTTGGCATTTTGAAGCACTCCTACCTGAAATGAAACAGAAATTGTAAGCCTCATTGAGAAAAGAGTTTCTTTCCTCCCACACAATCTAAGACAATGAGTCTGATGATGTTCAGAGTTTCCAACGACAAATGACCTTTAGGCCAAGCCCAAGGGCTCAGTGAGAGCTGAGGAAAATTTTTAAATTCACTACGTTAATGCTGGTTTTAAGTGGAACTCTCTTGACAGTGACAGCATCGTGGTTGAATTTTATAGTAGAGAAAGGAAGCATCGACTTTAACCTCAAAACGAGGAAGACCATAATAGTCACTCATACACACACACACACACACACACACACACAAGCAATTTCTAAACCAGAAATCCCTAGCCACTATTTTACAGCCTGGTTGGTGGACGTTTCAGGGATTTTTTTCCAAGGAGAGATACTTCAAGGCCAACCCTGGGATGGCAAAGGGCTTGGCACATGGAGGACTTGAGGTGGGGGTGTGTGGGGGGGGAGTGATGAAGAGGAGGAAAATGCCAGTGAAGAACGCAGCTGGCAGAAGTCAGGAGGAAGTGGCTTTGTGAGTCGTCAACCTCACAAGCAGGCCCAGAAGCAGAAACTCAACTACATAGGGCACAGAGTTATTTTCATCCTCGGGGTTTTTACCCCATGTCCCCAAAGTACTCTGGGCAGCGTAGCTCCCGCATGACACCATCAAGAGCCTGAACTCACAGAAAAGGACTGAAGAGAAGGCAGGTCCATGAAAGAGAGAGAGAAAGAAAAGGGTGCATGTGGTGGCATGCCCCCACCGTGCAACCTGGGCCACATGAGGCCCACTGTGGGCCTCATTTTCCTCATTGGCTCACTAAGGTTCTGTATCTTCTTGCTGCTATAACACACAACACACATTTATTCTCTTGCGGTGTGGAGGTCAGAAGTCTGACATAGGTCTCCCTGGGCTAAAATGAAGATCTCAGCAGGGCCAGTTCTGTCTGGAGGTCTGTTTCCTTGTCTTTTCCAGATTCCAGAGGCCGCTGCCCTCCTTGGCTCATGGTCTCTTCCTTCATCTTCAAGCACAGCCTGGTGGCATCTGCTAGTTTCTGATTTTGACCCTCCCGCCTCCTCCTTATTAGGATCCTTGTGATGACTTGGGGGCCCCCCAATAATACAGGGTCATCTCCCATCTCAAAGTTTTTAACTTATTCACATCTGCAGAGTCCCTTTTGCCATGAAGATCACATACTCTGGGCACTAGGCTATGGGCGTCTTAGGGGCCATTATTTTGTCTACCAGATGTTCCTTCCCAGTTGAGCTTTCTAAGGGACTGGATAAGAGATCTGAGTCTTCTACAAAACTCGTTCTTGGTTACAACAGTGGCTGATGTTCATCCAGGCAGTTTCCCCGCATTACACAGTGTCCAATCTAACCAGCCTGCCTCCTCATATGTTAGGTCCCATCCTCATCTCCTGTCAACAGAGAAGGAGAGTAAGGCTTGGGATGGAGACCAGTAATCGAGCTGTCCACATTCACACAAAAGTGAACAGAAAATTGGAAAACTGAACCCATGTCTTCCCAGAGCCTGAGCCCTTACCCACGTGAATATACGGCTGCTCTGATGTCAGAGGCAGGAATCACACTTACCTAGTTGAATCACAAAGGGTCAAAGACAGAAACCAGGAGAACACCTACAAGTTCATAAGAAAAAGACAGACAGCCCAATGAAAGACTGGGCGAGAGCTGAAACGAACAGCATGTCACCAAAGAGCTTGTTCAATCAGCATACAACAAAGGGCCCAGATCCATTAGCCAGCAGAGAAATACCAAGTACAACCAAAATGAGACATCATGACACCCACCAGGATTGCTGCAACATACATGACTAAAAGTACCACGTGTTGGTGAGGAAATGAAGCACCAGGAATGCTCGTGCTCCGTCCAGGATATGGGAGACTGTGTGACAGCACGCAGCCAAGCTGCACCTATGCACACCTGTGGCTCAGAAATCTGAATGGTGTGTGCGTGTACCAGAATGTTCTGGCAGGACCATCAGTGACAGCCACACACTGGAAACAAGCAGGCACCCATCCACAGAAGAAGGGAACAATCACAATGTAGTCACTCCACAGGATGCAACGCCGCCATGGAAATGAATGCATGACCCCAGATGCACACGAGCAGCAGGGGTGATGCTCACGGCATAAGCGGTGAGCCAGGGAAGTCACACACAAAGAAACACTGACTATATAATCCTACTTGTGTAATATCCCTACTTGTGTGTTTAGGAGCTGCTACTTGGCAGTAACAGCATAAAGAAAAGCAGGGAGGTGGTTGGGGCAGCCAGTTAGCTCTAAGCCAGTTGGTTAGAGAGCAGTGCTCATAACACCAAGGTTGCCGGTTCAATCCCCACATGGGCCACTGAGATGAGCCCTCCACAGCTATTGTAGATTGGAACAACTATTTGACTTGGAGCTGATGGATCCTGGAAAAATACACTGTTCCCAATCAGAAAGAAAGAGAGAGAGAGAGAGAGAGAGAGAGAGAGAGAGAGAGAGAGAGAGAGAGAGAAAGAAAGAAAGAAAGAAAGAAAGAAAGAAAGAATGCTGACCACTGCTAAGTTTAATGTTTTGCTATAACAGCAATACATTCTGTAGTGAGCATCAGAGGAGGATAAAGGGTGAGTGCAGGAGCCCCACATTGATGACTGTGCTGTTGATTAACAAGCTATGTGACCTTGAGCAAGCCACTTNCCTTCCACCCAACACCTTCCCCCTTGGTGGAGGAGATAAGAGTGTTACCTGGGCACCAAGGCCAGCGAGCCCAAGGAGGGGAGGGTGCATTGACCCCAGGCTTACTCTGCAGCCCCCAAGGTCCTTTCACAAAACATAATGCCAGATAGAAGGAGGGTTGGGGGGATGGGTGAAAAAGGGGATGGTACTAAGACACTGTTGGAGTAACTATGTATGGTGTCAGATGGGTATTAGACTTGTCGGGGCGATCACTTCATTAGGTATATAAATATCTAATCACTCTGTTGTACACCTGAAACTAAAATAATGTTGTATGTCAACTGCAATTAAACATTTTTTTAAATTAAAAAAAAAACACATAATCTCACTGTGGCTTCTCACCCCACTTGCCATGTGAGGAAACTGAGGGTCAGAGAAGTCGCACTATTACAAATGTGCAGCAGTGGGCAGAGTGCACTGCCCACCCCCAGCCTTTCCCGGCCCAGGCTGTGGGCAGGGACCCGGGGGGCAGCTGCTGCTGACCTCTGGTGCCCACGAGTTTTCACGCCTGAGAGGGAGGGAAGTGCTCTCAGCTAATGTCACACTCAGGAAACGAAAGGCCCACTTAAAGGAATTACCTTGAGTTTCAGAACCGCCTGAGCCCTGCATCTTCGCTGAGACTTCCGAAAAGCAGGCTCGTCTTGAGTACAGCTCTGTCTTAACTGGAGGTCTTGCAGCTTTGGCTGGGCCAGGCGAGGGCAGCTGTTTGGAATCCGTTGTTTTCCTTGTGGCTATACAAGAGCAACCGTGTACTAAGGTTCTGGTTTCTTCCAAAGACCTACGGCGCGGCCTCCGTCTCCCACCCACACCAAGCCCCATCTCCAGGACCCAGCCCAAGACGCCTCCCCACTGGTCACCTCCGTCCTCCTCCATCAGGGGTCCACCAAACCCCCTTTCTTGGTGCCCTCTGTCTCCATACCCTCAGCCCCTGTGTCCATGTCACACCCTGCCACGTGGATCATAGAGTGCCTTAGGAAGCATGATTAGCCCAGTAAACATTCACTTATTCATCAGACCTATTTTCTGAGCACATACTAAAGGTGGAAATTGAATAGCGAGCAGACATTCTCTCTCTCTTCGTGAAGATGAATGAAAAGCTATCAAGGACCAGACAGTAAATATTGGGTTGTCAGAAAAGTCATGACACGTTTTTGCAACAAAAAACAGAAAAAAACATGTCATGACTTTTCCAACAACCCAATATTTTAAGCTTTTGGGATGCCATTCAGTCTGTGTTCCAGCTACTCAGCTCTGTCACAATAGCACAAACACAGCCACAGACAATATGTAAATGAAGGAGTGTGGCTGTGTTTCAATAAAACGTTATTGACAATAACAGGCGGAGGGCCGAACTTGCCGGAGTTTCTGACACCTGGTCTAAGGGAACCAGAAGGGACAGCGCAGGAACCAGGACTGGCAACAGCAGAGCTCTCACCACCAAAAAATGGTAGTGCCCAAAGGGACAAGGGGAGGGAGTGGTTACTGGAACCCAGGAAGTGTCACATTGCATCTATTGCATTGGGAGGGACACAGCCAACTCAGGAAGACTACAGGAGAAAATTGGAGATGTAAGCAACGCTGACCTCTCTCTCCTCACCCCTATGGGAGCTCCTCTTGCCTGAGCTCCACTGGAAGCCAGGGGGCAAGGAGCCTGTTAGTGGTCCATGGAGCTCAGCCTCCCAGGGAGAGAACGGGGTGACTATTGAAGCCAACAGAAGATATCCAGCATGACAAGCTTGGAACAGTGTCTGCTCAGGTAGATATTCAAAGAGAATTAAACTACCTCTGGGGACAGGCCCTTTTGAAAATCTCCTAGCTGCCTCTGATCAATTCCACACTCACTAAGCAGTCTCCCAAATTGCTGCCCATGTCACCTGCTCACTGGGAGAAGCTGACCCAGATGCTCTATTTCGAGTGCTGAGCAGTGTTTTCCCATCGTTACTGTCATTGTAATGATGTCACTAGAATCATCCCAATAGCTAACATCTCTCTAAGGCTTACTGTATGCTGGGTGCTTGTCTAAGCACTTGACCCAGGTGACCTCATTTAATCCTCTTAGCTACCCCAGGAAGTCAGGGCAATTTATCCTCACAGCATCTACATGAAGTAGGAATGATGGATAATTTATAGCCAAGGAGAATGAAAATCAGAGGAGGGAAGTCATGTACCCGGTGTCTCACAGCTAATCAGTGATCAAGTCAAGATTTAAACCCAGGTCTCGCTGACTTCTCAGCTCATATACGTGCCCTTTGCATCAACCCCTCCTGGACCTGAGAAAGAAGACTGGCGCTTCTCCCAACCTGTTCCCCCCTTTCTCCTTCTGTTCTCCAAATACCACCCTTGCCTCCCCTCTAGGCCTGCCTCTGGACAACCAAGCCTGCTGCACAGTGCTCAGCCCCCAGGGGTCCCTGCCACTGTCCTGTGACCCTGGCTGACCCAGTGATGCAACAGCTCCAGCCAGCCTTGCAGTTGAAATATTCTGAAATGTACAGTAGACCAGGCCATCTGCTTCCTCCAAACATTGCCTCCTGCCTCTGCCAGGACCCAGAGCAAACGTGCAAGGACACCAAAGCAACAGTCACTTTATTTCTGGGCTCAGGATTTCTAACTGGCTGGATTGCTCAATGCCTCATTTCAGACGGAGGGAAGAAGGCAAAAGAAAGGTCGCTGCAGATGCTGCAGGAAGGAAAACGATGGACGGAGAGATAACATCTCAGTCGGCTAAATGCACCGTGATTTTTCCCCCCCCAAAAAAAACTCTTCAAGAAAACAGCCAGGGTCCCTCCCTCTTATGTTTCTCTGAGAGATTTTTAGTTTCCAGATTCTCTCTTCTTTCCAGTGCCCTCTGGTCCTTATAATTTACTAAAAGGTGAAGGAGAGGATTACTACTAGGTACCAGGCACTTAATATATGGGAGTAGTCCTTATAAAGCCAGGAGCCATGGGGCTCAGTCTCAGAAATGTGCCTCTTGATTAAACGTAGCTCCACAGCCAAGTGTACTTTCAAATTAGCTCAGATCCCCTATTTTCATTGAGAACGGGTAGGTCACACAGATAACCCATCACAGCATTTGTAAACACCCTTTCCCTCTCCTACGTACTGTCCTTGACGTCCTAAAACTCTCGCAGCACTCAAGGGTAGTACTTTCTTTGCTTTCCTGCCCACCCCCCCCCCTTTCTTTACCCTATAGATTCATGTAGCTTCTCTCCAGCAAAAAAACGACCCATCTAGGAAGGGAGGAGAAGACAAGAACTGAGCTTATACTTAGAGTTTTCTCTTTACAAGACCAGAAGGAGGGCAGAGATCTGTAAACGCACTCACAATGATTTCTGCGGCAAGACTTCCATGAGTTCATTTAACCTCCGAGAAACCCTATGCAATCACTGTCGTTTCTCCACTTTTTACAGGGAGAAGGGGATGGAAAGTGAGCTGAGCACCCACTATGTGCCAAGCAGCTTAGAACATGCTGTTTCCTATGGCTCTTTCTTCCTCTGATAGGGCCCTGCATTTTCACGTTCGTGTTCTATGTGGCCTCTCCCACCGACGGCTGCTTTCACCGCCAGAGCCCTGGCCTGCATACATTCACTGGTCACTCACTCAACAAACATTAACCGAGCACCACTGTATGCCAGCACCAGCAGATAGCAAGTAAGAAATTACATTGTAACGATTTAAAAATTGCATTATAATTCCAGCAGTTCCCCCTTTATTTGCAGTTTCGCTTGCCGTGGTTTCAGTTACCTGCAGTCAGCCATGGTCCAAAACTATGAAATGGAAAATTTCAGGAACAAACAATTCATAAGTTTTAAATTGTACACCGTTCTGAGCAACGTGATGAAATCGCACACCATCTCACCCCATCCCTCCCAAGACATGAACCATCCCTTTGTCCGGGGTATCTACCCTGTACCTGCTACCCACCCATTAGTCACTTAGTAGCTCTCTCAGTGATCAGAGAGAAACAGAGGGGACATTCACATAACTTTCATTACAGTGCATTGTTATAATTGCTCTATTTTATTATTAGTTACTGCTATGAGATTAGTTAATCTCTCATTGTGTCTAATTCATAAATTGCTCTTTACCACAGGTACGCGTATATAGGAAAAACCATAGTACACATAAGGTTTGGTACTATCAGTGATTTTAGGCACCCACTGAGGGTCTTGGAACAGATAAGGGGGGACTACTGTATTTAGTTACTTACATAATTATTTAATAATTACATAGTTATTTAATATTTATATAATCAATTGAATGATTAATATAATTATAAAATCAAATAATTATATAAGCAGATAAATAATTAACCACATTAATTAACAATTATTCAATAATTGCACATAATTGTTTAATTATTTACAGTTTATATGAATAATTACAATTACTTATAATAGTTATCAATATTTAATAATAAGGTCAATTTAATTACATTAATGATAAATATATGTACTGTATACTTTTTTTAGTACTTACTATATGCCAGGTGCTGCTTTAAGCTCTTTATACTGATTGAGTCATTTAATCCTCACAATAGGGTGCATTTTTATCCCCATTTTACAGATAAGGGAACTGAGGAACAGAAGGTTTAAGTGATATTCTCAAGGACACACAGCTAATAAGCACTGAGCTGGAACTTGGACCATGGGCTATCGGGGTCTGGAGGCTGCACCCTGGCACTACACAGTCTCCTTCTCAGTAATCATGACAACACTTTATGGAGCAGATGACTTTCAGCTGCCAGCACCTGTGTCAGTGGCTGAGGCTGTTTCGGCTGCCAGAGCCCAGTCCTCCTGCACGCAAGGCAAGCCAGAAGTACCAAGTAATTAATGCCCCACCCTATAACTGATGGACATAGATGTATGAATATCCTGCTCCCCTGACCTTGGGAGCTAGATCTGCAGGCCTGAGCCTTATCGTTTCCCAGAATCCCAGCAGGATCACACTCCAACAGCCACGGCAACACCAGATTGATAATGCACCTCCATCAGCTTGTCCCCTTCCCCTACCAGCCTTCCCTGAGATGACCTCCCACACAGACTTACACGCAAATCCTTGTTCTTGGCTCTGCTTCTGGGAGAATTCAAACCAGGACCCTGCACAGCGTCTCAATAATTGGAGCTCATGTTAATAAGCTGCTGATTCTTTGTCAAGTACTGTTCTAAGCTGCTTTGATGTGTTAACTCGACTAATTCTCACAACAAGCCTACAGATGGGGAAATTGAGGCACGGAAGATTTTACTAACCTGCCCTATTTCACTCAGCTACGGGTGGTAGAGCTGGGAGTTCACACCGGGCCCCACAAAAACCATAACCAATGGCACAATCTTCTGAAAGTTTGGCAGCGCCATAGAGTTGGGGATGAGGGGAGGGAAAGGTGGCCGGCCCTGCCTCACCCTGAGGGTTAGTGAGCATATGGATGGAAGGAAATGCGAAAACTCCACATACGGCTCTCGCCATAGCAGCAAACACTCACTGGCAAGTCCCCTGCACACTCCCATTCTCACCCAGTAACATATCAGAGTTATGCCCTGAGCGGTGATCAATATCCGCAAGAGAAGGGCTACAGCATTCTGAAGGCGGCGAGCCTCCACTGTCACGCTCCCTAGTTGGAGTAATGAAAAGGTCTACCTGCCTGGGACTCAAGGAGCCAGGCAAAAAGGAGCCAAGACTTCCAGGGCAGAAAAGTTTTTTAAAGATGGGTGGGATGAGAAGCAAAGGAGATGGCAGTTTTAAAACATGGCTGCAAATTCCTTGATCCTCCTATCATCAGAAAGCGGGGTCCCTGCCCTTTCTGAATCTGAGCAGTCTTGTGACTGCTTTGACCAATACAGAGTGGCAGGAGTGACGCTAACTGGTGTTTGAGGTGGGGTCGTAAATAGCCATCCAGCTTCACCTTTGTCCGCTGGCCTGCCCTGCAGCCGCCATATTGTGAGGAAGCCCAAGATCCCTGGAGAGACCACGTGTGGACATTCCAGCTGTACCCAGCTTTCCAGTCCTCCTGCCCAGGCACCGTCCATGTGGATGAAAAAGCCTTCAGGTGATTCTACCCCCAGGCACCCAAGTCACTCTCAGCTGTTTGCATTTTCCCAGATAAGCTCCCAGACATGGAGGAACAGAGACAAGCCAGCACTATTGTACACTGTCTAAACGCTGACCCACAAAATCCGTGAGCCAAATAAAACATTTTTATGCCCCGAAGTTTGGAGGTAGTTTGTTACACAGAAAGAGATGAGTGAAGCCATCCCCATGCTGGCTGACTCCATCTAGACCAGCGGTTCTCAACCTTCCTAAGGCCGCGACCCCTTAATACAGTTCCTCATGTTGTGGTGACCCCCAACCATCAAATTATTTTCGTGGCTACTCTATAACTGTAATTTTGCTACTGTTATGAATCGTAATGTAAATATCTTTTTGTTTTCCAATGGTCTTAGGCACCTCTGTGAAAAGGTCATTTGACCCCCAAAGGGGTCACGACCCACAGGTTGAGAACCGCTGATCTAGACTGAAAGGCAGGCCAGTGAGAGCAGGAAAAATATATGCACACTTCCCTCTCGATGCCTAAGATTGTTCACGTTGAATTAGGCACCATAGACACATTGCAAGACATAACATCAGAGCAAATAAATTTGGGAAACACTGGATTAAATGAGTTTCTTACCACAAACAAGACCTTTCAATATGCCCATGTACAGGGTGCTTGTCCAAGAGGGAGGTAGAGGTTATGAGTCGGTCCAGATGTTGCCGCTTCCCTCCTACTTTCAATAAAAGCAGTCAGGCTTTCCACTGAGAAACCACACCTCCCCAACTCTCAGCCCACTGAGTGGTTACAATTACACTCATTAGCTATAGATCATTCTTTAGAAAGAATTTCTAAATATTTCTGAGCAGTGGAGTTACAAAACTTGCTTTTATGGAGAGTGTGAATCACTCACACGAATAAGTTCCCACGCGGCTGCTTTGTCCCGGTAACACACAGGGATGCCTGCCTACTCAGCCCCTTCGGGAGGATTCTCCCAGGATTTCCAGGGCCGGGCAGAGCCTGTAGCTGTTGACCCCAGGGGTCATCATCTCAATCCATTTAGACACGACAAAGCAAAACAACAATTCCATTTCCCAGATGAATTTTGCCAAAGTTAGTGCACTAAGTGGCATTCAGAAAGCAATTGTGGAAGTATCTTAATTTCTTTAAATGTCTTTAAAGTACAAAGAGTAAAGGCTGCTTATTTTCCAGACTGTCTCAACAACCCATTCCCACTAGCTGCCCTTTAGGTCCCAGAGAAGGGTCAACATCTCAAAAGCTCATTCACATCTACAGTCCTAACAACATTTTCTAGAACCCCCAGTTATTCCTGTAGCATCTTGTCCCTGGATTCCCTCCTCGCCCTCCGAGGTTGCTGCAAGCAGCTAGTGGGAAGGGATTCATTAACTGTCTGCACAAGGGTGTTGAACTCTGGGGAGAAGCAGGCTTTATCAAGTTTCCACATTTGGCTCTCAATTCACAGGACAGAAAAGAGCTTGCTTGTAAACATTTCTAGTTGCAGCATTCGGGAATTAGCATGACTCACTGCAAAGATTTCTAAGACAATCAGCAGTTTGCCCAGCTGCTGCCTTTTCCTGCGTGGCCTTAGCAAGCCAACAGGCTTAAGCACGGCAGCAAGATGTTGTCAGAAAACCTCTCAGACGGAGTGGTCCCCCCAGGACACAAATGGCCCACAGTCAGTCCAGCATGGACCTGAGCCTCAGTGTCCTCATCTATAAACGGAGAACGAGAAGAGCCCCAGTCACGCTGGGCTCATCGGAAGCTGGAGAGAGAATGTGCATTGCTGTGTAGACAGAGTGTATTGAGTAACACCTCTCTGCCTGGGCTGGCCAGCGTCTGTGCCTCCCCGCAATTGATCGATTTGCCCTGGGTTGTTCAACAGGCATGTCCCACTAGACTGGAAACTACCTCCATGAGGGCCATATATCCCCACTCCATCGCTAGGACCTAGCACGGTGAACATGGGTATAAATGGAAGGATACACACCCCCATCACGTGTGGCCACCCAACCTGGGAGGCCCTCCTACAAATCATCTCCAGCAGCTTCTGGCATAGAAAGTACCTCCTACATTCTCTGCACCCTCTGCACATCCATCAATCTGCACACAGAAACCCAAACAGGCCCGCAGATTGTAATAAAAGCATGGTGTGTCCCCACATTTGCACCAGGAAATTCTGTATGAGCTGCGACTCCCCATACCTTTCTGCCGTTATTCTTGGGATGAGTAGAAAACAAACAAGCAAAAAAAAAAATCCTTACAATCACAGTGTGGTATTATTTTTCAATTCCCCCTTTAAAGAACCTAGAATCTGGTAGAAATGATCAACTATGCGACAGTGACTTTAAAAAAAAAAGCACACATCAGTTTTAAAAAAAGAGGACTTTAATAAAGAATAAAAGAGATCAATATACTTTTTAAATGCATACAAAAATAAATATTCATTTGGTATATTAAAGATATGCGCCTCAACATTCATTTGAGCTACAGACTAAAGTCGATTGTTATCTTACAAAATTTCAGGAAAAAAAAGTACGCTATCCTTAAAAAGGTGATGTTCATTTTGTTGGCCAAAAGGAGAAAAGCCACTTTTACTGAAGTTGTCCTATATTCTGACGCGCATTCAGGCACATGCAAAGGCCCTATGATTATTGCGTCTGGCTAACACTACACCAGCATCACCCTCGTAGCAGTAAAAATGAAAGGAAAGTAAACGGGCATTCTTTGGCTTTTCAGGTTTTAAATGAGAGACGTTCGTGGTTACAAAGCCACCACATTGGCTGAGCTGGGGCAACCTGACCCCCAAACCCCAACTCCTTCTCCCATTTCTCCAAATGACTTGACAGGTGAGAGAGGCCCCTTCATGCCCTTTCATTGTGAGATTCTGAGTCAGGGGTGGTGGTGACTCAGGGTGGGTGATAAAGGAAAAAGAATATAGATTCTTCTCCCCACCTCCAAGAGAGGGGAAGGGAGGCAAAAGGACCATCCCCAGCCCCCCTAAAGTTGCCTGGTGTCTACACCCATGGTGGGACTGACTCAGGCAGATCAACAAACTCGGCACTGGCAAAACGTGGGGCAGGCACTCGACACACACCCATGGGCGCCAATCTCTGCCAGTCGCAGTGCACTCCATGGGACAAAGAGACCAATCAAAGGCACCCCAATCTAGCAAAATACAACATCCTTTTAGAAAGAAAATGTTCAAGGGCTTTTTAATCCTGAAAGTGGTTTTAAAGTGGTTGTGGAGATGGGCTATGCTACATACTGGACTGTCAGTGAGATGGTGTGAGTTGCCCCCATCCTCCAGCCAAGCCATTGTTTTTCATCTTCTGTGCGGCTTTTGATTAGCATCATGATACAGGGTAAACATTTTGACACATTCTGGGGGTAGCAAATGCATTGTCTTTGCTAGTAAATAGGGTAAGTTCTCCTAAGGCTCACACTGGGGTCTCCATTGAAATTTCCTGAGATGACTCTGTTGAAGAGTGGAATGCAGTATGGAGTGGGGCCACCTTGATCCTCAAGGAGTGGTAGGGATGGGGGAAGGCATTCTCCCGGCCACAGTCCACCCCAGGACAAGTGTAGCGGGGACAGGCTAACACGTCATCCACATCCCCCAATCCACTCTAGCCACGCCCATACACTAAACACCACTGGCTGGTGAATGGGTTGACTGAGTTGAAAGCACAATCTAAATGCTCGTACAAGCCACAATTATTTTTCGAACTTGTGGTTTATATCTTGTCCATTTTATAAAAAAGAAAAAAAGAAAAAGAAAAACCTTCAAAGCTATTTATAAGAAGTCGTATAAAATAGGACAATGAAAAGCACAAATATTTTTAAAACAGATCAAAACAATTTAGAAAGAAGCAAACAGAGAGGTATTTGGGGTTGATTTAATTTTTAAAAAATGAAAAAATAAATTTGGCTCTCAGCTCCCTGGCAACAAGGGCCAAAGGGAAATTTTTCATGGTCTGAAAGTAAAAATACACAAGTTCACCTTGTGATGGAAACGCTTTCTTAGCACCAAATTCTGGGGAGAATAGACATTCTCCTCACAAAAGTTTTATTTTCACTTATTAAAGGGAGGCTAAGTATCTAAGTATTTTCAAATCTTGTTAACATGCTTAAAAATAAAAAGATACTTCACATGGAATCAAGCACATGAAGTCATAGATTTAGAGCTCTTAACAAAAGATAAAGATGAAAAGCGTTTTTTTTTTTCACTAGGTCATCTCCAAATTTCTGTGCTGGAAGCAGAGATGAGCTAGTTGAATCAAATGCCCAGTGTTTGGAAATATCAATTATCCCAAAATGCTGAAAGAATCATAGCAACTAATGAGAATTACAGGGAAAATGCAGGAAATAAATGCTGTAATCACAGATTCTAGTTACAGCATCCATGCCAGTTTCAATGTTTATATCTGAAGAGTAGAATCGTGATGCGGCTTTGTTTCACATGGCAAGGCCTCAGAGAATGCCCTTACTAAATTAAGAGCAGAATGAGGCGTCCCACCCCAGGTCAGAGGGCTCCGCATCCTTAAATAATTACAACAGTAATTGTAATAATGAAATTCGAGATGTGGGCGGGGTGGGGTGCCCAAGAGAGTGGCTTAAACTGTGATCTGTTGGTTTTCTCTGAAAAAGGGTCTCTGGTGCGAGGCACAAATATCTGGAAACATCCGGAAGACCTGGTCTGGCTGGGGCTCCTCGGGTGCCTGCATCATGGACCCAGCACCACAGCTCTTCCCCGCCTCCTCTACCAGCTGCCGGACGTAGAGTTGTTCAATCTAGAGGGATGGTGCACAAGGTTAAGAGATGGAGGCGGGAAGTGAGGTGGGACTTCCTTTGACCCTAGCCAGATTCTCTGATTACCCCAGTCCAAAGCTATCATTCAGAACCTTCACCTGAGTCCCAAATGAAGGAACCCAGAAGAGGCAGAGGCAAAGAAAGGGCAAGCTATAATCCTACCAAGAGTCCTATATATGCTTTCCCAATATTGTCCCAACCTGCTAGCCAGTGTCCAGAATTCCACCATTAGAGTTTCATTCCTTTGACTATAGTTAAATAAGGGTTTGCAAACCCCTAATCTGTCGCTTAGACCTTCCAACAAGGTGGACTGTTTCTGGGAAGGAGGCTTTGATTTAGCAAAACAAGCCAAACAGAAAAAAAAAAAGAAGAGGACACATAGATTGTGAGAGTCCTGGAACATAAGAAGATGGTTTGGAGGTGGCAAGAATCCACATCCCCCACCTGAAGGTCTCGCCCATCCCTGCCTCTGCACACAAGCTAAGTACCCCAGTCTTTGCTGCCTGTCCTGCAGCCCAAGTATAAACTGGGTGCTGAGGTGTAGGCTGAGGCTGGGAGATCTGGCCACAACCCCTGCAACCTGCCTGTTCTTACCTGAACGAGAATGAGTTTGGAGTGCAAGGGGGTCATATCTGGAAACTCTTCTCCGAAGCACAGCACAACTCTGCTGTCGGGAAGCCGGCTCTGGTTGTTATAGAACTGCTGCAGCTCTGGAAAGACACGAGGGGGGAAGAGACCGGTGTTTGCAACTCCTGGCCTCACTAGCCTCTTCACCAGGTGGGCTCCTCGGTGCTTCCACACCTGAGCTCACACAGGCCACCTCGCCCACCTTTCCAGGGTCTTTCTCCAGGAAGCCTCCAAGAGTTCTCAGGCCGGCTGGCAGGAGAGATGTGACATTAGCTCCTGGCCGGTGCTGTTACAGGAGGAGGAGCAGAGAGCTTTCGGGGGCACAGAGAAAGGGGTCACATGCAGCACTGCAGGTGGCCAGGCTGAATAATTTCAGACACCCTAACCTTCTAGGAAGAACACACGGGGTGGGGTCCTAATTCTACGCCTCACAGAATAACAACGGCTGACGCCCGGGTGTGTGCAGGGGTCGTCTTGAGGACTCAGTGTGCACAAGGTCAGCACACACCAATCCCCAAGGACCTGGCCAAGATGCAGATCTGATCCTGAGAACTAGGGGTAGGACCTGAGACTCTGCATTTCTAACCAGCTCCTGGGCATGGGAACAGTCCACAGCGGACTTGCAAAGCACCACGCCAGAAAGGTCCACATCTGCACTCCCATTCTACACATAAGGAAGTCAAGGCACAGAGAGGGTCCCCAGGATCACTCATCAAGAAAGTGCACAGCAGGATTCAAATGCAAGGGGCGCTCCTGCAGCACCCGTGCCCCTGGCCCCTTCACATTCCCACAGGGACTGTAGATGGCAAATGGCCCACGAGAAGGAGGCGTGATCTTTAAGATTTGGGCAGCAGGTGACAGTGGTACAGACCTCGGAAGAACAGGCTGGTATTGAAGACCTTGACCACCTCATCACGCTCCAGCTTGTTGGGCCTATCCTTGCACAGCACAGCGTTGCCACAGTAGAACACACGGCCCTGGCACAGCCGCTTGACCAGTATGCCCTGTTGGCTGCTGTGCAGCAGCACGCCACGCTCCAGGTGCCCGAAAAGCTTCCGAGTGACCTGCCTCTGCCGCTCGCTGGGGATGGTGTCAGCTGGCGGGAAGCGCACCACCTCCAGGCCCTCGAGCCCGTACATCTTGGCACTGTGCAGACCCGGGTGGCTCAGGGACAGGCGGCAACCCTCGGGGCAAGTGGTGGTGGTCTGGCCCACCAGCTTGCCCCCGTAGTAGAAGCTGATGACCATCTGGGAGAAGGCTGTGGGAAAGAAGGAGACAGGTCAGGGCTGAGGGAAAGGGGGGCTCCCTGGGGCTCCCTGGTCCTTCCTGTGCAAATGCCCAGAGCTTTTCTTTCTCCCAAACTGGGGGAGGGGGGCTTAACTTTTTGTGTGTCTAGGAGGCCCTCTGTGGCATTCTGGGAAGCGCATGCACCCCTTCTAGAAATAATGATTTTTATAGGCATGAATAAATATACAAGATTGCTAAGGAAACCAAAGATTTTGAATATAAAAAACTACTATAGTACTCTCTATACTACTGGGGAAGGGCTGACATCTGTTGCAATTTACCAGACACCCTAAGGGTAATGAGGTTTTGACAACTTAATTTCTTAGGAAAATAGCTCCATCTCACAGGCACTGCTATAACACAATGTTATACAATGTTATACTAAATATCATACAATGTTGTAATATTAACATATGTATTATACAATATTACACTATATAATATATTACACAATGTTATAATATATATTACATAACATTATCTAGATCTATAGTTTTATGCTATATAACAGTGTGGCCTGTTGCCTACAGTCATAATGGAAGGAAATTCTAGATTTGAACTCAAAGTTAGTGATAATAAAAATATAATCTTTTCCTTGACAAATTCACGGCTCCCTTGAGATTCTCTGGATTTCAAATTCAGAATCTCTCCAAAACCTGTCATCTAAACCTGTTCTCAGGAAAGAGTATGAAAAACACTCAAATTAAGGCATCATTTCCCAGAACGTGCTACACTTAAGATGATTGGGGGCGGGGTGACACAGCATTGAATAAATGAAAAGATTATTCCAATATTTCTCAATCTCTGAACACCTCAAAAAGGAAGCCCCAGTTTGGTGCCTATGGGTCTTTAACACCTAATCCTGACAACCCCCCCTTTTAACAAAGGGACAGGAGTTAGGGCTCTGAGCCTTGGGTAGGTGGTAATATCTGGTCAGAATTTCCAAACTATCTCTGGTTTTCACTGGATTTGCTTTAACCTCTGACTTCTGCTTCTAGAAATTGGCAGTGGTTCTCCTTTTATGGGCAATGATAGATGGCCCCCATTTCAAATAAAGTTAAGTTTGAAAAAGTGATATTTAGAGAAAAATAGGATGTTACTAACAGTCCAGGTGATACCCAGATATGAAAACTAATTGTGACGATGGAGCTTAAGTGACTAAAGTCTGGAAACCTCTAAACCAAAGTAGGAATGACGACAACAGCTAAATTCAGGGATACCACCTGAGGAATCTGCATTTTAATAGCCTTAAACTATAAGGATTACATGCACTATCAGTGAGCGTGGTGAGTTTGGGGCACCTTTTAAGTGCCGCAGACCAATCCAGGGCTGCCCCTTGGAACCACACAAGCTGTGAGCAACCCAACTCCATGGAACCCCCCAGAGCTGTGCAGTGCACCACCTGCATAACTGTCAGGGGCAGCCCTGTGGGTGGCCACCTGCCTCACCTGGGCTAACCTTGCTGTGCACTTACAATTCCTCGGACCCTCCCACTGAGCTCAAGAAACATTTGCTCAGTCAAATATTAAGACTCTCCACTACTGTTCACAGGCTCCATTTTCTCCCACGTTGGAGTTAAAAGGCATTCTAGAATCAGGCAGGGTCGGGAGTCGGAGCTGCAGGTGCTCCAGTCTAACTCATTTGCTGACATTCGGGGAAACTGAGGCCCAGATGGGGTCACCTAGCAGGTAAGTGGCAGCATCGGCACTCAACCCTGTCTCCTTACATCCCGTTCACCACCCTCCTACCCGCCAAGTCTGCACCGTCCTCATCGCCTGATGACTTGACACATTCCACTTCCTTCACTCTAGGACAATTCTGAACTTTGTCCCACATGAACGAAACACTCCAGATGACTCTGTCACCAGTCTGTCCCTTTGCCCTGTCATTGCTGTGGCCTTGTAGCGCCTCTCGATCGTGTGAACTGACTGCTTCAGAAGGAGCAGCAGAAAAGGTGTTCCAGAGATGCCCAGGTGGGGCTGTCCTAGTGACCCCAATGCTATGGGACAGTATAGGCTCAGAGAAGGTTCAAGCTGGAAAGACTTGAGCCATGACTCACCATACCTACAGGTGAGCAGCTGGAGACCCACGGAGCAGAAGCCACTCATCTAGGGCCACCATGTACTCAGTTCAGCCCTTCCACAATTCTAAGAGCTCCACTACAACCATGCCTTGCTCCTGTTACAACCACTCACCCACCGAGGGCACCCTGCTAGGGGACTGACCACAGCGGCAGCAGAGCACAGACTCTGAGCCCCCTGCCTGATGTGTAATCCCAGCTGTGTGACCTGGGGCAAGCAGCTATCCCACTCTGTGCCTCAGTTTCTCCATCAGCAAACTGAAGACAATAATGCACCACCTCACTGGGTGGGTAGGAGGACTGCATGAGTCTGTATTTGTGCTTAGCATACACCAGCACCATATAAGTGGTTATTGAATAAATTGGGGTACTAGGACAAAAGATTAGCTACATAGATGAGACCCCTGAAGTTACAAGCCGCAGTCCCTGGCCCACACAGCACATCCCAAGTACTGTTCCCAGTGCTTTGGGCCTATCAGCACATTCCATCCTCAAAATGACCCCATGAGATGGACAATTAAAAATGATACCCATTTTCCAGATGAGAAAACCGAGACATAGACAAGTTAAGGCACTTGACCTCAGTGGCACAACTGCTAACTGAGGCGCCTGGATGTACTCCCCCCACCCCGACCCCCTCCACCCCGGCAGGTGGCTTCATATCTGTGTTCTTAAGCAGCAAGCCACACTGTGAGTTTCAAGCACAGCCCTTTACCCCAATCATGTCAAATACATACAGTCAAAAGCACAAACAGGCAGCCACAGTCATGTTTGGATCCACCAGCACAGTGAGCTGCTGTTAACACAGATTTGCTGCCACCTTTTCATACTGGAAGATTTCACCTAAAAATCCAGACCTCTGGTTTCTTTAGAAAAATGGGAAAATCGAGTCTGGCTGTGTCTGCAAGTCCACCAGGCATGCTCCCCCACCAGCAGTCCAGTGGGGCGTGGTCCCTCTACTTTGAAATAGTCTCTGCCATCCCCTGTTGTCTTTTCACCTGCCATTTCACTCATTACATTACCTCGTGCCTGCAGGGTTAAGAACATCAACTGACATCAACTTATTTACACTGGGGGGTGGAGGGGTGAACTGAACAGAGGTATCCAAGTCCCTAACTTCTAAAGGAATGTTGTAGGATTTTCTCTGCACGAGGCAGGGGCTGCAAGTCACTCTACTTGCTGCTTGCTGAGACAGCTGTGCAAAAAGTTGAGAAAGCTTCCTCCTCAGGCCATGTCTTCTCACCCAGATGCTGCAGCCTGGTGCCTGGCTACACTCCGGCCCCCAGAAAGCACTGGTCAGCAGACTCCCCAGGCCACAGCCCAGAGCTTACCAGGTCAAAGGCCCAGGGCCATGGCCCAGGTCCTCTGGAAGCTGAGCATGGAAGCTGCCCAAGTGTAAATCAGAAAACATGCTTAAAGCCAGATGCCTGGGTTTGAACCCGGCAACCCTGCTTACCAAGCTGTGTGACCTTGGGTGAGTGATTTAACTTCTAAGCCTCTGTTTCCTCCTCTGTG
This sequence comes from Hipposideros armiger, assembly GCF_001890085.2. Taxonomy (NCBI): domain Eukaryota; kingdom Metazoa; phylum Chordata; class Mammalia; order Chiroptera; family Hipposideridae; genus Hipposideros; species Hipposideros armiger. The sequence continues at coordinate 6,142,879 of NW_017731369.1, read as the reverse complement.
AAGCCGCAGTTATAACAGTCCCCAGGGCTGCTGTGCAATGGATGAGAGCTCGATGAATAAGACCATTGTTTTCTTTATAACTTTCTTGCCTAGGTGAGAACCTGCCTCCACTACCCCCAAAAACACCCATCCCCTGAGGGCCTTGGTCAAGACACTTCTCTCTGAGCCCTGTTTCCTCCTCTGTGCCAGGAGGCCTCAGATCCCCAGCCCTAACGTTCTGTGGTCCATCTTGATGAGTCAGGCTGTTCCCTTCTCACAGAACCCGGCAGCTGTTGGGGAAGACACTGGCTTCCTCTGCTCTGAAGACACCATCAATGAGCCTACATGTAAATTCCAGGGGCCACTGGAAGGAGCGTGGTCCAGGTCCCCAGCGGAATTAGATACCAACGTGGTACTGAGGCCATCTCCAGCCTCAGAGGGCAGGAGCATGGATGGGACAGCATGGGGCCATGTCCCAGCTCTGCGGCCCACAAACTGTGTGACCAGGGGTTTCTGAGCTGGTGCAGTGGGAATAATAATGGCACCTACCTAGGGGCGGTCTGAAGGGCTAATGAGATGAGGCCATGAACATCTCAATGATGATCCTGGATCCAGCTAGCATTCACAAAGTCGGCCACCACTGTCATCATCACCATCACCACCATCACCACCATCACCACCACCATCATCATCACCATCACCACCACCATCATCATCACCACCACCATCATCATCACCACCACCATCACCACCATCATCATCACCACCACCATCACCACCATCACCACCATCACCACCATCATCATCACCACCACCATCACCACCTCCATCATCACCATCATCACCACCATCATTGTTATTAGTATCATTATTGTTACAAACTTGGGTGTGGGAGAGAGTAAAAGAAACTGACACTGGTGAAATTCACTGACCAACATGTCCCTACCAGAAAGGTTTAATCACACTACGTTTCATCCTTACAGCACTCCCGTAAAGTAGTTGTTATTACTGTTCCTAATATACAGAGGAGGAGCCTGAGGTTCTGAGTGGTTCAAATACTCTGCCTGGGATCGCATGAGGGGGGCAGAGCTGCGCCTTGAGTCTACCTGTCCCCACACTCTCTCCCGCATAGTTACACCTGTAAAGAGCTCTTTGGCTCTATCTGTTGGTCCAATTCGAGAAGAGGCTCAAGAAAGGCCTGCCACGTGCTCGCTGCCAAACCAAACAGTGAAAAGGAGGAATCAGGTGCCCAACTTTTAACACCAGGTTGTACTTGTCCACAGACCCTCAAGGGTCCACAGACCCCACACGGGTCCTTTGAGCTTTGTCTTCAAACAGTGCCCACCCCCTCCCCCGCCGCCCAGCCCAGGTCATCTCATACCTGAATGGTGAGCATCATAGGTGGTGTACCCCGGCACCAGTGGCAAGCCTGCTTGGAGAAAGCAAAAAGCTGATTAAGACCTAGCCAGACCCGGTTGTGTGTGGGGACCCAGCCCGAATGCTCCCCCTCTCCAAAAGTTTCTTCAAAAGCCTCATATGGCGTGCTCCTGAGGCCCTGCCACGGGCTTCCGCTGAATTCGGTGTTTTTCCCTCTCTAGTGCGGCGACCCATGTTTCATAAATGCAGAAAACCAGACCTCAACCCAACCAGCATGGAGGGGGGGGAGACTTCCTCTGTGCTGTGGGATTCTGACCATTTGTCAGTGTGACACTGTGGGGCCACATTTCCTTCCCCCCCGAGGGCCTGCTCTCGAAATATCGCTGGACTGTGTGCCCACCATCCAGGGCTTGTCTCGTAGGGGAGCTCAAGCCCAAGCTAGCTTTCACAGGGGTACTGCTGAGCACAGGGAAAGGGGGCTCTCCCAGAGGCCCGATTTGATACCACCCCACACTCTGGCAAGCTTTGAGGCCAGCTGGGCCTGGCCACCTCCCCATCTCCCATAGGGGACAGTGCGGGGGAGGCCGAGGGAGGAAGCAAAGGTGCTCATGCTTGGGGAAGATCATTTCAAGCATGGGGCAGGGTGTCATCAAAAGCTAATAAGTGGGTGGCTGCCTTATTCAGCCTCATGATCCTGTGGGGCAGGTAATGGGGTCTCCACTTGTCAGATGAGTAAACTGAGCCTCATATAAGACATGCAATTTCCCAACAGGGGGTTCAAATCCAGGGCTCCCAGTGAGCAACTGCCTGTACCTGGCCTGTGCTCTCCTGCTCTCCAGCTGCTCTGGGCTATGCTTGGCTCTGAGGGGTCCCTAATGTCCTAAGAAACTAGATGGCAGACCTAACAGAAAACGTGGCCCAGAGCTGCGAACAACTTCTGGTCTTGGGGTTCACTGCACTCTGTCCCCTCCAACCTTCCCAGAAGCCTAGGGGAGAGAAGACACCTCCGACAGGAAGGACACGCGCGCCTTCCTGGGAGGCAGTGGCAGATGAGGCGAAGAGCATGACTGGGCTCTGTCCTCAAGGGCCATCTCTCTGGGCTCAGTTACCTTCGATAAAATATGGACCCTAGCAACTCCCCAGCCCTCAATCGGCCCTAGCCGCTGTAAGGCTGAAACCATTTAAAATGAGTCCAGTCCCCACACCACGTGGGGCGATCCTGGGCTCCCATCCTCACCTGCACTGGGCTGCTGCATCCACCAGTCTGGGAGGAGATGATTCCTGCAGGCCTCAGGAGGGGAAGGGCTCCTTTTGACCATCCCCATGTAATCATCCACAGAAGGCTGTGCAATTAGGGACGAGAGAGAACAGTGCAGTCACTGGGCTGCAGAGCAGAGCGCCAGCATTGTAAAGATGAACGGCTTATGCTTAACTAAAACCGTATTGTCACCTTTACCTCATGAAACAAAAGCAAAGTTTTACTTTGCATCTTGAAAGATCCAAGACAGTCCAGTGAGCTTAGGGATCAAACCACACAACTGAGTTACTAGCCTCTTAAGGGCCCCTAATAAGTGTATTGGCTTTTGCATGGAACTGCCTGCTGCAAACCCTGGGACACCAATGAACAGTAACACGGAACAAACGCTTCCATGCTTGAGCGAATCTCGCTCAATGCACCATGTCTAGAGTTTTCCATCTCTGACCCATTCCTTAAAGGAAGTTGATAAATCCAATTAGGAAATGTTTTTGAAATCTGCTTTTCCTGTGATCCTGGTGCGCCAATCCAATTACCTCGCTCCCTTAGCTGAGTCAGCAGAAAAGTCTCATTTGGAAAATGGGACATTGTTGGAAAGCCACGAAGCCAGGAATTCATGCGGTCTGCTGCCAAAGACCACCCAGAGACGTAACAGCTGCCATGTGCAGAAAAGTCAGGCAGCTTAGAGTAGGTTACATCTGGTTACCTGCATTTTCTGACTGCCGAGCTACTCTTACTCCTAAGGATTCTAGCCTGGCCATGTGAGTATTAAGAATTCCTAGAGTATCCACACCACCTTTTGCAAGGGCTGTATGGGATTATGTTAGCTATGCAATGTCTGCCTTGTAATAGCTGTGAAAAACATAGTTAAGAAGCTAAAGGTGGAAGAAAACGACATCCAAATAGCAAAATGGGTATTCAAAAGCCCATTGCCTGAGATCTCATTAAGCCTTTACTTGTAGCCTATTAACTATGACGTTTACATACAATTCAAGCTTGTTACAAAACAAGCTTGGTTATACAGCTCTCCAACCCATCAAGGATGAAAAGCTGCATATTAGAAGACAGGCAGCCCACCAGCCATGAGCACTAGTACAATAACCATGTCAGAGGGACAACCGCAAGCAGGAAGAACAGTTTACATTTCATTCACTGCAACCTGCTAAGAAGGCAAGGGAATATATGATGCATTATAAAAGACTGCCATTCAGATTGGTTAAATAGGAAAAATCTAGGGCCTGAGGGAATGTCACTGACACAGAGCACACAGCTCTGCCCCAGCCCTCGGGATGAAAGAGGGGACACCAGGTGAAGGGGCTGACCAGATGGCAGAGGCTGGCCTCCTGAGGGTGGCCCAGTCCTCCCATTCCAGCTCAGCCAGGGTGGCAGCAACCTTGGCTGGGAGACATGCTCACCAAAACACATGCGGCTTCTGTTGTCGGGGCCCAGACCCCTAGAAATGCTGCCCCCACTCACCTCCTTGATCAGCTCATCAATTTCGGAGCGACCGCACTCCATGTCCGTGACTTCATTCACACAGCCAGAGGTCGCCACGCCTAACTTGCCTATGGAAAACCAGACAAACGTGACAAAACATGACCACGGCACCGAGGCATCACAACTATCATGGAGGCCATAATCTGTGGGTTTGTTGTTGTTGTGTTGTTGTTGTTGTTTTTAATGCTGAGGTGAAGGAAATAAGAGCCAATAAGTGCCTTCCCGGGTTTGGGAAAGGCCTATAAATGTTTTTCCCATGCTTCTTCAGTCATCTGATCAGCAAAGTTAAAAGAGAGAAGTTGGCTGCTGTTGTGTCTAACACTGAGAGGACAAGGACACCACTGTGGTCTCTTCCTTCTGTTTGCTGAGATCTAAAATGAATTCACATCAGCTATCCTTTCCACCGGGCGTTTCCCACCCTTACAGAGGTGACATGTGGACGCTGGGGCATGTGAAGACACTCAAAGATTTCCTGGCAAAAGGGGCTTGCAGGTTGCAGTTCGTCAGCAGGCAATCTCTTTCTGGCCTTTCCAACTATACACGCATGCATCTGTATACACACACCATGCACACACACAGCACAGCACAAAGACTCGCCCGTGCCCAGCGCAAGGCCGCCTTCGTCAGGAACCTCTAAAGGCCCACGAGCAATTCCACGACAAGCACCCTGGCCCGGGCTAGTTTCCTCCCCACGCTTATGCCTCTTCCCCAGACAGAAACTCGCCTTATTGAGTTGATCAGTGTGAGATGGATTAGAACCTACAACCACCTGTTTGTTGGAATTCATCAGTCCCCAGTGAGCTACAGAATTGACCTATTATTTCATCCTCATTGGATGTTGATTCCATTTTGATAGATTCAAGAATTCGCTTAGAAGCTTTTGATGGGGGAAGTAGGGGGCAGATGGGGCACCCCCAATGTAGCTTGCAAATCACTGAAGTACAGAGGAGAATGGGTCCATGGAGGCATTATGCAAATGCACTCTTTCTTTGCCCCCCTGAGAACCTGCCTCTTTAACATCTACCATTGCAGGTGATGCTGGCTGCACCTCGTGCTATAAACAAGTTAGGGTCACCTGCCAGTTCAAGCTCCGCTGACCCTGGGGGTGGGGGAGTAAGAGGAACTTCTCCATTCCTTCAAATCACAACTTAGTTTGTGGTGACAAAAAAAAATATCCAAAACTTGGAAATAAAGCAGAAAAAATGACTGTTTGGCCTCTTAAAGCCATTCCAGAGGGTTATCTAGTCTCCCCCTCAGGACCATCTGATTCTCTAGGGCAAGGCCATTTTGTTTGACTTAGTATTGACTATCGATTAGGCTGCAGACTCAGTAAAGTCAGGTGTTAATTTACAGGCAATTAAGCTACAAATGACTCGTAGAAAAGACAACCCCCAAACTACGGCGGCATTGCCCGGTCAGACGCTCATCGGTTCGGCGCGGCCCTCTGTTCTCCACTGACCATGTACACCAGCGTGTTACACTCCGTCCAACAATCTTGGTCTTCATGCTGGTTCCCTCATTAATGAGTCAAATAACTCTCTGACCCAGGGTCACTATATATATTTTCAGGGTCACAATTTTAACTAGTTTTTTTAAATTATACATCAACATTTTCAACCTCCCCACAGTGGGAAGAGCTCAAACTCAGACTTTCTACACAGACCTAAGCAGTTTTTGCTGGTTCTATTTCTTTCAGGCATTCCTGGACTACCAATAAACGTCTAAGGAGAAAAGGACGTTGTGCCAAGATTCTAATTGCGACACTGAATGGCTGTGTTAAAGGAATGTTTTAAACCAGCCATGGCAATTAAGAGTTTATCTCAGGGGCCAGTTCTGATTCATAGCAGCTGCACAGCATGCCGCTTGGAAAAGAATTCTGAGACCCAGGTGAGCGCTCCATACATCTTGATGGATTAGTGATGTCTGACCAGAGCACCGGAAGCAGGCCTGGGGGATGTGCATCACATTGTTCCTAACCCTGCTTTAAACGCCTCACACATGCTTTCCTGGGATTTTAGAACTGGAAGAGACTTCAGGAATGATCACATCCTGGATTCCCAAACAATGCTAAGGATCTAACAACATGTTGAGTCATATCTGATCTCCAGCCATGAAACCAATTGTGCCATCATCTATAAACTTATTCAAAAACCTTACCCTCTACCCTCATCAGCCAGCCCTTCTTTGTCGGCCTTATTTTCCCAGAGCCTCCTCCGAGAGTTGCTAGAAAACTAAAGGAATTACTTCCATACTGTCAGAGGGTCCCTGCTCCTGTGCAATCTCATCGCCAGGGGAACCCTACAATGCGCTCCTGGTCTGACAGCAAGCCGAGCTGGCTGCCACCCAATCTCCCCGCCCTTTCCTCCCATCAGAGCTGCCTCTCACTCAACTGGAAGCTGCCACTTGGTCAGCAGATGGTGGGTGAGGTCAGCGGAAAGAGATCTCCATAGCTGCTTATACAAAGGGCAGAACTATTTTGTTTAGCTTCAAACCACTCGCCCCAGACCCTGTGGGCAGTGGCTTTGACCCCAAGCCCAGGCTCTCCGGTGGAGGCTGCACGCTGGGCAGCCTCTGTTGGGCTGAGTGCCCATCAAAGATAGTTACATTTTTGCTCTTCCTCGGGGACGATGCGGTAAACTTTGTATGGCTCAGAAATGTCCAGCTGGGACCGGTCTGTCACTTCCTCAAAATCTGGACTCTTGTTCAAAGCACAGCGTAGCCTTGTCTTCCACGTGGCTGGTTCAGCTTTGTCCCCTTCCTTAAATTTTCCTTTAAAAACGGCCCAGGCCTGAAGGAAGAGAAAGCAGCACATGAAACACACGGCTGGCACCTCGACCACAGATATCCGTGGCCACGGTCAGGACCAGCACATTCTCACGCTCCTGAAAGTCATTTTTGGCCATCAACTCTCATTCAAGGAATTTCAGAGCTCAGAGACCTCAATTAGATCACTTTCTTCAACAGGTGTGAAAAGACCCAGGCCAGGAAGGGGGTCCCCCAAGATCACCCAGCTGAGCTGGTATTGGAACCCAGGCCCACGGCTCCTCCCCCACACAAATCCTTCCCTGGACCGGAGAGCCTGAGGTCAAGTAGCAGTGCAAAGAGGAAGTTTCATGTTCGCTAGAACCTTCAAAACAAAGAACAATTTGTGTGGTTTTTTTTTGTTGTTGTTGTTTTTAATCAACCCCTACCATGAAAATTTAGCATGAAAAGGGAACATTTGCAAAAATTCTGAGTGTGGTCATCCACTGCCCTGCTACTTTTAATAGAAATTTTGTTTTGCATTTTGGCATTTATTCTAACCTCCTGGCT
>NW_017731369.1:6123084-6134950 GCF_001890085.2 Hipposideros armiger | reverse complement strand
AAGCTTTGTGAAATACAGATTCCCGGGCCTGCCCCTCAAGATGCTCATTCATTGGGGTGGGTAAGGTCTGCAACACTGCATCTTTAGCCATCATTCCAGTGATTCTGATTTAAGTGGCCAGGAAGTCACAATTACAGAAACTCCATAACGCCCCTGAGAGTCACAGCTCCATTTAAAATAGTCTTGGCTTTTTGGCACCTCATAGAAGACAAGACCTCACAGTTTCCTGACAACACTCCCTCCTCTGTTGGTGCCCAGAGCTGAGATTTTGCATCTCTGCCCGAGGTAAAGAAACTGTTAGAACATTCCTATTAATGGGTATGTGCAGTCATTTCCTTTCCTGACGTAGATGCAAAACGCCCCTTTAGAAATATGTTTCTCAATCCTTTTCAATCTTTCTTTCAATCATTTATTAACGGCATCACAGACCATGCATGGATTTTTTTTTTCCAGAGAAATATAAGAGCAAACCATGGACACACTGAACAGCAATTCCAATTTCTTTTCATGTTAAATCAGAATGTCTCCACCTCGGTACTATGGGCATTTGGGATCAGATCATTCTGTGTGTGGCTGGAGTCTAGCAGCATCCCTGGCCTCCACCCACCCCCTCCTCCCATCCCTGACAGTAGCCCGCCCCACCCCCGTTATGACGATCAAAAATGTCTCCAGACATTGCCAGGTGTCCCCCAAGGGAGGTAAAATCATGCTACACACACACACACACACACACACACACACACGCACACACACACGTTTGAGAACTACTGGGTTTATCCATATTACAAATAGGCCTTGAAGAGGATGGATTTGGGGGCAATGCTAGTCCAGGCTGATATTTATCCAGAACTGTCCCAGCCTACAGGGTACTGCCATAGTCACTGCTTTTCTCAAGGCTCATATTCACCCCCATGAAGAACGCCAGGACATCATAAAGCAAAGCAGGGCCCCTGGGCAGGAAGCACCCTGGGCTGGCATCAGGAACCCCACTTCCAGCCTGCCCTGAGTCCTTTTGGGGGCTCCCTGGCCAACTCTAGAATATCAGCTTAGCTGAGGGATCTCTCAAGTCCCTAGAGCTAACTCTAGACAGGACAGAGTGATTCTGAGCCCTACCAACAGCAGCCACCACAGCTGTCCAGTCCCCACTGTCACCTATGCCTCTGCACTCATCAGTAGCCAGCCTTGAACCCAGGACTGCAAACTCTTCCTAAAGTAACATTATTGTCTCCTCTTAGGTTTTAAAAATCAAATGCTTTTTTTTTTTCCTCTAAGACCTCCTAATTTTGAAATAGCTGTGCTCCTCAGTAAGTTCTCATTCATTTAGGCTTATCACAATGCCTGGTCCATGAGAGAAGAACAAGTGAATCTATTAACTCGATTTCCCCCCCTCAACTTTATGAAAAGGAAGCCAAATACTTTTTTTAAAAATAAACATGAGCTGACAGCAGGGCCTCCTCAGTATGCTCAGGGATGTGGTACAAAATGAGCTAAATGTTTTGCACAGTCTACCATCTCTGGTCCGCACCATGAAGCTGATCTCAGAATGACACCCGTGAACAATGAAGGATTCTCTGGTATAAGTGGCTTCTTACAATCCACTTCCTAAGGCAGGAAAATACATATCTAACCAAGGCCTACCTATTGACTCCTTCCAACAGCAAAGGCACGTTTGGTGGACATCGCAGAGCTATGCCCCTCAGAGGATGGAGTGGGTGAGCACAGCTCAGGTGAGCATCAGAGGGGTTCTCCCCATCTGTATTTCACCAGCCCAGTCTGTCACGCCCTCCCCCCCAGTGGCTGCCCAGTTCTGGGTGGGTACCCATGTCTCCCTCCTGCCCCCATTCCTGCTGAGATTGTACACTCACTTCAGATTGCCACATTGAGCAACTGCGTAATCAACGGAAACATTGGGAATCTTGCACATTTTTCTCAACACTGTTGAAACGGCCATGAAGAGCATTGCATAAGATGTATAAATCTGGGGCTTTATTTCATGACCCCCCAGAGCATAAGTTGAAGCAGGGAGCAGTGTGAAGGGAGAGGCCTTGGGTCTCCGCCAGCAAACCACAAGCCAGGGTTATGTGGCCTGCTGGTCCAGCCCCCTCTGCGCTCCTCCTGAAGAGGCTTTACTGATGGGCAACCTGCAAGTATGCCCTCAGCACCCACACCTCTGGTTATATCTGTTCATCCTGGCCATGGTCAGCTCCTAGAAGGGTTCTCCATGGAGGGGAAGGAGAGTGTGCCCCTGAGGGCATCTGGCAATGGCAGAGGCATTTTTGGTTGTCACACTGGAGGAAAGGGTGCTACTGGCATACAATACCTCAAGGCCCGTGATGCTGATGGACATCCTACCATGCACAGGACAGCCCCCCAACAAAACTATCTGCTCCTAGGTATCAGCAGCGGCAGATATGAGGAGCCCTGGCTTAATAGCCATCTATCATCTAGAATTCCCAGCTGACTGGGTGGGCCTTGGGCACTGTTTAAATTTAGCCAGAGTCATTCCCAAGAGAAGGCACCGTGATGCTAAAGGTAAAAAGCCTCTACGAACGAGGGACCCACACTCCTCCGAGAATGCAAAAAGAGGCACTAGTGGCATAAAAACCTGGCAGTGTCCAGGCTCCTGCCCTAGGCTCCCTAATGGAAAGAAATCTGCTGGATGTTCAGGCCACATGGGTCCTCTTAAAGGTAAGTGCAAAATGTCCACATGTGCCCACTTTTCTTGGCGAGAGAGCCAGTAACTGGTATCAGATTCTCAAAGAGATCTGCGATCCCCGGTGACGGATTTAACAGAAGTCCTAAACGTATGGCCCCGCTGCAAACGTCAGAGGCTCGAAGGACTGAAGTGTCTCATGAGTCAACTTTGACCTATTTATATTCCACTCTGGGGCCAAGGTATGACCTTTTGTCGTTTTTGGTCTTTTGTGTCAGAAGACAGTCTTCCCTGGCTAAGAGTCCGGTGCTACACTGCAGTCCCACAAGGCCTTGCTCCCCTCATTCATCCAAGGTCTCAGGGCTGATTCCGGCCCTCCATAATTCAGCCTTCCTGTTCCTTCGCCATTCCCACTTGCTCTCCCTTCCCAAATGCCCACAGAACAAGCTCACACTGCAGCATTTGCAACCTGGGCTCCAAGTCAGGTTGCCTGCGGTGCTTCTGTTCTGTTTGCAAAAATCGAAGCCTGCGCTCTCCTTGACCTAGGACCACCCAGAGCCTGAGAGAAGTCCAGAGGGGACTCCGCTGACCACAGGAGACTCTGATGGCCTGACTGGGCTGCACAGCTGCGCTGCCCTGGCTCCTGGCTCCTCTGCCTAAATCTAAGTGCAATGGCCAAAATCCTCTATTTATCATCAGTACTGCTAGGGGCTGGGAGCATGGGCTCAGGGTGGGGCTGCCTGGGTTCAAACACCAGCTCCATCATCCAAGAGCTGTGAGATCTTAGACAAGTCACTTTTCCTTTCAGTGCCTCTACAGAACAAGGGCAAGGACAGCACCTCCTGTATAAGGCTGTGTGAGAGGAAAACACAGAACCTGTGGGGCCAGGCCTGCCACAGAGCAAACTCTCAATCAACGTTGGCTGTCACAATGCAAATGGCAGAACCAATTAGCAAGTCCCTCCATGCTTGGGGTACTCACTATTCTCAAGGGAAGTCAGACTATTTCTAGACATCTGCTGCAGGTTCAGGACACCCCACATGACCTGGCCAGGAAGTAATGACAGATGGTGCCTCTCCTCTGAACTGACCCAACATTGCCAAACAGAAGTAATAACTTTGCAAGAATGAAGCCTTAAACCTTTCCTAAATTCCAAATGGAATGGTAGCCCAGGGGGTAAAGGTCTTAGTCTCAGGGCCTCAGAGAAGTCTTTTCTCTCTGCCCGCCCCCCACACCCCACCCCACCCTCACACATTTGCTAGTCCTCATGCAAAAGAAATGGTCATATAGGTGAAGAAAGTGTCCCTAATCTCCTTACTGGAAAAATGCCACCAGAATACAACTGACCTCAAGACTGATTAAAATAGATAATAGATGTAAAATCACCTAGTATACTTTTTGAGACACATTCAGCACTCGGTCGATGTTTGTTTTTAAAAATTGGATTAATTTTCAAGAAAACAAGAAAGACGTCACCCAACACTTCAACCAGCCTGTGAGGGAAGACAGAAGCTGTGCTCATGGTGGGGGCAGGGAGGTCAAGTCTTTACCTTGAAAATGGAGGCGTCTACTTCCTGATTGTAATCTTGTTTGCCAGCGTGTTTCCAAGGGATCCGGAACATGCTCTTCTCGTCATTCTCCCAAATCAGCCCTGGGTACATGTTGCTGTCAATTTGCTCAATCAGCCACTGCCGAAGCCGCCGGCCTCCATTCCGGTCACACATCCTTGGAAAGAAGCAAACATATTCTATGACCCTACAAATATTGTCTCATTAATCGCAGTACCCCCACGTACTTAACTGCTAGGAATTGCTAAAAGAAAATCAGAGGGCTGCAACACAGGTGCCAGCTTAGGGGAAACCCACAGATCCAGGAACTCTGGGCCACCTGCCATGAGAAGACAATGCCTGTCTCCAAGGCCTCAGGTCCCTGTTTGAAACCTGAAAGCTCCCTGGGAAGCCTGCAGCTGCCCATCAGCCAGATATTGGTCCCACCTAATGTTCTGGCTGGGCTTTTTCCAGCTTTCACCCCACGTGCCCTTTCAAGCACATCTAGTGGCATCATTCCATTCTAAGCACGAGATAAGGAAAAATCACTTTTACATTTTCAGACCCCTTCAACGAGCAGCCCATCACTCTAAGAGCCAATCCCATTACTTGATGCCCAGTTTAACCAATGTTTGTGAGCATTTATGACATTTGTGATCTTCGAGAAATGGGAGATCCTCAGGCTATCCTTCTATGTTGTTCCTTCAAAGCTGGTTTAGTGATAGAAGCCTGAGTTTGAGAAGGACAGAGGTGGGGTCCCATTTGAGTCCTGCCATCTCTCAGTTGGGTGACCCAGGAGCATCATTCAACACCGAAATGTCAGCTACGCTGGCTCAAATGCTGTGACAATAATCAGTACCCGGCATCAGTGGAATGAGAGCTCAGACCATGTGTATTAAAGCACCTGAGACAGTGCCTGGACCTTCGAAGATTCTCTCTGAATAACAGATGTTGTTATGATTATCCCAACTCTCTTCTTCAGGAACTCTTATGACCAGTTGGGAGATAGCAGACAAGACTGAAGAAATCGACTGTGGCTTACAGACAAAGTTAGCCAGGCTAGACTTCGAAAAGGCACTAGAATCGGGGGACCTCACCATCCCAGGGTGCCCAAAGACATCCTTTGGAAGAACATTTTTGTCAGAGCAGGCAGCTGTCCCAAGAGCACAGAGAAAGAGAGAAAGCAATCATGCCATATCAACTCACAACCCACATTTACAAGAACAGGAGTGGAAATCCCCTAGGCAGTTGGACAGACGCCCACTCCCCCCAAAACAATAGCATTTTTAGTCTTCTGATTAAAATGTGACCTCTTCAGGCAAACTAGTTTGAAAAAAAATCAGCAGTGACAAGACATAATGTCCCCCAAGAATATGATCACATCTAGAGCAAGGCTGGTCCATAAAGCAAGAAATGCACATTTTGGAAACTCCAGCCACCCTGCAGGTGGCCGTGGGGTCAGGGAGGGGGGTCCAGGTCCCAGGGAGAAGGAGGTGAGGTCCCATGAGCACTAAATGTAACTTTTTCATCCAATAACTTCAGCTCCCCAGTTGTGGATTTGAAAGGGATGAAGTGTGTGAAATAGGAATTGGACTTCGATTTGGAAACTGTGGACCCAAGCAACGGCTTTCTCTAACTCGACCTTGGGACAGTCACTTGAACCTCTCGCTGAGGCTCTCCTCACCTGCAAAGTGAATGGATCGCAAGTGTCCCAGAATTCTAAAACAGACTCTTGTGTTTATAAATAAGGGACAGATTTGGGAGGAGCACCTAGTGAGAGAAATGAAACACCACCGCCAAGCTTCCCCCAGAAAATAACTTGGCAAGGTACACATTTTTTTCCCTTGGAGAAAGGCAGGAGGAGCCTCTCCCCTCCCTTGAGGAAGGAGCTGCGTGGAGGGCCAGAGGGGTCTAAAACACAACAGAAGGGTTGGTGTCTGTGGATCTGTCTATTCAAGGAGGTATACCTGCTCATTAGCATTTTGCTCACCCCCTTGGTACAAGGTTCATAAATTAAGAGTCCGTGTTTCAGGAGCCTCCTGAAATGAAAAGCAAAATTTTGTTTGTATGGGCATTTTTGGAGAAAGTGGATCAACACCTTCTCATCAGGATTTCTAATGGACTCATCACCCCAAAGTTGTTAAGGACAACTGTCTTGGTGATTTATAGGAAAACGAGAAAAGAAAGTAAGAGGGATGTCATGAAGAGGAAGAAGTGTGTATCATAGACTATGAAAGCTGGAAAATACTTCAGGAATCATCTATCCCAGCCCCTCTTTACTCGAAAGAGGAAAAACTGAGGTTTAGAGAGACACCCCAACCTCCAGGCACCCTAGCAGGGGGAGTCATTTCACTCACTCTGCAGAGAAAAAGCCATGGTTAAGTTACGAGATCTCAGCACATGGACAGCCCCACTTGAATTTTCAATGAGATCACCTCCAAGATTGTATGCAGCATTGAAAGTCTAAGATTCTAATACAATGAAGATCTATTGAACACTAACAAAGTAATTCCACCAATTGCCGAGCCAGGAAAAATTTATAAGCCCAGTCACATGTTTATAACTTCCTCTTCCTTGATTTTTAGGTAATAATTCTCTTTATGGGCCAAGTCCTATCTGGAGCTAATCTGCACCCTATAAATGGGTCCGGGGGTCAGGTTTCCCAGGCGGCAGGTGATAAGAGGCTGCCCTGGGCCCAACGAACCCAATTCCAGGATGTGCCTGAGAGGTGGTGGAGGGCTCACATTCTCCCACACCCCTCCGGGCCCCTGGGCATTTGCTCTGGCCACCAGACCTCCATCCCCACAAGACCAAAAAGCATCAAAGCCATTTCTCCCTCTGGCTCCAATCTTGCTGAAATGACTAAACAACCCCCAATTCTTTTTATGGGGGAGCCTGCCATAATCCAAAAGGACATACTCAGGACCCTTATTTAAGTTTAAGGACTGTCTCCTGATTTAGGTTTAAAAAAAATTAAGTGTGTTATATCCCCTCATGTGTTGGGGGAATCATTTTAAAAACCCCAGAAAATTTGGTCTCTAGTTTCCATTCATGAAGCACTTCATAGCTGTGGGTAAGTAATATATCTCAACTTAGAGAGTCTGCCCTTTGCCTTAGGATCATTTCACACCAAAATGCTCTTGTTAGCTGTGATCCCATACAGGCTTTCTTGCCAGGGACGATGAGGCTGTGATGGAAGCAGTGGACCTCAAACCCGACTCAGAAATCCTAATTGTCATCAATCGGAATAAAAAAAAAAAATCCAGTCTGCCCCCTTCACAATTTAACCCACACAAGCACCGCTGGTCATTGGGAAGTTTCACGGTTATTGCTCTTAGAAGGATTTCAGCAGGACGGAGGAGAAGGTCTTAGTTATAATAATAATAAAGGGTCAATATTTCCCTTCATTATATGAGCCACTCTCAACTTGTCCATGCAAATCCGATTTTAAGAAAAATGAGATTTTTTTTTCTTTTTTAAAGCCTCAGCCAATCTTTGGGAGCAGCCACGCAATGATCCACAACGTGGACCTTCGCTTTGGATTCAGAAGAAATAGAGGGGTGGGAGAAAACAGAAGGAGCCCCCCGATCGCGGGGGCCCTGGGACGGCGCGGTAACTGCACTCGCGCCCGCCCGCAGTCTGCGCCCGACCGGCACTGGCCGCACTCGTCTGCCCGGGTCTGCCCACCCAGGCCACCTACCTGCCGCCGTGCGCGCCGGGATCGCCGCCCGCCTTCCTGCCCGCGTTCCCACGCTTGCCGCCGGCCTCGGGAGATGCGGCCGCTGGCGCCCGCGCCCGCGCCGCTTTAAGGGCGAAGGCGGAATCGGCGCGCTGAGCGACGTCCGTGTTGGCCAATGAGCCAGGAAGAGCCGCTGGGCCCTCCCAATCGGCGGGGCCCACCCGATCCGCCTTCTTCTAAGCGCTCTGCTTTCCGAGAAATCACTTTGGGCAGAGGCGGCAGAGGCTGACGGTCCGGGTGTCTTCCGGGGTCCTCGCCGGGGGTCTCAGGGGTGTCGCGGGACTGGGGTGCCCCCTGGAATTCCCGAAAGGCCGCGGAGGCGTCCGCCGGCCCAGGTCAAGGTGATTACAAATGGGGGTGGGGGGGTGGGGGGTGTCAGATGGAAGAGGTCAGGGCGCTGCCTGGCTCTCATGGCCCAGGCGGAGGTCTGATGGGGGAGCTCAGGGCTGTGGGGTGGATGATGGGTGTCAGATGGCGGAGGTTGGCTCTGGAGGTCAGATAGCAGAGGGCAAGGCTGGGATGTTGGGGCCCAGAGGTCAATGCTGCAGTTGGTGGTCCCCGCAGAGTGACCCCCCAGTACCCATCCAGACCGTTAATGAGTGTGGCCGAAGTTCCCAGAGCTATCTGGAGACATCCCTCGTCCTGACGGAGCCCCTAGTAAAGTGTCCAGACAGTGGCAAACAGTCCACCTGAAATGCGGCAAAGACCTTCAAAGACCAGGTCCCCATAACATCACAGGTCAACTTCATAATTGTTATTTATCAATAAACATTTCATTATATTTGAAAAACATGTGTAAGTTAGCAATCACTTAGTAAGAATTCCCTAGTACCATGATTGCCAGGAAATCACGATGATCATAAATTAACCGAGTTCCCATCTCCAAATAATTTCAGACGAAAATCGTTTTTTTAAAGGTCAAATTCTTTAAGAGTATTTAGATAATGTGGGAGTATTTTAATATGTTTGTTATGATGTGGGATGAGTTTCCAGAACTCAGAGCGCCCAGGACCTAAAAAGTTCTTAAAACAGCCTGCTGTATATGTTTACACTCGTATCTTTTCACAGATGTGCCCCTTAAGCCTACCCAGATTTACTTGCCTACAGCTGTCCCTGCACAAAGATGTGTGTTCAGGTTTCCACTCACCAGTCCACTTGGATAAAGATAGGAGCAAATGCATACAGAGCAGTCAGCCATGGACAGGTCACAGCATATGTTATTGGCAGTAGGTGTCACTATATACATTATAGGAATCATTCACAATACACTGGCTTGTATTAAAACTGCTCCTGAAACCTTTTATTTTCCACGTGGTGATTCCTCACCTGCTAGGAACAATTCTAACCTTATCTGTTTAGTTCTGTTCTTCTTTAATGAGCATTTATTGAGCAACTACTATGTGCTAGATATGGTGCCAAGGATAGAAAACCAAAGAAACAAAGTGTCTCTGATCATTTCTTCCTCTCCAGTTACCAGCATCTTATAATCCTGGTAAGTATCATCTAATTTCTACAGCAGCCTACTTTCCTTTCTGCCTCCGTATCACATCCCTGTTTATCCTACTCTTTGCTCCCCCAGCGTAAGCCTTTCTATCTGTGATGGTCTCCCCATGGCTGCCACAGCACTTCCAGTATTCATCCTGGCACCTAAAAGCCATACTTTTCTAACTTTATCTTTTACCATCATCCAACAGGAGCCCTTATTTCCATGGATAGCATCCTGCCACCACAGTTAGAACAGCAGCTTGTCGAGTCAGGCCCCACATCAGATCCAAGCTCCCTGACTCACTAAATGTGTGACCTTGAACAAATGACTCAACCTTCCTAAGCCTCAGTTTCCGCATCTATCTAACGGTGTTGATCATAATATGTGAAATTGCCAGAATTCAACTGTTTTTGATCTATAGAAAGGGCAATTTCATATGACTCAACCTAATCATTCCTTCCTTTTAGGATTAGTGAGGATGGAATGAGGTCGTGCAGGGAGGTTGGAGGCAAGGTAAGGGAATTGGTGAAGAGAATTCTGGGGAGAGAGCTTTTCCATTTTCAAGTCCCACCGCTCCCATGGCACTTTTCAAGCCCAAGCTTCACGAGGAGGGTTCAAGAGAGCTGTGAAATGTGTTTGCTGAGAGGGCAGGTGTCAACTCACCGCTGAGAAGCCCAAAGTCGCCTACATCTCTGTGCTCCAGGAGATGCGTTGTTTTTTGTACTCCTCCGAGTTGGGGGATCTCTGAGAACACCACAGGTTGGTCATTCGCTAGGAGGATTCAGACTCAGCGTTTATTCCTACTCGTGGCTATGATTTATTGCCATGAGAGAATACAGAGCAAGATCATCACAGGAAACAGGCACATGGGGTGAAGTCCAGGGTAACCAGGTACCAGCTTCCAGAGTCCTCTCCCAGTGGAGTCACATAGGACATGCTGGATTACCCCCAGCAACGAGGTGTGATGACACACGTGAAGTGTTGTCCACCAGGGAGACTCAGTGCCCAGGGTTTTTATTGGGGGCCAGCCACCTGAGCACCCTCTGCCTGCCATGTACCAAAATCCCAGACTCCCGGGGGAAAGCAGGTGTTCAGCACGAACCACGCTGTTTGTACAAACAGTTTAGGCACAGGGAGCCACTCTGATCAGTACTGAGAGTGGTGGGAATCCTCCTGAAAGCCAAGTTCCCAGATGCCAGCCGAAGGCTAACCTTGGAATCAGGCCTTTCTGGGGACTGCCACGTTAACTCTTTTCTGCACGTGCTCCTAATGCTGAGGGGGTTTTGACAGGCAAAACCTGCTATACTCCTTCCAAAGGTGCCCGTGGCTGAATTCACCTGCCATTAGCTACCTGTGTTTACCTGTCATTAACTAGGGTAGGTTGAGTTTTCTCAGCTTCACTGGGGCTGAAGGCTCGCGCTGAAGGACAAAGCCACTCCATGCCAGCATTCAGAGGATGGCGGGAGTGAAGACGGCGAGGGAAGATGGCGGGAGAGATGCAGAATCTTTCGGGGAGGTGTTGCCGACCCCTTTAGAGTGATCTCTCCACCTCGGAACCCTGGTTCTTCCTAACCACAGCTCTCATGCTGACTAATCAGATACCCCAAATGAAGGAAGAGAATGGAGTTCTTTTTCCTCTTCACAGCTTTATAGTTCTCAATTTAATCTGCTCTCTGGATTTCCAACTCTCCATTGTGCCCGCTGGCTCCCAGCTCTATCAATCATGTGGATCCCAACGTGCTTCTCTGGTTTTTTCCTCTTCTCAAGTTTGACCCCAGTGCCCTCCCAAGGACCAAGGACCTGTGTAAATTTTTGAAATTTCTCCTGATTGTGTATTTCCACAGAGGCCTTCTGCTTAAGACCACATCAACACAACAGCATTATTGTCTTCCTCCAAGAGTGGCAACACCAGAGTGGAGAAAGGATAGTTAATTGTAAGAAGTGGTACTACTGCTGAAACGGTGAATAGGCAAACTTAAAAAGCTGGATAGACAGGCCCAAGAACCAGGGACTGCTCAGAGATCTATCAGTCAACAGGACATCCATCTGGATGGGTAAGAAAGGCTTTGAAGAATCCAGAGTGCAATGTGGTCAGGTCAGCCGAGAGGTCAGAAATACAAAACAGGACACTTGCTAGGAAATAATCTAACAAGAAAACAGTAAGTCAAAGATTTCTTAAACAGGACAAAGACAGCACTGACCATAAATTAAAAAAAAAAAAGATAAATTGGACTTTATTAAAATTAAGAGCTTATGTTCATTAAAAGACAGCATTAAGAGTGCAAAGGCAAGCCAGGACTAGGAAAAGATATTCACAACACATACTTTCAAGAAAGGATTTATATCCAGAATATAAAAAGAAGTCCTGTGAATCAATAAGAAAAGAAATTTCACCCTAAATTCTCAAGCAGAGGCAGTTTATTGTGTGCATCTTTTTTGCC
>NW_017731369.1:6120374-6121302 GCF_001890085.2 Hipposideros armiger | reverse complement strand
CTTTAAACATTTTATAAATGAAACTATGATAGTTTTATTTTCATTTTCAATTTTACTTCAGAGCCACAGGTACATACCCCAAGAGCCACATGTGGCTCGCGAGCCGCAGTTTGCCGACCCCTGGCGGCTCTTCCATCTCAAAAGTTTGCTGACCCCTGCACTGTACAACTGAAGCTGAAGTAGAATAATATTGTATGTCAACTATAAGAAAAAATGTGTGTGTGTGTGTGTTTGTGTAGTATACTCACAAGAGGTGGAGTATAGCATAATGAAGATAGTCAATGGTATTGTAACAGTTATATAAGATGTCGGAGGGGTAGTTGCTTGGGGGAGGGGGGCTATCACTTTGTGAGGGGTGTAAATGTCTAGCTATTATGTTGCTTTGTACATCTGAAACAAATAAAAAGAAAAAATATAGGAAAAAAAAGTTCAAGAGCAGGCAGCACTCAGATGCTAGAGGTCAGAATAGAGGTCACAGAGGAAGAGCAGGGTTGAGTGGGAATTGACTGGGATGAGCCACCTGGGAGCATTCCCAGGGCTAGAATGTTCTAGGTCCTGATCTGGGGATATGTACGTGGTGGGTACATATGGAAAATTCATCCTGCCAAACACTTAAGGTTTATACAAAAAAATGAATACCATGGCAGCTGGCAACTGCCCAAGATGTTAGCCCAAGCAATGACTCCTAATATGCCTTCACCAGATCTGGAACTAAGACCCAATTACATGCATGGGCAGCCCTGGGCCCACAGGTGCAGGAAGGTATATGATTCACCTGGGAAGAAAAACCAATTGGTACTTGGAAGTTGACAGTTTATCTTGGCAGATAAGGAAAAGATTTCATTCATTAGTTTACTCAACACAGAACAAATAGCAGCTACAGCTTATCAGGCAGTTAAGGGTGTGTGTGTGTGTGTGTGTGTGTGTG
>NW_017731369.1:6110722-6114874 GCF_001890085.2 Hipposideros armiger | reverse complement strand
TGCAGAAACTAAGATACAGAGCGGGTCCACCAACCAGAATGGAGGAGAAGAAAACCCAGGTTCTTCGCTGTGAAGGAAGTGGCGCTTAGCCTCTGCATTGAATCCACCACCAACTGGAACAATCAGGAAAGGCTTCCTGGAGGAAGCAGCATTTGAAATGGACCATACACGTTGAGACAGGCTTTTGACAGGTAGAGAAAGAAAAGAGCCAAGCAGGAGGAAAAAAAATTGGGCCAGAGCCCCCTGGGAGGGTAGAAAGCCTGGTTTTATTTCTTGGAATCAGCAATGCCTTGTGCACATAAGAAGCAATGCAATCAATGAACACTGAGCATGCCAAGGGACAGTGGTGGTCACAGTGGGCTGGCGTCCCAAGTTACAGATAGGAGAGTAAGGGACATGCTGGGAAGCAGATGGGAGCCATGCTGAGAAGGACTTTCTGTGCCAGCACTGGAATGATGTGTTGGGCGGGTTCCTGAGCAGGGCAGGGATGCAGATGGAGGTGTCCTTAGGAAGGTGGTGGTGGGGCAGGGAGTCTCTGTGGGCATCTGCATCTCAGGTTGGCAACAGGATAAAAGAATGCATTGTGTCATTCAGAAAAGTTTTCCGTGGGTGGTTGGCGTCCCTGACCATGAACCTGGGGGTTTCCAAAGAGGCAGTTCTCCTTCCCTGGCTCACAGCTTCCTCCCACCATTCAGCGGGGCAGCGCCTCTCTACTATCTTATTCCTCACGCATAGCTCTCCGAATTAGAGACTACACAGACTCATAACAGGCTCTACACAGAATATGTTAATTTTTTCATGTCCTCCATTTTTTAAAATGTGGTGTCAATGCTGTGTACCTTAATAAACACTACACAAATGACCACCGGAAAAAAATTTTAAACTCTTTGCCTCTGCAGTAGCCAAGCATCCCAAATATCACTTGGGTCAACCTTGTGAATGTACTAAACTCCATCGCATTGTACACTTTTAAAGGGTGCGTTTCATGGCGTGTGAATTCTAGCTCAATAAAAAGCAATGAAGAGAAATGAGCAGAAAATAGCGGTAGTGGGTCTGGGAATAGAAACATTTCACGCTCAGTATCACGGTCAATTTTTAATTACAGTGCTATTTCAGAAAAGTTATCCCCATTGACTCTTCAAACTCACCCAAACCCTTCAAACTCACCAAATTCTTCAAAATCACCAAGATTTTACTCTACATGTATCCTAAGCTATTGAACAACACAATTTCACCCAAGATTTTCCACTTCTCTCTTTTGGTTTTGACAGGAGGAAATTTAAAGATTATGTCATCCAAAGACATTGAGGTTGCCTGTCTCCTCGCTATATAGATATCCTCAGTACAGGACAAAGAAGGAAAAAGAGAAGAGAAAACACAAGGGACCTCAGGGCAGAACGGGCGGTTAGGCAGCTCTGAGATGACATTTAAGTTGAGACCTGAAGACCAAAAAAACCAACCATGTGAGGTGCAGGGGAAGAGGCATGTCAGCCGCATGAAGTCATGTGAATGAAAGTGGTCTGTCAACTGCAAAGCTCCAGCCAGCTCTGACCCAGCAGCGGCTTCCAGTGTCTCGGGAGAAGTGGCAAGGGGCAGGAGCATGTGGGTGTCAACCTTGAGACTGCATTACATGAAACAGACCAGACGAGACCAAAGCTGAGAAGTACCATCCCAAGCACTGTGGGAGTTTCCCTCCTGCCAGAAAGCATTTAAATAAGTGTCATCTGCAGAATGCACAGGGAAGAGGTTTTAAGTCATTTCCATTTAGTGTTTTCCTGATGGATGATTTTTGAGAGTTAAAAAAAAAATGCACTTGTTGGTCCTCACCATAACTTAATCCTGTTCAGAAGCTTTTTAAAAAGGGAGAGGGTGGGCCGGCCAAGTGATGCATTGTTTAAGTGTTGGCTTGGGATGCCAGCTCTGAGCAGCAGGGCCCCGGTTCAGATCCCACATTAGGGCCAGTGACGCTGCTCCCTCTACAGCTGAGATGGTGAACAACAGCTCGACAGGAGCAATGAAATACATCATTATCTCCAATTTGCAAGTCAGGAAGGCCAGCAAGTTACAGCAGCAAAAATCATGAAAAAATGAGATTTTTGACAGGAAACGTCAATAATCCTCTAGGAAGATCATGGGGGCTTCTTAACCTTTTTTTGTGTTGTGGGCTCTATAGTGGGTGGAGTGGTAACCCCTCCACAGAGATATGCCCATATCCTAAACCCCAGGACCTGTGAATGCGGCCTTGTTTGGAAAAGGGGTCTTGGCAATTGTAATTAAGTTAAGGATCTCAAGATGAGATCATCCTGGGTTTAGGGGGTCCTTATGAGAAGAGAATATAGACACAGAAGAAGAAGTCCTTGTGCAGACACAGGCAGAGAAAGGAGTAACAGCCCCAAGCCAAGGAACACCCAGGATTGTCAGCAGCCACCAGAAGCTGGGAGAGCGACATGGAGTGGATTCCTCTGCGGGGTCTGCTGACACCGTGATTTCTGACTTCCGGTTTCCAGAAACCAGTTTCTGTTGTTTTAAGCCCCCCAGCTTTGGTCAATTCATTACAGTAGCCACAGGAAACTCCTTTGGCAATCTGGTGAGGATAATGGGTCCCTTGTCAAGAATAATGTTTCTTGGGGCCGGCCGAGTGGCGCNGTTTAAAATTTTTATACCATGAAAAAAAGAAAATGTATACAAGGCCACAGTCTAGAAGATATTTGCAACAAAGAGTATTATAGACAGACTGTTACCCAGAAGGTATAAGAAGCCCTATTAAACAGCAAAAAAAAAAACAGGCAAACAACTAGAAGAAAAATATTCAAAATATATAAACAAAATATAGAGTTACCATATGACCTAGAAATTCCACTCCTAGGTATAGAAAATAAAAACATATATTCACACAAAAACTTTTACACAACTATTCATAACAGCATTACTCATAGTAGCCAAAAAGTGGAAATTATCTAAATGTCCATTACCTGACGAATGCATAAACAAATGTGGCACAGCCATACAAGGGACTATTACTCAGCCATAAAAAAAAAGGGTTAAGTACTGACACAAGTTACAAATGAACGACCCTTGAACACATCACGTTAGGCAAAAGAAGCCAGTCACAAAAGACCACGTATTATATGATTCCCTTATAGGAAATGTCCAGAATCAATAAACCTATAGAGACAGAAAGCAGATCAGTGACTACCTAGGGCTGAGGAGCTTGGAAGATAGTGAGTAAGGGCTTTCTTTGATTGGTGTTCTAAAATTGACTGTGGTGACGGTTACACAATTCTGTGACTATAGTAAAAGCCACTGACTTATACACTTTCAGTGGGTGAATTGTGTAGTATGTGAAGTGTATCTCAGTAAGGCTGTTGGTAAGTATTTTTATCTAAATGGATAATTCACAGGAGAGAATAATCCAAATAGCCAATGAGCAGGAAGAAACATGCTCACCTACAATAGCGATAAGGAACACGCAAGTCAAAACCCTGAGGTAAAATGTCATACTCGTCATACTTACAAAAAAAAACCACATAGTCTGACAGTACCTAGCCAGGCCAAGAAAGCAGAGAAATAGGTCGCATCAAACACGATGAGGTTGATATCACCACATCAAAAAACTCTGGGGGCGTCTGAAAAGGATGAAGTTGCTCATACTCTATGAGTCAAAAATTCTACTTCTAGGCAAAGAACCTGGAGAAACTCTCACACATTTGATCTATAAGACACAGCAAAAATATGTAAGTGGGCAATGTCTGTCATGGGGAAGACACGGAAGCAGTGTAGATGTACGTCACCAGGTGACAGGATAAACTGTAGTATGTGAACAAAACAGAATACTATACTGCAGTTCAAATGATAAACCTTCTAAATATAATTTTGAATCAAAACCACAAGTTGCAGACGAAATACCTGCAATGGCATGTCATTTAGATAAAGTTTAAAAGCATGCACAACGGAATTATGTTTACAGGGTCACACATGTGTAGAAATAAAATAAAAATGGGCACAGGAATGACATACTCGTAGTCCAAGTTCATGGTAGCTGTTACCTGTGAGGAGGAAGAAGTGAAATGAGACCCATGAGACGAGCCCAACAGCCTTGGTTGCATCTGTTACATTTGAGAAAATAAAAACAATCCAAAGTGAATATCTCAT
>NW_017731369.1:6094931-6105857 GCF_001890085.2 Hipposideros armiger | reverse complement strand
CAGCAAACTTGTCTGTTCCCCTTCCCCCAATTCCCCAGCACTGTTCCCATCCCCCCAATTCCCCAATTTAAAAAAAAAAAAACTTCAAAAAAAAGAATGTTTCTTAAATGGGTGTAATGGAATGTATAAGATTGGAAAAGAAACCAATGGTGTTGAAGTTCCCTTGCCTCCATGGACTCCATGGGCTCCAGGAAAGGGCTAGGAGAGAAACGTCTACGGCTCCCATTGGAGGGTTTCTTGGTGCTTGACCCTATCTAGGAACAGAAGACACCTCAGGAGCCCTGCTGATTTAGTGGCTTCCATCTGTCTAGCCACTGGCCAGAGGGAGGCCATCCGTCACTCGTGGCCATTTGCACATCCTGCCGTAGACACAGCAGTATCCTGAGGATTCTTTCCTAGGAAATTCTGACTATAGCACAATGATGCCTGGCTTCAGTGCCAACTGATTAACATGAACTGTGAAGCCCCAAACTTTTAAAAGATCCCCGACTCTTAATAGAGATAAAGGAATACAAAAACATTTCTGGTGCATGTCTTCTATTCAACTTGCATATAAAAGGCACAAAAAGCATTGCACCACATTTATTTCAGAGAATAGGCACAATGATGTCAAGGCTCTTCAAGGGCTCGGGTGGTCCCCTGTCACTAGATCTGCTCATTCTAGTTGTGCCTGCTATGAATCAGTGTTCCCCTCCCCGCAGCGGGATCCCATCCTCATAAACAGGAAAGAAAAGATTGGGATGACCAGCCTTTCGACAACTATTGGTTTTTGCTTCCAAAATATTCAAGGTAATCTTGCCATAAAATTGCCATTGCATTCAACCTCAGAAATCCAAAAGCACTAAAAGTGTTAGCATCAGATTACAGCCTCCCCTGATCTATATGCTTAGCAGGAGGACCAGTCACCAGCTAGCCTTGGTCAAACACTTAGGAAGGCCATTAGTTAAGACAAAAAGAGAGAACGCCCAGGAGCAATTGCCAGAACCAGCACTAGATCAAACGGAAGTGTGGGCTCTACAGATGCCTTCACCCCCATCAGCACTTGCCCTTCCCTCACCTCCAAAGAGCCATGGTCTCACACCACCCCATAAACCTTACTGTGACATCCAGACCAGGTAGGCCAGAGAGCCTGCCAAGACTGGGCCTCACGCCTCCATGCACCTCTACTTGTAGTAACAATGTGGACAGAACCCAAAAACGGCCCCCAAGGTTTCCTGCCCTGATTCCTGGGACCATGAAGGTGATAAGATATCATACCCTGATTATGTTACATGGCAAAAGGAGTTTTGCGGGTATAACTAAGTTTACTAAATCGGCCGTCTTTGAGTGAATCAGAAGGGAGATTATCTGGGTGTGTCTAATCTAATCACATGAGCCTTTTTAAAAACAGAATTTTCTCCAGCTGGTGGCAGATGGGGAAGTCAGAGAGTCAAAGTGTGAGGGGAGCGCATGGAAAGAGTGGGAAGGGATGTGGGTGGCCTCTAGGAGCAAAGACAAATCTCTGGATGACATTCAGCAAAGAAATGGGGAACCTCAGTCCTACAGCCCCAACAACCGGAAAATTCTGCCCGAAACCTGAGTGAGCTTAGAAGCAACGTTCCCCAGTCGAGCCTCGAAATGAGCGTGCAGCCACCAACACCTTGACTGCAGCCACTGAGACCCCGAGCAGAGCACATTTAAGTCCACATGGACTTCTGAGGTACAGAACTGTGAAAAGACAAATGGGTGTTGTTTGAAGCCACTAAGTTTATGGCAACTTATTACACACAGCAATAGGAAACTAACACAGGTGATTTTCCACTGGGAGAGTGCCGGCTGCTTGGCCAGCTGGAGCTGGTAAATTTAAATAAAGGGGAGGTGGTGAAAAGGGTCCACACTGCACCAGGTACTAAGCACTCCCTTCATGCCAGGCCCCGTCTATTCCTGCTCCATCCAATATGGCAGCCACTGGACACATGTGGCCGGTAAACATTTGAAATGTGGCTGGCATAAACTGAGATGCTCTGTAAGTGTAAAATGCACCAGATTTTGGAGACAGCATGGAAAAAAAGAATGTAAATATATCATTAATAATTTTTATACTGATTACTTGTTGAATTGATCATTTTATGGATCTGCTGGGGTAAGTGAAATATATTATTAAAGCTAATTTCACCTGCTTCTTTTTACCTTTTTAATGTGGGTTCTAGAAAATTTCAAATCAGGCCTGTGGATGGCATTGTATTTCAACTGAACCGTTCTGATCTACATATTATCTTATCTAATTCTCACAGGAACTCTGTGAGGTAGGTGCTACCCTGCATTTCAAATGAGAAAGCTGAGAGTTGCCCTGAAGGCCAGTCCCTCAAGGGATTGGGGGCAGGAGTTATCCTCAACACCGGGAGAAACTGGGAGGTATTTGCAACTATTTAAGGATGTGACCCAGCCCCTCATAATCACATAATCGCTTACTATTCATTCATTTTGCTCTATCTACTAATCTCAAGACACTGTTATATTTTACACTCTTTAAGTGCCCCATTACCATTTATATTCAATTGTCTCTCCCTCTTAGAACACTTTGATTCATTTACAATTCAATGTCTATTGTGTGGACAATGTTTGTTCCAAAAAATTCCTCCCTTAGAAAGGCTATTATTATAACTTCCATGCCTATCATCAAGGATGCAAAGATCTGCCAAGCACACCACCTCCCAGAAGGCCGCTCGGATTATTCTTGGGGTTGGAGGTTGGAGGAGGTTGAATGGTGTTGGTGGGGGAAATCTCCAGGGTCATGTTTTGAAATATGTTCTATATTGGTTTGGGGTAATGACATGTGACACTCTTTGTTACTTCTCAAAAAATATTGCTCCAAAGATGCTGACCTCGCTGACAGGGACAGTGACTCCAGCAAGGAACTAGGCTCCTTCCTGCACATCCCAGGATGGGCTGCATATGAACCCGGAGAAGGCGCTTTCTTCTGAGTCACACGACCAAACAGGGTGACTGTGGGTCGGGAAAAGACAAAGTGTTCTGCTAGAGTTCCCAGAATCTTGACAAACAGGTTATAATTTTTCTTACACTACATTGGAGATCAACGATAATTCTTTGTTTACAAAAGTGATGGCTCTGCCATCGAGCCTTTGCATATTTTAATTTTTAATTAAGTTTTTTCCTTGCCAGTATCTCACATGTCTAACTTTGGGTGCATTTGTCTGAGTCCGTCTTCTGTTTAGAATTAGAAAAGGGGTGCTTAAATCCCCTAGACACACCCGTGCCTTCTCTACTCCCCCACACATTGCATCTTTCTTGGATTTATGACTTTTAAAAGTTGACTGTCAGGGGACTGGCCGAGTTGGTTAAGAGTTGGCTTGGGGCACGGGCTCTGAGTAGCAGGGCTGCCGGTTCCAATCCCACATGGGCCAGTAACGCTGTACCCTCTACAACTAAGATGGTGAACAATAGCTCGACCTGGAGCTGGGCTGCCATGAGTTGCCGGCGACAGCATGGGCTGCCGTGAGCTGCCGTGAGCTGCCATGAGTGGCTGGCAGCCAACGTGAGCTGCCAAGGGCCGCTGTGAGTGGCTGTCCAATGGCCGGCAATGGATCTGCCTCAGCTGGGAAGAGCACAATGATAATACCATCATGGGCCAGTGAAGCCACGTCCTCCACAACTAGACTGTAGACCAAAAGGACAGCAACTTGTCTGTTCCCCTTCCCCGATTCCCCAACGCTGTTCCCCTCCCCCAATAAAATCTTTAAAAAATAAATAAATAAAAATTGACTGTCAGATTTGTACATGCATGTTCATAGCAGCATTATTCAAAATACCCAAAAGGTAGAAGCAACCCAAATGTCTGTCAATGGATGAATGGGTAAAAAATAATGTGGTCTATTCATACAATGGACTACAAGTATTATTCATCCTTTAAAAAGAAGGAAACTCTGACACATGCTACAGCGTGGAACAAAACATAAGGACATTATGCTAAATGAAGTACAAATACTGTATGATTCTGCTTATATGAGGCCCTTAAAAGAGTCAAATTCATTGAGATGGAAAGCAGAATAGTGGTTACCAGGGCTGGAGGTAGGGGAGAATGGGGAGTTAGTGTCTAATGGGGACAGGGTTTCAATTTGGAAAGATGTACAAGTTCTGGAGTTGGATGGTGGTGATAGTTGCACAACAATATGAATGTACTTAATGCCACAGAACTGTATACTTAAAATGGTTAAAACTGAGCCCATTTTATGTTATGTATATTTTATCACACACACAAAATTTAACACATTTCAGCAACAGGAAAATATAGATTAGATGTACCCTTTAACTGATAAATGTTAACCTTACAAAAATGAACACTTTCTAATTCTGAAATGCTGAATCAGCAGCTGAACCAAGGAATGTAGGATGAGGGGGAAAAGAAACAGCTATTTCCTAGAACTTGTGAGGAAATAAATAAATAAATTTCAATGTAAATATATGTCTCTTCTGTTAAAGAATTAAAGGTTAGCATTTTCTGTAAAAAAAAAAAAGGAGTTGAGAGTATAAAGATCAATTTCCGTGAACTCTTGTAATTCCATGTAAATTGCTGATTTTAATTTATTCCTTTGTTTCCCTGCTTTTTACCATTGATTTATTTTAGGGTAACCCCCTATTAAAATTGGTTTGAAAATGTCACCATAATCAATTTTGTGACAGTTTTGTACCCCCAAAAGAAATTCTGTACCCATTAGCAATCAATACCCATTTCCCATTCCCTTCCTACATCCCTCTATGCCCTAACCAACCACTAACCTACTTTCTGTCTCTATAAATTCATCTATTTTTGACACTTCACATAAACAAAATCATACACTTTGTGGTCTTTTGGTTGGTGATGTTTTCACACCCTGTGAATATACTAAAAAGCATTGATTGTACACTTTAAATGAAGTTTATGATAGGTGAACTATAGCTCAATAAAGCTTTTTATTTAAAAAAAAGAAAGAAAGCTAGAGTGACTATATGAATATCAGAAAAAAAATGACCTTCGAACAAAGAAAATTACCAAAAATAAAGAGGGATAATACACGGTGATAAAAGGGTCGATTCCTCAAAAAGCCATAACAATCCTAAAGGGATACGCCGCAAGAAAGAACCAAAATTCGTGGAGAAATCAATAATAGAAATGAAAGGAGAAATAGACAAATTCTAAAATTTTACTTGGAGGCTCAACACTCCTCTCTCAGTAATTAATAAAACAAGTAGACAGAAAATCACCAAGAATATAAAAGACTAGAACAACACTAGCAAACCAACTTAGCCCAATTAATATTTAGAGAATTCTCCATTGAATAACAAATTACCGTTTCCTTTAACGCGCACGTGGGCTTTCATCGTGATAAATATCGTGAGTCACCTAACAAACCTTAACAAGTTTAAAATCATTGGAATCATACGAAGGATGTTCTCTGACTATAACCAAATTAAACTGCAAATTAACGACAGAAAGCTATTTAGAAAATCCCCCAAATGTTTGGGAATTAAACAACATACTTCTAAATAATCCCTGGGTCAAAAAGTAACTCACAAGGGAAATTATAAAACATTTTGAATGGAATGAAAATGAAAATACAACTTATCAAAATTTGTTGGATGCCAGTAAAGCAGGGCTTAGAGGGAAGTTGAGAAGCAACTTCTAATGCTTATATTAGAAAGGAAGATGGTTTTCAATTAAAAAATCTAAACTTCCACCCAAGAAACTAGAAAAAAAAAAAGAGCAAATTAAACTCAAAGCAAGCCAAAGAAAGGAAACAATAAAAATAGGAACAAGTATGAATTAAATTTAAAGCAGAAAAAAAAATAGATAAAATAAATAAAACTAAAAGCTGGTTCTTTGAAAACATCAAGAAAATTGAAAAACCTCTAGCCAGACTAACCAAAAATAAAAAGAGGAAAGACAAAAATTACCAACATAAGAGATATCATAGTACAGATCCCAGCGACATTAAAAGGAGAACAAAGTAATATTATAAACAACTCTATGATAAATTTGACAACTTGGATGAAATTGACCAATTCTTTCAAGCACACAGACTACCAAAACTTACTTGAGAAGAAATAGATGACCTAAATATTCCCATATCAATTAAAGTGAGTTTGTAGTTTTAAAAAACCTGCAAGAAAGAAACCCAGGGCCAGGGCTGGCCAAGTGGCGCGTTGGTTAAGAGCTGGCTTGGGATACCCTAGGGCCCCGGTTCGGATCCCACATATGAGGGCCAGTGACACTGCCCTCCACAGCTAAGATGCTGAACAACAGCTCGACCTGGAGCTGGGATGCTGTGAGTCGCCTGCGTTGGCCCCTGCTGCAGTGGGTTGCCATGGGCTACCGTGTGTAGCCAGCAGCCAGCGTGAGCGGCCAGCAGCCGCCGTGAGCAGCCCATCCAGAAGCCGGTGACTGATCTGCCTCGCCGGGGAAGAGCGCAATGATGGTGCCAACTTGGGCCAGTGAAGCAATGTCCTCCATAACTAGACTGTAGAACAAAAGGACAGCAACTTGTCTGTTCCCCTTCCCCCAATTCCCCAGTGCTATTCCCATTTCCCAATTCCCCAATAAAAATCTTTAAAAAAAAAAAAGAAACCCAGGGCCACATGATTTCACCAAGCATTTGATAAAGGACTAATACAAACTCTACAGTCTCTTCCAGAAAATAAAATATGAGAGAACACTTTCCAAGTCATTCTAAGCAGCCAGCATTACCCTGATATCAAAACCAAAGAAATGCTACAGAAGAAAAGAAAAGTACAGATCAATATCCCTCATTATCATAGTTGCAAAAGTCCTCATCAAATATTAGCAAACCACAGCCAGAGGTAAGGGAAATACACCATCAACAAGCAGAGTTTATCCTGGAATGCTAGGTTGGATCAACATTAGAAAATCAGCCAATGTATTAATCAATCCACTGTAACAGACTAAAGAATAAACACAACGTTATTATCTCCGTAGATGCAGAAAATGCATTTGACTAAACCTAACATCCCAGAGTGTCTGGTTAGCTCAGTTGGTTAGAGCCTCGTGCTGATAACACCAAGGTTGCAGGTTTGATCCCTGCATGGGCCACTGTGAGCTGCACCCTCCTTAAAGGAGTCAACTATGCCATTGTAGCATGAAAGCAATGTGTAACCAATGACCGTGGCTGTTCCCCAATACAATTTAAAAAAATAAAAATTAAAAAAAACCTAACATCCATTTATGATAAAAAAAAACCATAAAATCTCAGCAAATTAGGAACATAAGGGAAAAGGGAACTTCTCTCACCTGATAAAGGACATCTACAGAAAACCGACAGCCAACATTATATTTAATGTTGAAAAACTGAATGCTTTTCCCCTAAGTTCAGGATAAAGCAAGCATGTCCACCCTCAACCTATTTGAAAATTTATGTCCTCCCAAAAATCTATACACAAAATTTATAGCAGCTTGATTCACAATTGCTAACAATCAGAAACATCCTAGATGTCCTTCAGTGGATGACTAAATAAATGAACTGTGATGTGTTTGTTTCCATGCAATGGTACAGTATATGGTATGTTTCCATACTACTAGGGTATGTGGTTTATTTCCATGCAAGACAATACTACTCAACAATAATAAGGAACAAACCATTGATTACACACAACACAGATGAATCTCAAATACATGACGTGAAAGAAGACAGACACAAGAGATTACATTCCGTATGATTCCACTTATATGATGTTCTTGAAATGGCAAAACTGGAAACAGAGAGACGAGGTCCATGGTTGCTTTGGATTAGGGACAGAGAGAGGGTCTGACTTACAAAGGGGCAGGCAGCACAGGGAATTGTGGGGGAATGGGACTGTATTCTGATGTGGTGCTGGTTAAACAACTCTATGCATTTGTCAAAATGTAAAGACCTATACATCAAAGAAGTGAATGTTACTGTATGTAAATTTTATAATAAATTTTGTAGAAGCTAGCAAAACACACACACACACACACACACACACACACACATGCACACATGCACACACTTTTCCTAGCCATCTTCCCATGTATATATGTCTTACAGATAAACTTTAGAATAATTGGATGGATTTTTAAGGGGGAAAAAAGAGCCTCATAGGTAATTTGCTTGGAACCACATTGAATATATAGATAATTTATGGAGAATTGACATGTTTTCAATGGTAAATCTTCCTATCCAAGACCAAATCATCTTATATCCTTTACAAAGCCCTCAATTTTTTTCATTTTGTGCCCGGCACATTTTTGGTGAAAATTTTCCTGTGTTATTTAATGCATTTTGTTATTGTGAGTGAAATATTTTTTCCCACTATAATTTTTCAATGGTCATTATTGGTTTAAAGGGAAAATACATACCGATTTCCAAATACTTGTTTTATACCTGGCCACCTCATTGACCCCCCCTTATTGGTATTAATATCAGCTATTAATTAATACGATGCACATATGCTTACATCACCCACAAACAGTGACTGTTCTTTTCCACCGGTTATCTGCATGACTTCCTTTTTTTAATTACGATGACTAATGCTTTGAAACAATGTTAAGTAATTCCACTTTTATTTTCTAAGTTTTCATCCCCACGTAGATGAAACAGCTGTTTGGCCTTTTGCTCTCAAGCATCATCTTCCTGAACTAAAAGATAAAGAGTAGAGCCTGTATACACTGATGTCTGTCTTTCTCATAACTTTCCATTAATGAAAACTTAATGACTCAGCAACTTTGAAAATTTAAAAAGAAAGCAAATCGTTCCCCAGTGTACCACTCCCGCAAACCAATTGTCTGTACTCTCTCCTGCTCTCTTTCTATGCTTAGCCTGTGTCCCTTGTATTCAGCTGTCATCATAACCCAGGAAATGTCAGTTCAAAGGTAGAAAGCACTTCCTGGATTCTACATCCAATCACCAAGCACATTCCCACGTCTCCATCAGAAACGGGAGTTAAAAGAATTGGTAACAGGAAAGGGTCAGAGTGACAAGCTCTTCAAAGGATCAAGATGGGATGAAAGGCAGGAAAAGGAACTGGGAGTAGTCACTGGCCCCATAGTCACCCACCCACATTCCCCAAAAGATGACAAAGCTGGCAAGGAATCGAATAGCAAGCATAGTTTGCAAGCATGGAGGCACTGTGGACACTGAGCAGATGGTGAAGCAGCTAGAAAGCCCAGGAGAGCTGTTCCCAGTTCTGTCCTTGCCATTGACTGGCTGGGTGACCTTGCACAAATCAACTCCCCTTAGTAAAAAGAGCAGAATGAATTTCTAAGGACACTTCCAGCTCTAATTTCACATATCTGTTTCTTTGGAAAAGCTGGGCCACTGGGATAGGGGTTTGGCCACCAGAGCAAGACAACTGAGAGGTGATTCCAGATCATGAAATCATCTGCTCTTTATGTTGGAAAGGACAGCAGGGGTGACCTAACATAACTTCCCACCCCTTGCAGGAATCCCCTCTGTAACAACCTTGACCGCCTCTTTGAATTATTCCAGAAATAAGAAATTTGCTATCTCATAAAGCAGTTTGTTTCTTAACAGCTTAATGTTTAGAAAACTCTTACACTGAATCAAAATCAGTTCCAACTGACTGGGAAATGACATTGGGGAATGTTACTCAGGTGCAGTGACACGGAGGCCTGTTTTGGAAGCCAGCAGCTCCCTTCTAAGTTTGAGTCAGACGTTTTCTTGAATACTCATTGACCTGGGAGTTTTATAATACAAAGAAATTCAGAAATAGGTGCAAGGAATATAGTTCAGGTTGTTCTGTCTCATTCTCAAAAATCATCAGATCATTTTGACATTTGTGTCCATAAGTTACAATATTTAAATTGGGCCCAGCTATTAATGCTTTGGGCCAAAGCACACAACAAACTTGCATAAAAATACACGATAGTCTTCAGAGGGAACAGAAATATTCTAATTGGCATCCCAGATAAATACAGTATTTGATAAAGTATGAAAGTGTTTTCATGAGAGGCACTGTACTTTAATCTTACTTTTTTCTAATAAAATCACAATAGAATAGAGTCTAGAAATAGATCCACATATACATCGCCAGTTTGCTTTCTACAAAGGTGCCAAGGAAATTCAATGAGGAAAGAATAATCTTTTCAACTAATGGTAGTCCCAGCAATCGAACAATTGAGCATCCATATAGAGGGAAAAATGAACCATGGCACTTGTGTCATATGCAAAAACGAACTCAAAATCGGTCTAAGACAAAAATGTAAGAACTAAAACTATAAAACTTCTAGAAGAAAACAAAGGAGAAAATCTAAGCGGCCTTGGGTTAGGCAAAGATTTCTTAAATAGGACACCAAAAACCACAAACTATAAAGAAATATTTGATAAACTGGGCTTCATCAAAAATTTTTTAATTTTGCTCTTTCAAATGACAGTGTTAAAAATAATGAAAAAGCAAGCAACAAAAAAATAGTTGCAAAACATATATCTGACAAAGGGCTTGTATTCAGAATACATAAAGAACTCTTGCAACTCAGTAATTAGAAAACAAAAAACACAGGTTTCTAAATGGTCAAATGACCTGAACAGACATTTCATCAAAGAATATACAGAGATGGCAAATAAGCACATGAAAACACCATTGGTAATTAGAGGACTACAAACTAAAACCACAAAGCAATACTCCTGTATGGTCATTAGAATTGTTACAACTAAGAGACTTGACAACACCCAGTGCTGACAAGGATGTGAAGCAACTAGAACTCTCATGCACTGCTGGTGGGAATGCAAAATGGTGCAGCCACTGTGAAAAACAGTTTGGCGGCTCCTTAGAAAGTTAAACATAGGGCCGGCCGAGTGGCACATTGGTTAAGAGCTGGCTTGGGACGCCAGAGGGCCCCAGTTCGGATCCCACATATGAGGGCCAGTGACACTGCTCTCTACAGCTAAGATGCTGAAC
>NW_017731369.1:6068671-6094826 GCF_001890085.2 Hipposideros armiger | reverse complement strand
CCAGAAAACAGCGACTGATCTGCCTCGCCTGGGAAGAGCGCAATGATGGTGCCAACTTGGGCCAGTGAAGCAACATCCTCCACAACTAGACTAAAGAACAAAAGGACAGCAACTTGTCTGTTCCCATCCCCCAATTCCCCAATTTAAAAAAAAAAATCTTAAAAATATAAATAAATAAAATAAAATAAAGACTTCCCACATTTGTATTTAAACACAAAAACAGATAATATATGTCCACATTAATACCTGTAACTAAGTGTTTATAGTGGCTTTATTCAGAGTCTTCAATAACTAGAAACAACCCAAATGTCCGTTAACTGGTGAATAGATAACCAAATTGTGATGTCTCCATACCACGGAAGAGTAGTCAGCTATAAAAGGAACAAAGTACTGATACAAATCGTAAGCGCATTACATTAAGTTTTAAATGCCAGACGTAAAAGACTACGTACTGTGAGATTCTGTGTATATGAAATTAACTACAAAGAGATGAGGGAATTTTGGGGATGATGGAAATATTTTATGTCATGATTGAGGTGGTTACATGACTATACACATTTGTTAAAACTCATCATATCCAACACTGAAAATTGGTGAATTTTATTGTACATAAATTATGCATTGACAGAGCTAACCTCCAAAAAGCATCAACACCTATAGTTAAGGACAAGTTCATATACTGCGGTCAGTGGGGAAGCAAGATTTCAGTTTCATTTTGCCAGAGGATTCCTCTAAATCTAAGTGAGTGAAAGCAAAACATTGTGCAGAATTTTCATAGTTTTCCTGGTGCCTCCCCCCACCCCCAGGCCCGTAGCCCAATCATGGCAGCTCTCTCAGCACATGACCTGAGACTCTTGCTTCTCTTCTTATTAGAGGGATTTGATCACATGCTCAAAAGGGGTTTTGGTGCTCAACTGCCATGTCAGCATGTACTTTCCAAGCTGCGTTCCCCAGTGGACATCCCAGACCTATACCCTCGGTCATCTGTATATGTTCAGACTGACCCTCGTCTTTCGTTTTCAGGTGACACCTGGCTAAAATTTACATCAAGAGCAGTCTTAAAGAAAGAAGGGTCCTCCATGGGCTCTTCACAGGATGACACACGTAGAAGTGAGAATGTCATTGCCAGGGGCACAGCTCAGATCTCAGCTTCTAGGAAGTAATCATTCACCCTTGGAAACAGCTTGGCGCACCCCAAGACTGGGCCTGGCACCTTCCCCTGCCTGCTCATCCTCAGTGGATAGCGCTTTCCTCCTTACCCAACCCATCAGGAGGCTGTTGTTGCCTTTGCTCCACTACAACAGGTTCATTCAAGACTGTCAGGGCTAGGGCAGCTGGTTAGCTCAGTTGGTTAGAGCGCAGGCTCGTAACACCAAGGTCGCCGGTTCGATCTTTACATGGGCCACTGAGCTGCGCCTTCCACAACTAGATTAAAACAACTACTTGACTTGGAGCTGATGGGTCACAGAAAAACACACTGTTACCCGATAAAATTTAAAAAATAAAAAAGAGTGTCAAGGCTCCTCTGCTCTTCCCCACAAATGCCCACACCCAGCGAGTCCTGATCCAGTGCTTCCTTGAAAGCCCAAACCACCTTACTGATCACCCCTACCCCAACTCCCTTTCCTTATCACCTGGCACTAGCCAGACCCTCAGATTCTACCTAGAAAGGCCTAAACAGGACAAGATAGAGAGGCCCACCCAGCTTCTCTGCACCCCACTCCCACGGCAGCCCGTGCAAAGCTAGGAGGCAGCACACACAGGACTGAGCCCTCACAGCACAGCTCCCAGACAGCAAGATGCCATTCTCGGAGGGGAAGCCGAGTTAGTGGGAAATGCCCCCAGGAAGGCCAGGCTTGTTGCGCAGTGACCAGGGAGCCCCTTACCAACAGCGCCACCCCACCACACCCAAGGATTTAGAACCTTCTAAAGCAGCGGTTCTCAACCTTTCACAGGGGTCGCCTAAGACCATCGGAAAACACATATTTTCATTGGTCTTAGGAACCGAGACACCGCTCCTCTATCCGTCTCCAGGCCCACATGCAGATACGCCCACATACAAGTACCCAACGACCCCTGTGAAAGGATCGTTCGACCCCCAAAGGGGTCGTGACCCACAGGTTGAGAACCGCTGTCTAAAGCCAGCACAAGCCATCATGTCACCGTTAGACAAAAGGTTTGACGGTGATTGCCCAAAGGGAGGTGATGTGGGATATACAGTCATTTTGTATGAAAGGGCCAACGGCTGGTGACACCCTCTCCCGTTTGGATAAGGGGTAATCCAACAGCATGCTTCATATGGAAAGATCCAAACGAGAGCCCAGAGCCCCAGCATAACTTCTCCATTTCCACATTTTGCCTAAAGGCCACCCCACAAACACTAGTTGCAGCTCAGGGAAAAAAAAAAACTGTGGAGCTTTTCTTTTAAATAAATCAGCTCCTCGTCTCCCCCCCAATTCCCCTTCCCCCCACCCTACCCCGCTCCCACCTCAGCCAGTTCTTCAAGTTACATCAGGGCTCTGTTGACATTGGGGGCTGGCTCATCCTCAGTGTTGGGGCTGTCCTGGGTACTAATGTAGAGTGTTGAGTAGCACCCTGCTCAACCCACTAGATGCCAATAGGACCCCTTCCCCCAGTTGTAACCAAAAATGTCTCCAGACATTGCCCAATGTCCCTTGGGGTGGGGGTGGGGGGCGGGAGGGAGAATCGCCCCCCAGTTGAGAACCACTGAGTTATGGTTCTTCCTTTTGCTTCAGTCCCCTTTAGGTCTCTTCCCCTCTGCTCCCCATCTCTCCACTTCCTAAACCACAGCCTGTCACCCCGTTGGCACTGCTCTGGCGCCCACAGACCCTCCATAAGAATCCAGAGGAGAAAGGGTCTTTCAACAACAGCAGAGGCAAAAACTTTCCCAGCCAGACCACCCACAGTGCAGAGTCCCCCCCAAGGAGGGGATGGTGGCTTCTAAAATGACTGAGTGCTATTGTCCCTGGGTGAGCGCCAGTCCTGCAGAAAGCAGCCTAGACCTGCCTGCCAGGCATCACCCAAGTTTCCTCCAGGCCATTTGAGGGCCTTCTGGCTCGAGGTCGCCCACCCTTTGCCTGCCAATGCCCAGGCCCTCCTGGAGATCTGAGGAGCAAAAGCCCACAGCACAGAAATTCCTAGGGAGGGCTTTTCCTGGCACATCTTCAAGTGTCAGAGTAGCAGGATTCAAAAGAAACTGATAGGAAAGGAAACTGAATTTTCAGAAGCCACTTTCAATCAGGGGGACCTACCACAGCAGTAAACTGGGGGAGTCCCTCAGCTGCCTGAGTCACAAATGTCACCCATAAATGGCATTGAGAATATACCTGTCAAGAGTAACCGCAGCACAGCCAGAAACTTGGCCTTCAGATCTCTTGGCTGCTGGGTTTTTTCCAATTGCCTGTCTTCAAGGGCAAAGACAAACCAGGCTAGGGCGTGATCCTAGGCCTGAATGGGAAATAACTTCTGAGCTTGTTAAATATCATCTACTGCTGTGTTCCTGTCTCAGTTGGTCTATTACAACCAGCATGTAAGTTTCTTGGGGACTTAGACTTCCATCTGTCGGGCACATGGTAGACACTGTTGCCATGACATGAATGTGATGATGATGTGAACTCTGCCCTTGCAGGGACGATGGTGTGTGATAAGTCCTCTCTTCCGACAACGGTCCCCAGCGTGGGGATTGGGTCTGGGACAGACAGCCTTCAGACTCTCAATGTGCTCACCTACCCCCACCTACTGCTCACTTCTTGCCGCATGTTGGGTGAGATCAGATTAAAACTCAGATTAAAAGAGATCAGATTAAAAGCCGGAGGAGAACACGCAACCATGCTGGCCAACCTCCCATGTCATCATCTACTTTGACCCTCAGCGAGCCTTCCTGCTGCCCAGGAACCATACCCATTTCTCTATCTCTTTCCTCTCTCCTCAACAACTAGCTTATACCTTCCCTCTCCTCACACCTCCAGCACCCCCTTGATCTTTTTCCTATTTCTGTGAGAAAAGTGGAATCAACGAGAAGAGAAAGGGCACGGCCTCCGAGAGGGGAGCTGAGGTTCGCAGCAGGCAGGGTCTTCATGGAGGGTTTACTTCCCAGCCCCAAGGTGCCCTGGTGTGCAGCTCACCAGGCCTGACACTGCCCACAGCACGGATGTCACGTGAGGGGGCCACAATGCTTACCTAAGTGTGTTACCCTGAGACTGGCTGGAAAGCCCCTGGGGTTAGACTATGGTGTCAGTATTTCTTCCTCTCTTATAGGACAAATGCATGGGCTGCAAATGGATAGGAGTGGATAACAGAAGACAAATTTTCAATTTGAGGATAATTCAGCCAACGTTCCTTTCTAGGTTCCAGGAATGTAGCCGTGAACAAGAAGACAGCGTTTCTAGAACCAAGGGGGAGAGAGGCCTGAAACATATACATACAGGGTTGCAAACTGTGTAAATCTGTAAAGGAAAGAAACAAGGGGAGGAGGGGGGAGAGATGGGGAGAGGGGAAGAGAGAGAGAAGAGAGATTGAGAGAGACAGACAGAAAAGAGATGTGATTAAGTTAAAGATCTTATCCACGTGGGTCCAAAGTAATCACAAGGGTCTTTATAAGAGGAAGGCAGAGAGTCAGCATCAGAGAGGAAATGTGATGTCAGAAGCAGAGAGAGGGAGGGAGGGAGAGAGAGAGAGAGAGAGAGAGAGAGAGAGAGAGAGAGAGACCACACTGCTGGCTTTGAAGGCGGAGGAAGCAGCCATGAGCCAAGGAGTGTCAGCGGCCTCTAGGAGCTGGAGGCCCCTGGAACCTCCAGGACCAGCCCTGCCAATACCTTGATTTGAATCTAGGGAGACCCATGTTGGACTTGTGACCTACAGAACTGTAAGATAGAAATGTGTGTTGTTTTAATCCACTAAGTTTGTGGTAATTTATTACAGCAGCGAGAGGCACTAGTATAAAACCTTAGGTGTCTTCTGCTCCAATCTATTCCTTGAATGACAAAAAAAGAAAAAAAAGGAAAATGAGGTAATATTACAAGGCAGCAATGCAGCAAGGCAACATATACTAGGCGCCAAATCAAATGTACAAATATTAAGCACACTAACAGTTAAGAACAGTTCAGCAAGAAATTTTCTAGGCTGCCAAACAGAACAATCTAGAACAAAGGCTCTCCTGGCCCCAAAACAAGAGCAGTTTCTCTGAGACACCACACTGTCTTATGTCAATCACGTCCAACAGCCCTATAAGAAGAGATGAAGATTGGGGAACAGTTAAGTGCCTATGAATATATTGTTCCAGGCTTAACAGAAGTCCTACTTCATGCCTCCTGGAATATTTCATCATAAATTCTACAGGACACTCACCATGAGAGGCTCTATACATGTAAACAATTAGGAAACAACTGAATTGAACCACAAAAGATTTTGTGTTCCTATTACTTGTGAGCCAAGCCCTAGATAGGTCCTAAACACAAGATGAATAAAACATAGCAAGTGCTCTCAAGTCGTTCACAGTCCAGATTAAACATAATAGAATGCTACACTGTACCTATAACATGTTGCTTCCAAAGTTTAAGATGCACAAATGAGAAATAATTTATGGTTTGCACACTCCATTTTCAGTCCCAGAATTCACTTAACAATGGAAAAGAATTCCAAACATTTTCAAAATTTTCTCCTCATAGTCTGAATGTTGTCCACCTCAAAAAGACAGATTAAGTGTGTTTATTTCAAGATCTATGTATAAGAAAAATAACATACATATTATAAAGAGAGAAAGTATACCAATCTACAGGTAGCCACTTCTTATGACCAAAAACAAGATCAGTCAATTTGGAACTTGTGCCTTGATGGAAAAGAATATAAGTCATCCTTAAATTGGCCAACTCTTTAAAGAACATGGCCAGTGAACCTCTGTGTCATATAAAATATTAATATCACCATGGCTACACTCTATTTCACTGCAAATTATTGTAAAGTATTAAGATATCATAATCCTTGATCCACTAAATCAGGCACAGGGGCAGCCATACATCTCAATGTGCCACCACCTGTGTGTCTGGGTTGTGGCATGTCCCCTCCTCCATCTTCGTCCCTACAAGACTCAGGACATCTGACATCATGACCAAGGGAGGGCAGCGGTGTTTCTCCACTTCAAAACATTAGTAAAATTCATTTCCTTTTTAAGCAAATGAAAATACAAATTTTCAAGAATGACATTTTCTTCCTTGTCTTTACTGGACTCCCTAAATCCCCTCTGAGTGAGATAACTCAGGATCCTCTGACTCTGGGACACTCTGGAGGAAGGAAATGGGGCAGTGGCTGTACCATTGGATCAGAGCCAGAAGCCCGGTGGTAAATGAGGGAGACTCCTAGATAATCCATGGGATTCTAGAAAGTCCCGTGAGATGTTAGAACAGCATGCTGTCATTAAAAAAAAGAATAAACTCAGGAGTTCTGGGTTCAAGTTCTGCCTCTGCCAGACATTGGCCATATCTAGGTAGGTTGTTAGAATAATGACCCTCCCTCTATAAATCACGTTCCCTGTATTCTCCCCCCTTGGTTATGTGGATTGCCGCTCCTCCCATCAAGCAGTGGAGTCTATTTACCCACTCCT
Source organism: Hipposideros armiger (assembly GCF_001890085.2). Lineage (NCBI taxonomy): Eukaryota > Metazoa > Chordata > Mammalia > Chiroptera > Hipposideridae > Hipposideros > Hipposideros armiger. Next base: position 6,088,207 of record NW_017731369.1, on the reverse strand, counting down.
TACCTCTAGGAGGGCCCTGTGCTATGCTTTAACCAATAGAATAGAGCAGAAATGGCTGGTGACTGCCAACGAGAGGCAGCTCCTACTTTGGTCCTCTTGGGACACTCTCACCACCATTTGAAGATGCCCAGGATGAAAGACTTCTCAGGTGGGAGCTGCCACACAAGTGAGACCAGCTGAAGAATTGTCCAGTCTACCCACAGAATCGTGAGGAAGAAGAAGTCATCATTGTTTTAAGCCACTGAGTCTGGGGGGGTAGTTTGTTATGCTGTCACACTAACTGATACATTACTCTAGTCCATTTATTCCCCTTCTGTGCTTGTTTCCTCATCTAAAACCTGAGTTTGAATTGGATGCTCTCGAGGCCCCTAATGCTCTGAAGCCATTGTACATTAGTAAATAAAGCAGTGGTAAACATGTCAGACCAAAGAGAGCAGTGCTCAGGAACAAGCAGTGCCTCCTTGTGGCTGGAGTTGGTCCCATTCCAAAGCTGCTGATGAGGAAGGCGAGCGAGTCCACTCTAGCTGCACTTACAGGAGTGGGGGACGTAGCACCAGACCGGTGAGCTCAGCCACTGACGGGACAGTCCTACAGCCCTGTGCTCATGTCCTGCCTGCTGCATGCCAGCTGTGTGCACTTACTCAAAAGTCCCTTTGAAGTTCCTGAGCCTGCGTCATCCTTTGCAAACTATAGGAGCTGTCATGAACATTAAATGAGATATGTGAAGCAACTGGAGCCTAGTAGGCACTGAAAATGGTAGTTATTATCTGCCTACATCTATACAGAGGCACATGGAGATGGCAACCTCCAACAGGAAGGAGAAAGAATTATCATGGGAAACAATAGACAAGAAGTTAGGGGATTTCAATCATGGTTACAACTTAAATGATTAGTACCTTTAAGTGCAGAAGGGCTTGAAGTGAGACAGATGGAGAAATTGGAGGGTAACCCTCCTTTGCTTTACATGGACGCGTGCAAACATTGTAGTAAGTTGCTATGCAAGTAACTTGGTTGCACATTCCTCTGACTGTAAACTAATGACCCTGAGCTCCCCATCTAAGCAAATGGGCACTTTTAAGAGCAGCAGTCCCAGATCACTTTATCTCTCCGTGGTTGGGTCATTCTATTTTTTCCTAGTCCTTCTCTAAACTCTTAACTTCCGCATTGCAGAATCTCATTGAGTTGACCTCTGACTTCAAGCATGTTTCCAGAAGTGTTTAGACTCTCGCTCTGAAAGTCTCTTTCTTGAAAGTAAATATTTAATTACCCCTTTGATTCTTACTTTTTATGTCTGTATGAGGGGATACACAGAAACTACAAGTGCTTCCTGATAGCATTTGACTCCCACATTCTAGCTGCAATTGAGAGCATGAAGTCTCCATCTCTCCACCTAAATGTATGCATGTTGTGAAATCCAGAGTGTAGAGGGATGTTCGGAAAATAGCTTCTTGAACAGGACTTCCTTCCTGTGGCCAATTTCATGCAGACATGTCACAATTTCAGGGGGGAAAATGAGAGGTCAGAAAAATACACTGGATTTGCTGAAAAAGTTATTTCTTGTAAAAGCTTCTCCCTTCCACTTAGGGAGGACATTAACAAGCAGACTCCCCCTTGCTTTCCTAAATTTGTGAAGGTAAAGAAAAACCTCGCCTCAGCAAGGGTTCTGTCCTGAAGCCAGCAACCCTCTGCCCAGCCTAGATATGAAAATAACACTGAGAGTTGATCAGACCAAACTCGCCACTGGCTTTGATCATGATCTGTCCATCAAGTTCTATTTGAACACTTCTCATGACCTCAAAAAAATGGAATGGAATAGGGTCCCTGCTAGACCAAGCCAAGATTCAGGTAGATCTTCCATTTGTATTTAATTACTTTATTGCAGAATACAGCTCTTAAGAAGTCTTTTCAGCACAGGTCATTAGCAGTAACCCTTTCTTAGGCTTCATCTGAATTGTCTTTGTTTCACACTCTTGAGTGACAGTTTAGCTGGGTTTAGATTCTAGTTTGACAGTTATTTTTGCTCATCTCTTCGAACATATTATTCTGTTGGGTTCTGCTTTAATAAGTATGCTGGGGTGATTGGGCACCCACGTGGGGAAAAATGAGATTGGACCCCTACCTCACATCATATATTATATAAAACTCAATTCTATGTGAATTATAGACCTACATGTGAAGGCAACTCTTTAGAATTAACGTGGAAGTCTCTCTTCATGAACGTGGCAGAGGGAACGTTTTCTTAAGACAAAAATACATCATTAACCATAAAGGGAAAGGCTGATAAGTTCAGCTCTACTAAAATGTAAAACTTCTATTTTTCAAAAGACGCCACGAAAAAAGGCAAAAAGGCAATCCACAGAACGAGACCAGAGATTTATTGTATAACACAGGTACCAAACAACTGGTTCTTATCCAGAATATAGGAAGATCTCCTTAAATCAATTAAGAAAGTGATAGACAATATAACTGAAAAGTTTGAGGACACTTCCACAAGGAGCCCAGAAGGCCAATAACATGTGAAAACATGCTCAGCCTTATTAGTAGTCAGAGAGATAGAAATTAAAAAACCGCAATGAGCTACAATTCTGTATACCCTATACCCCCCAATTCCACATCTGGTATACACCTGATAAAAATGCAAAGACCAGTATACATATAATTTATATAATTAAATATACCTAACATGTGTATGTATATTATGTGTACCTATACATATATAATGGCAATATTGTTTGTAATTTCCAAAGCCTAGGGGGAAAAAAACAAACGTCCATCAACATTGGAATGGATAAATCAATTGTGGTACATTCGTGCAAAGAACTAATGGACAGCAATGAACAGAAACAGCCTAGGGCTACATGAAACATGAATGAATCTTTAATAAAGTGTTGAATGAAAGGAGCCAGTCCCACCCACCCCTAAAATAAACATGTCTATCTGGAAACAAACAAAACTACACTATAAGTTTAAGGGCACACACTTAGGCGGTCGAAGTGAAGGTAAAGTAGAAAAGGCCGATGGCTATCTCCCTTTGGCCTCACCACAATCCTTTGAGGTGGTAATTATGAATGTTTCTGTTCTGCAGATGAGGACAGGGATGCACTAAAGGTCGAGTGACTTGTCCAAGACCATAACCAGGGCAGGATGTAACTAGAACTTGCACTCACGTCTCCTGTCTCCAAATGCCACTGTGCTTTCCAAGAAACCACTCCCATTGAGATGGTCCCATATTGTAGGGCTGAGGTGCAGACAGGGGACAAAGGATCCCACTGAGAGGAGAGGAAGTGGGGTAGACCACACATTCTGGGAACTTGGCAATCAAAAGCACAAGAGCATGATACTGAGTGGAAAAACGATGGATCAGATGGTCTCACAGAAGAGACCTACACGTGTGTGAGTGACAAAGACACGTGTCGCCCAGTACTATGAAGAGGCGCTTCATACACATTGCTGTTTTCTTTTTCAAAAGAGCCTGGTACTCAGGATTGCTATCCTTCCTCTCTCTCATAATTAAAGAGCCAGATGTCCCAAGTGGCACACAAGTCCCCAGATGCAGGAAAGCGAGAGGTTAAGGGCACAGGCCTCGGGATCAGGTGGACCTAGCTTTTAACCTGGCTCTGTGACTTCCCAGCTTCAGTTTCCCACCTGGAAAATGGAATCGCATTTTGGCAACCGCACAGGCACCCGGTACTTGCTCAGTTCCTTTAGCTCTTATTATTACTACTATTATTAAACCACACAAACTAGCGCTTGCATAAAAAAATGATAGTTTATATTCATCAAGTGTGTTGATAAATGGGTCAGGAAATTTGTTAAAGTTTTTATAGACCTGAGCCCACATTTTTTCACTCCAATTCAAGCACCATTTTCACTATATTATGCCACTTCATTGGAAAAAAAAAACAACAGTCTGTGGAAAGGAAGACACTGAAGATACTTGAAGATCAGGGACTGGCTGAGAGCGCAAAGGCGGGAAGACGGGCTGAGGGAGCGAGGCATCGGGGTGCATCCAGGATCTGTGCCCTGGAAGTGGAGAGAAGTGTGGAGAGATGTACAATGGTACAACACGTCTGGAGTGGAAACCCACATAATTACTCCACTGCAAATGTCTATTGAGAGCTTACTGTGCACCCAGCGTGGTCCTGGGAGCTGAGCAAACCACAGTGGGGCATTTCATTAAAACTGCCAACATTTTTCATACATTCTTTCCTCACAGCAGTCCCTGTGAGGTAGGTTAGAGTGACCCATTTTACAGACAAGGAAATTAAAACTGGAAGACATTAAGTAACTTGCCCGAGTTCAAAAAAACCACAACTTAGGAAATGACGGAGCCAGGTCTGTGTCTGCCCAAGCTTTCTCCACAGCACCATGTTTTTTAACCTTTGAGACGCACCACAGAATGAGGGCTAGCACCAATCCCAGGCTGAGGATTTACAGAGAAAGGTCTGGAATGTTCTTTCATGAAGCATCAAAACACACGGTGCGCCCTCTCTATCCCTGAACCTTACTGGGGGTGCAGAAGCAGTGCCCCAAAGAGAGACAGCAGATTTTATGTGTGGGGTGATAACGTAACATACTTATTGTCCCAAATGGGGACACATCCTCATTACCTGAATGAACCTTTCATTCTCCTAGCTTGGTCAAATAGCTGTCCATTGATCCTCCCTTATTTATCCATCTATCCATCTTAGCTTTCTGACACTTTACAAAATAGGTTGCAGACATCAGTACCCTTGTCCTAACGCCTCAGCACGCATATTATTAACTTGTGGTCAACATTTGTTTGTAGTTTATTCTTTTAACGTACAATTTACAAATGATACAATGCAATGCATAAATTCTACTGACATATTTGCTGAGTTTTGACAAATGCACATACTTACGCAACCCAAACCCCTCTCAAGAGACAGACATTACCATCAACCCAGAAAGTTCCTTCATGCCTCTTTTCTACTCGATCCCTTCCCCCGCACATACCCAGTGACCGCTGTCCTCATTTCTTCCACCACACAGTAGATTTGCCAGTTCTAGAACTTCATGTAAATAGAATCACACAGTAAGTACACTCCTGGGTAGGGCTCCTTCTACTCAGCATAGAGTAGATTCATCCACGTAGTCTGTTCCTTTCTATTGCTGAGTAACATTCCATTGTACCGAACTCCATAGTTTGTTTATCCATTCTCCCATTGATGGATACCGGGACTGTTTCCAGCTTTTGACTATTAGGAATGATGTGCTCTGTCCATTTTTGTGCCAACTGGCACAACTTTAAGAGTTAAAGGAGTGCTATTAAAAGTCAGGCTACTACCACTGGGTTAGCTGACAATCCCCGGCGTGCCAGCATGTCTGGTCAGCACACAGAGCACCTCCGTGGGGCCCGGTTCCAGCTCATCACAGCAGGAACCTGCCAATTCAGCTCCCAGTGGCATGGGTGCCTCTCCTTGGGCCCCTCCTCTGCATCCAGCTGAACAGCCAATCTTTCTGTCACCTGGATTCCCTCCAAGCCTTGGAGTCAGACCTCTTTTCTGCCCTAAGCATGTAATCTAGGCCCCTCACAAATATTTGCTGATGGTTTTTCTTTTTTTCCTTCAGGCTAGTTTCTGGAATATTTGATTCCCAGGTTCCCTTTATCTGGCTGTAAAGTCTCCAAATCTTTTACTTGCAGTAGAATCATGGTTTTTGGGGTTTTTTAGAGTTTCAACACACCTTAGTGACCATCCACTCCAACTCAGGCTTTCTCGTGTGTCATTTCTGGAACATTCTCCCCCACTCTTCTGTCAAACTGGGCAGCTGGGGCTTCACTTAAATAATCAGGCCAGGGGTGGCTGGTTAGCTCAGGTGGTTAGAGTGCAGGCTCATAGCACTAAGGTTGCCGGTTCGATTCCCACATGGGCCAGGGAGCTGCGTCCTCCACAACTAGATTGAAGACAACCACTTGCCTTGGAGCTAATGGGTCCTGGAAAAACACACTGTTCCCCAATAAAACTTCGAAAAACAAAAAATAATAATCAGGCCATCTGTGACTGCTGGCTCTAAAGATGGTCTCCCTGTCATCTTTCTCAAAGGTCCCTGTTCTGTGGCCCCTGCAACCATTTCAATGAGTCAGTCAGGTCTGCGCGGCCTGTCTAGAGCAGCGCAAGACACACAGGATGTTTCAGATCACCTTTGCTGGTGATTCTCGCAACAGTCCAGATGGAGACGCTAGGGCCCAAGCAATCTGAGTAAAGGGCACAAGTCGGAGTTTCTACTTTCACAGATAAAATGGGGCCTATTCCACCTGAAGCCATCCTGAATTAGCGTCTATTCATAGCTTTCCTGAGACCTTGGGTTTGGGATCATTCTGAACGTGTCTTACTTAGCTCGGTGAGGGCATAATTTATATCTGATTGTTTTTATGAGCCCAACAGTGTGTGGCCCAGCATGTCTTGCCCACAGAAGGGTTTCCGTAAATATTTGTGGAAGGTGGGGAAGGCAAGGAAGGACAGGGAGAGCGAGAGAGCAGCCTGAAAGGAAAACCACTAAAAGACCAAGATCTCCTTCACAGATATTGTTTGTCTTGCCACTGTACGAATATGAGCGTTCCAAGGCTAGACACTGTTTTTGTCTTGATAGCAAGTCTGCGGACGAGGCCTCAAGGAAAAAAAGAAAAGTGGGCTGTAGAGCTGCTGCGAACATTGGGATTCGGACAAATTGCCTAAAAGGTCAAGTTCAGCAATGATGACCTTGGCACAGAAGGCCTCTTTCAGGCTGAACCGTGGTGTCCCGTGTTAAATATGTCCAAGAATGTGCGAGAACTTGGCCAGGCCAGGAAAGGAAATCCATGCTGCCTCATAAATCAGCAATGTGTGAGCAAAGTCTCCTACAAACAAGTGTGGTCCCCATGACTTGGCTGTTCTTGACCACTGACCGTGGCCCTTTCTTGACCAACGAAGAGTATTGAAGGATGGGCAGGATTTGTTTTCAGGTAACCCTTTTTCAATGACATGAGACCCCAATTCTTCTGTCAGCACTCTGAAATTCAGAAGTGGAAACTTTCTGGAAGCCGCACCAAACGGGGAATGTTAAGCCTGTCAGGCGAGGTCAGTAGCTAGACACAAGCTTGCAACGCAACCCAGAGCTCCGGCATCACCATCAATCTCTCCTGTGTACCACATATGAGTTAAACTCCATTTGACCTTCAGAAATCCACAGGCACATAAACAGTGTGAGATAACACACAGCCCTGAGGTATCCACTCTGAAGGGGAGGGTGGCTGAGAACCTCAGAGAGGGAAGTGGCCGCGTCGCTTAAATAGAGCACGTCAGTCACTGAGTCCCAGCCCAGGTTCCTTCCAACAGCTGCCTTTTGCTATTTTATTAGAGCAAATGTGCTCTTGGCTCCAGAAGCACACAGAGAAGGAGTGCAATTAAGGGGTCAAAGTAATAATACTCAGGAGCAGACAAGCAGAGGCCTGGATGTGACGGCAGTTCAGGAACACGCCTGTACAGCAAACACCGGTGTATGTCTTACTACACAATTGTCAGCAGCCTGAGAATGATAAATAGACGTGCCCACAACCTGAAAAACTAAGGAGAGTGAAACGCAACATAGACATCAGCTGATTTACAAAAGATCTGGAATTATGTCTTTCTATTTCAAAAAGCCCAAAGTTGACATATTGACGCCAATGATAGAGTCAATGTTTGCACTGGGAGACCTGGGTGATACTACGTCGCCCTGTGTTTGACACGTGAGGTAAAAGAATGGTAAAAATTTCAACTGAATGTGGAGGCATAGGAAAGTGGGCGCTGAGATGCTGGGGGAACGCATAGACATCTTTGTTTTAAGGACATTGGGAGCCAAAAATAAAGCGTGGGGAGGGTCATGAGAGAGGTGCTAGGATTTGGGGGAGATGTTCGAAAAATGCCAAATACCAAAACCTTGAAGCAGTGTGGTCATGAGGAGGCCAAAGGGGGCAGCAGAGGGACTCGGGACAATGTCACTGTGCAGAAGACAGTTACTGCAGCAGGCCTGAGACGTCGGTTCGAGAAAGGCCTGCTGCCAAGTTGGGCCCTCAGCTGGCGTCGAGGAACTTGGATTTCAGGAGGGTCCCCACCACCCCTACACTGGTCAGAGCAGCTCCCTGTGCCTAAACTGTGCAGTGTGGTTGGCGCTGAACACTTGTCAAGCAGAGGGAGCCTACATGACCAGCCTTCAATAAAAACCTTGGGCACTGAGTCTCTAATGAGCTTCCCTGGTGGACAACACTGTACACGTGCTATCACACTCGTTGCTGGGGGAATTAAGAGCATCCTGTGTGACTCCACTGGGAGAGGACGCTGGGAGCTGGTGCTAGGTCCCCCAGACTTCACCCCACAAAACTGTTCCCTTTGTAGCGGCAAAGCCAGACCTGGAACCCAGAGCAACCTCACATGTTATCCACCAACCACACCCCCGGAAGGTGGAAGAAGGGCATTCAGGTGAGGACCGTGATGAATGGAACTGTGCTTTTAAAAATCCAGTCACGGGCCGGCCGAGTGGCGCGATGGTTAAGAGCTGGCTTGGGACGCCAGAGGGCCCCGGTTCGGATCCCACATATGAGGGCCAGTGACACTGCCCATGGGCTACCGTATGTAGCCAGCAGCCAGCGTGAGCGGCCAGCAGCCGCAGTGAGCGGCCGTCCAGAAGCCGGCAACTGATCTGCCTCGTCTGGGAAGATCACAATGATGGTGCCAACTTGGGCCAGTGAAGCAACGTCCTCCACAACTAGACTGAAGAACAAAATGACAGCAACTTGTCTGTTCCCCTTCCCCCAATTCCCCAGCACTGTTCCCTTCCCCCCAATTCCCCAATAAAAATCTTTGAAAAAAAAAATCCAGTCACACATGGGCCAATTAGAGGCCACATACAATTGAATGACAACTAAGAGGACCTGAAGTGGGTCATGAGTTACCACAGCAATGGCTAAAACCAAATAAATAAGTAAAATAAGCCATGCTACACCTTTTGATAGGACTTCTAAAATTAATATGCTCCAAGGGTAAGCTCTATTGATTACAAAAAAAAAAATCAGGACTCAGTTTTCCTCTTTGTTGTGGGTTGAATTGTGTTCTCTGGAAAGATATATTGAAGTCCTAACCCCTGATACCTGTGAATGTGACTTTATTTAGAAATAGGATCTTTGCCAGTGTAATCAAGTTAAAACTTGATGTACCCAAGTTAAAACTAGGTCAGACTGAATTGGTGTGGTCCTAAATCCAATGACTGGTGCCCTAAGAAGGAGAGGGAAATTTGGACAAAGACACAGGGAGGCCCAGTGATGATGGAGACAGAGGTTGGAGTGATGCAGCTACAAGCCCAGGAAAACCAAGGATTATAGCAACCACCAGAAAAGACAGACAAGGAAGGATCCTCCCTGGAGCTTCCAGAGGGAGCAGGGCTCTGCCCTTAATTTTAGACTTCTGGCCTCCAGAACTGTGAGAGAATGCATTTCTTTTTTCAGCCATCCGGTTTGCAGTACTTTGTCCCTGCAGCCCTAGGAAACTCATACACCAACCTGAGTCTGTGTGTAGAGTGTGTAAGTGGAATGCATCTTGCATCATCCAGTGTGAGATCAAAAGCTTTATCCACACTGGAGATATTTCAAGGAGACTCACATGACATTCTTCACCCTGGGTAAAAGGGAATTAATCAACCTTAGTAAACTGGCATGAGTCACAGTTTAAAAATCAATCATGTAAGCACCCAATCTATCAATCAGTCACACTTCTGCTCTGGAGACCAGCTTCATAAAGTCAGGCCGACTCAAGTCAGGGTGGAATAGGTGGAGACAAGGCACCCTTTCCTGACAGGTGGGTTTGTTCTGGGTCATCAGAGGTGAAGGGGGAGGGGGAGATGTGGGGAAGGGAAACTATAAATACCCAGGTTTCCTGTCACTGGGAGGGAGTAACCACACAGCAAGCACTAAGCTTTGAAAGAGGCTATTCACGCATAGGGAAAATACTTTAAAATTCTGTGTGTTAGAATTGAAAGAAAAAAAGCCTCCAAAGCCGGGGTGATTAAAAGTTCAAGGCAAACTTTGGTATCTTAACACCACAGAGAGGATTCTAAGTCATATATATGCCCAGGAGTAGCAAAAAGCACACGACAGGGTCCCTGGCCTCGGCAAGTTGGAGATGTGGACACGTGGATGTGGACAAGTAGATGGATGATGCACATCTCGATTTGGGGGCATATGTGATGGCCATTCAGACCAGGGTTCCCCCTAACTGTTACCATGGAGAAAAGTTCAGAACCTGGAGGCCTGCCAGGTCTCCCCAGTGGCTCCGGATTATCCAACAGGAGGATGGCACTGCTGGGTATATGTATATCCAGGTATGCTCCAGGTGTTAGCCTTCACCTGGCAAAGGCCCGTCTCTTGGACTGTGTGAGAACTCAGGAAGCTCCGCAAGAACACCCAGGCTCCTGGTAGGTGCCTACACACCAAAGACAGAGGACTAGAGGCTGCCTGGGCCCTCTCCCTGGGGATCCTGTGAGATCAAGACATGGAATCGAGTCCCCGGCTCTGTCCTGACCAGCACGGTCTCTGGGGCTTACCATACAAGGTTCCTGGAGGTAAATGTGCCTGCCCAGGCTGGGGAACTTCAAGAAATGGATTTAGACACAGAATGCCCTGGGGAGAATGGCAAGGAACATTGCCACTGGGACTTAGGGCTATTTCTTGCTTCCAACTTGTCAGTAACAGTCATACATGCAAGGAGCTTTTGGGTTTGACTTCCCTCAAATTTGATTGTCCCCGGGGTCACCCCAAGTTTTAGAAGTGAACTGTGTGGCTATGACTACCCGTGTGCAGGCCGGGACAGGAGGGCGCAGAAAGACTTTGCTGAAAGGTGCACCCTCCCGCCATGGTCACCACTCTGACTGGGACTTTGTATCTGTCTGCAGCAGGCAGACCATAGAGAAGTATCCCTCCTGGGAAATTAAAATGGTGGGTGAGGGCAGGGAGAAGGCCCTGAGAGGGAATTGATGCATTTTGTCTCATGCGATCCTGCCAGCCACCCTCTGCTGCAGATCTTACCGGTCGACTTTACAGAGGAGGCTCAGAGGGACTGAGGGGTTAGCGACTTGCCCAACGATGACAGCGCCCAGCTCAAGCCAAGGAGCCCTCAGGCCCTCACCTTTCCCTGCACCACACAGCCCTTTGAGAGCTGACTAGGCTGGACTGGCTCGCACCCGTGTCCCCATCTGACTGGGACAGGCGCTGACACGCACAGCCACACACCCAGCTGCCGAGCCAACCGCAAGAGAGGGACCACAGCCCATGGCCAGACTTCCAGCTGGGTTGGGGGCAGCAGCAGCCCTGGGAACAGAGGACCAATGGGGAACTGAAAAACAGTAGCCTGACCCAGCTGGATGGGGAGTCAGTTCTGAGGGACTCAGCCTGGAGATAAGGTCAAAACCGCACTGGTGTTTGTGTTTCATTCATCCATCGTTTCTGGGCCACCATCTGCATTCGCCAGTAATCGGTACAGCCACCTGCCTGTCCCCGACCTGCCTGTCTCCAGGCTTTGCACAGAGCCTGGCCAACGGCAAACAGGGTTCATCCTTGTCAACCAATTCACTGGAGCTGGGTTTACCAGCACCTAGATGGACACTGAGCCTACTGGCGGGGCTGTCGCCAAAAGAGGACAGAGGAAGAAGAGAGAGGCATTGGGGCCTATCTGGGAACCGTGCACGGGACAGTCCAGCAATCTCACTCCTCCCTCTGCACCCTCTGAGTCTCACACGGATGCCCCGAGTGGTGGGCTCAGGAGCTTCATCTCGAGAACCCCGACTCTACTCTCACCTGTGCCGCCCCATGCACACACCCGGCCTCTCCTTCTGCCTTCCGTGGGTCCCAGCCCCCGAGATGATCATTGAATCACACTTCCTCCCTCTCTTCTGGGAGTTCCATCAACGCCCACCCCTGACTTAATAATTGAAGAGTCCTCTTCCACTTGTTCTCAATGGTACACCTGACACCATGCCAACTGCTTTCTCATGTTCTCCACACGTTTCTGGATCCACTCCAGTTGTGGCGTTCCTTACCGTAAAAGACGGGGTGGGAACGGGGTCCTGTTGTTCAAGAGCAGAGTTTGTAGGCAATGCTTGAGCTCCGTTTCTAACTCAGATGATGACTTTGCCTCCCCGACCCAATGTTAGGTTTAATGTATTTTGACCTCTATTCTCTAGGGAGTCACCCCAATTCCCTGCCTGGGAAGCTGCCTATGAACATGGCTCAGTGACTTCTGAGCATCAAGGGGCAATGAAAGCCCACCCACGGCCCCTCCAGGAGACACCCCAGGCTGTTTTAGAAACTGAATGCCTCCCTTCAGCTTGTGGTTTATTCATTTATTTTTTATTTGTTTCAGGTGTACAAAACAATGTAATAGTTAGACATTTACACCCCTCATAAAGTGATAATCCCCCTCCCCCAATCTACTACTCCTCTGACATCGTATATAGCTGCTACAATTTCATTGACTCTATTCCCTATGCTGTACTCCACATCCTGTGACCATATATATAAAATTATAGTTGACATTCATTATTATTCAGCTTCAGCTCCAGGTGTACAGCGCAGTGGTGAGGGCCTGTGATATATTCATTGTCACCTGGGTGAGTCACCCTCATGGCTCTCAGATTGAGCTATAAAGCTGGGGGGACCAAGGCCTTCCCTCCAGGGTAAGCAAGGAGTTGAACTGAAGGTCTCCTGAGTCCTTGAGCGCTGAGATTTATAATTCTAACTTGCATAACCACCACGGGCCATTTCCTTATCTGAGACTGAGGACTCTGAAGCACTTCCACTTCTAGAAGTCTAAAACCATTCTCCGTAGAAGGTATCAAAGATGTGGGTGAATCTACACCACCTCCAGGACATCCCCTGGAAACTGAAGTTCTTTCGGTCATTTCTAATGCTTGATGTCAACGTGCTTTCTTTCCCCAAAAGATGGAATTTTTTAAATTCCCTTACCTGAAGTTTTACTTCATGATGAATTTTCAGAACATTCTCTCCTCCTTTTCAAAGTAGTTTGAACTCCAAAGCCGAATACATCATTTTTTACCTCGTTATTTTCATTCTGAGAATTCGGATAGAAACTCAACTGATGTCAAAAGCTAGGGACCTATTTTGCAAATAACTTTCTGAGTAAGCTCCTATGTTACTCTCAGTGGCCTCTTAGCTTGTTTTTAATGGTGACTTGTAAATCAGCTTTAAAGCTGAAGGCTTTACAAGCATTTGATTCACTTTGCTTCTCCCAACAATTCCAAGTTGGGGGTTATAATCCCCAGGTGACACAACGCCAGTTGAGGCTCAGAGACTGTGCCTTCCAAACCCTCCTTGGCTGGACTCGCGTCATACACCCATGGGACTGAGATGACATCATTAGCCCTTTCCAATCCCCTGAATAGCCTGTTGATGTTGGTTCTAAAGCTACCAGTTTTGACAACAAAGTGTCATTTTATAGTGGATTCAAACCCCTCTTTGGGCAGTGTTTCTCTACTCTGACCCACTTGTTTACATTTAAATCTTACACAGCCCACTGGAAAACATAAAAAGACTCAACATTATAGTCAATGAGTTGCAACAATGCAACCAGACTCCCAGAACACAGCAGGTCCCTGGGGGCCATGAATGACCCAGAGCTGTCACCCACAGCCGTGTACTGCCCTGACTGTGGTCTCCTATAGTGTACCATGTCTCCTTGGACATGGCAGGATTTGTTGGCTTCAACAGATAGACACCTATGAAACTCCCCTCAGGACACTTTTGCTTATGGCTTCACTTGGATAGAGGGTAATTTCCCCCCTTGCTCAGTGAGAGAGTACCTGCAGGCCAGCCCCTCAGTTTTCCAGACCAACAGGAACAGTGAAGGGCAGGGTGCCTCTCATTCCAATCCTGTGTTCAGGGACGCCACATTGGTAGCTTGCGATTGGCCGAGGTGGGAGCATTTACAACATGATGATGGGCAAGCACTAGGACATCAGGACTTTTCCCTGGCCAGCTGGTTGCTGACATCTACCAACACACCTTCCTTCCTCGGAAGAAGGAGTTCAGAGGAAGCCCTGGGCTATGTTCTGCTCATCACTCCAATGAGAGGTTGGATTAGAGGAGCGCCAAGGCTCCTTCTGGCTTCTGAACCAATATTCTTCATAGCATGGCAAAAGGGGGCTCAGAGGAAGGGCCCAGAATCCCAGAGCTGCTGCCCTGCTCTCCCTTCTCAGCACCCCCATGTGTGTAGGACCTAAGGACTGCTTAATGTGTGTGGGGCTGCCTGACAGGTGCAATGAGACAGAGGGACCCCACAGTGGCTTTCTTGGCTGAGTATTTATCTTCTGTTCACTAGTTATAAGGGACACCTCACTTTCCAGAAAGGTTGGGGGGACGCTGTCAAGGAGTTTCCATATCCAGAATCCCAAACCCCATCCTGACACCCCAAATAAGCAGCACCTGCCACTGCAGAGAAGGATCTGGAATGTGAACGGGGGGTTGGCTGGAGACCAGGTGGCCCTCTCCAGGAAGCCTCGAGAGGTGGCTTTTGTCACCTTGTCCCATTAATCCTGCTCCTCCCAGATCTGCCAGTCTCAAAGTTGAAGAACAAGTGCAGACCCCAACCTGCTGGACTAGCCCGGAAAACCAAAATGCTGCCGTATTGATCAGCACTGAAAATTCTGCACATCCGGGGACTGGAATGCGCGTGTCAACATTACCTGCATAGTCTCTCACTCTAGATGGATCTGCACGGGAAGCTGAGACATAAACAGGCAGTGTCTTAGCAGGCTCCAGGCCAGACAGCAGAGGCTGCATGAAGCAGATGCTCAACAGCCCCAGCTAAAAGGTCTGGGTCATCCATCCTGCGATGGATGGGCGTCCGCAGCAGATGGAACATTGTGGGGCAGAGCTGACACCCTCTTCCCTGGGCACCACCTGGAGGGACACCACCTGGAGAGTCTTGGAGACTCTCTAGTCTCCAAGAGTCCACAGCCTCCCTCCACCGTGTAAGCCAATCTTTCTTCTACTATGCCTACACCCTTCACGGGATCCTGTCAGTCTCTGCAGGTGTGAAAACCACGTCTGACTCTCTGCCTGCATAATTTTGCTTTGGTTCAATATGTCAGATGGACAGGCCAGTCCTAGTCAAGGCTGCCGAGAGGTTCCAAACCTGGCTCTGCCACTTGCCAGCTGTGGAGGCAGGGTGGGTCACAGACCACCACCCACCTCTGTTTGCTCAGCTGTGGAGTGCAGAGGCTTAAAGGATTGTTTGAGATGAGACACTGGCTGGCACAGAGGGATCGCACAGCAGAAAGATTAATGATTACCAAGTGTGGGGTTCAGGACTTGACTCTGAGGGCAAGTTTATTTTTCCTCTCCCTTCCAAGCTTTTGAGGAATTCCTCAGGGAACCAGAAGATTCTCAGCTCTCTATTCTTGGTAGTACATTGAGGTACAGGAGGTTGTCCCCCACCCAAATGGCTGAGGTGAATCCATCACATTGCTTCACTGAACGTTTCCATTGTAAAAGTGCTTTATCACCTTGAATTGAAATCTGCCCCCTGGACGTCCCACCTAGGGCCCCACCATCAGTCTGATTCCTAACTCCTTTTCCACGTGACAGCCTCTGCATGGCTTAAGCCCACATGTTTCCCCCACAGAGCTGCCTTTCTCAGAGCAAACCCTCCCATTCTCTTTGCCTCGTACAGCTCCTCATTCCTCACTAGCTTGGACTCCGACGACCCCCTCACTGATCCATCTCCTGGTAAGCGTGTGGAGTTTATCATCAGTTAAAAATCAGAAGCACCACCCCATGCCCATCACCAGAGGTATGCACCAGTAAGAGCTGGCATGCATCCTTGCAGAGGTTTCTCAGGGAATTTTTTTTTTTATTGGGGAATTGGGGGAAGGGGAACAGACAAGTTGCTATCCTTTTGTTCTTCAGTCTAGTTGTGGAGGACGTTGCTTCACTGGCCCAAGTTGGCACCATCATTGCGCTCTTCCCGGGCGAGGCAGATCAGTCGCTGGCTTCTGGACGGCCGCTCACAGCGGCTGCTGGCTGCTCACGCTGGCTGCTGGCTACATACGGTAGCCCATGGCAACCCACTGCCACAGGGGCTGCAGCCTACGCCGTCGCCGGCAACTCACGGCAAGCCCAGCTCCAGGTTGAGCTGTTGTTCAGCATCTTAGCTGTGGAGGGCAGTGTCACTGGCCCTCATATGTGGGATCCGAACCGGGGCCCTCTGGCATCCCAAGCCAGTTCTTAACCATCGCGCCACTCGGCCGGCCCTCTCAGGGAATATTTTTTATTTTAAACAAATGAGATGTAAGCTGAACTGTGGTATGATCCTTCCATGCATCCCACTCAAAGCAAAAAGGGTAGTCTTGTCTCCCTCTTCTCCTTCTTGCTGGCTGGAATGCAGACATGATGGCCGGAGCTTGAGCAGCCATTTTTGACATTGAGGTACTGTGCTAGGAATGACAGAATAGCACAATAGGAGAAGCTTAAGGTGCTGATGGCTGTACACAAGCCATACCAGCCTGGAGCTGCTACCCCTGGAGTTTTCTTTTTTAATGTGTGGGAGAAAAATGATTTGTCTACTGAAAAAAACTTTTTCTCTTTCATTGCTTTCCCTATTCTTCCATCCTTTCCCCCTTCCTTCTCTCTCTCTTCTTTCCTTTTTCCCTTTTCTTTCCTCTCTTCTTTCTTCCTTCCTTTTTTGCACCCCAACTTAATTCTAACTGATACTCAGCCTGGTGCTGTTCCATTTTACCAGTAAAGAAGATCAAGCAGGGGAATAAATTGAGTGGAGCCGTCCCAGGATCTGCTCTGTAGGAAAACACCATCCATCAGCAGAGTTGACTCTTTCCAGACAAGCCATGTGCTGAGGAGGAGCAGAGACCAGCACTGGGGGTGGAGACATTCCCCAGGAGGGTCTGGAGGGCAGCCTAGGACCAGGGCTTTTCTGCCAGCCTTTCTGGCACTTGCTCCAGTGGGCTGAGCACAGAGTGGCTCATTCACTCACCAACTCACACCCACTAACTCACTGTGGAGGAGCAGCAAAGGGGCTGGGGTGAAAGGGATTAATTAGCTGCCACGCATAGAAAGCTGTGTGCACCCATGATTTAAAGAGAGCAAGCAGTTCCGGGGAGGGGCAGGAGAGAGGAAAAATGAGCTGAGACCCCTGGTTAGACAGCCGCTACCCCCAATTCCATCTCGGAGCTTGGAAAAGTCACCAAAACTCTGTACCAGAATCTTCCGTCTGCTCCCCTCCCCTCCGCATCCATTTTCCATTCCTCCTCTTCCCACCCCGGGAGGCTGACCTGTGTAGCCCATCAGCAGGGCTCCCCTGGCTCACAGGTTTGGCCAATGGGGAGCCCACTGGGAGACTGGAGGGAGGGAGAAGAGGGCTTTGGGGGGCATCTATCCCCAGGTCCCTCCCTGTCTATGACTGGCTGTGTCCCTTGATGGAAGATCACTGCTCCCCTTAGAGTGACCTGCTCCAAATAACTTTCTCCTTCCAGTTCCGGAAATTTCTTCTTCCCCTCACCCCTTCTGGCCTGGGGTTGTGACAGCTCCTCTACTACCAGTCAGGGGTCCTGAACTCTTCCTGTAAGTTCTGCTCATCCACCACATCCTTTGAAATGATCTCTTCAAAGGACCCTTGAACTGTCCTAATTGGAGAATGCCATCTTTGCCTGGGGACCTCTGATGTAACCTCACAGAGCTCAGTGTAAATATGGAAGGTAATGCCTATTTCCAGGGTGGTGGTGAGCATGAAGTTGATGATGGATATGAAAAAGCTTCAATTGTTACAGAGACTGAAGACACAGATTTACCGAAGCAGGTGGGAGAAAAGACATTTTGCTGACTGTAAATTCAGTTGAGTCAGCAGTGGGTCGGGGCTGCCAAGTGCAGCTAGCAGCATCTGGCTGTAGGACCTGGGGTCCCAAAGAAGGGAGAGAAGGCTGTGTTCACTCCAGGCGTCGCACCTGCAAACCAGGCTGAGGTCAGAGTAAGGGGGCTGGCGAGGAGCCCAGAGGCAGGGAAGGGAGCTGCTAGAACCACAGCTTGTACCTGGAACAGGGAAGCTGTGTGGGGACCTGAAAGACGTCTTCGCCAGTTCTGACCCACTGGGTGGGCAAGCACTTGGCTTTAGAGCTCTTCCATGGTGCTTTTGAGAAAAACCAAGACCCCTGGGTAGGTGGGTGGAGGCTGCAAGGAGGTGGAGTTGGATTCCAAAGGAGGAAGAAATTTCTAGCAACTCAAGCTTTCTAAAATACAATGCCTCCCACAAGGGAAGAGGGTCCCCACACAAGGATATTCATTGCAATGTTTTGGGGGGAAATTGGAGGAAGATTAAGGGACCATCAATAGAACTGTCATGTCACAGAACAATGAGGCCGTATTTAGAAACAGAGAGGTGTCCACGGGTCCTGCTGTGAGACAAGCTCTGTCATAGATGGTTGAGTGACAAAAGCAACTTGCAGAAATACATATGTAGTTGAAGATGAAAATAAATAATGATTAGCAGAGTTTGGCTTTGAATAAAATAGGAATCCATGAATGCACATTGATATCAGTGAATAAATACCCTAGGAGAAAAGAAAGTTCTTATAGCAGAATGCCAACTACTGTATGGAACACTGGAATTTTTAAAAATCACCATTTGGCAATCCTACTAGCAATCATTAATTAAAATAAGAAATATTAATGAATACTGAAACTAGTGAAAGAAGAATGAGAAACAGGGTTTTACATACTCTCAAAGTATCTCTCACCAAAAATAAAAAAGTATACGAAAGAGGAAAGTAACTCTACAGCAGAGAAACCTAGAAGACCCCATCATAATCAAGCAATCAGAGTTAATGCCAACAGGTTGGACAAATCTCCATCAGGCACCCGCCTCTACCCCCAATCCCAGTAGGATGCACTAAGGAGAACTCAGCAACATTTCTGTGATTTTCTAGCCGAAATGCACAACTTGCGTTTATTGCAAAGAAACAGACAAACCCAAATTGAAAGGCATTTGACAAAAGACTGGTCTGTAATATTCTCACACGTCAAGGCTGTGAACACCAAGGAAAGATCCCAGAACTGATCCAGATTGAAGCCTAGTCAATGCGTGATCCTGGATTGGGTCATGTCCTAGAGAGCATATGACTAGAACAATGGATCCCATCTATTGGGAAACTTGGTGAAGGGTACACAGGAATGCTTTGACATATTCTTATATTTCTGTACATTTGAAATGGTTTAAAATTAACAGTAACAATAAATGTAAGGGATTCAAAACAAAAGCAAGCAAAACAAAAAGCTGTGGAACTGACTTCACTGCCTCCTGATAAAAGGCAATTAGGAAGGACACGGCACCCTCTGAAGTGTTCCTGCCAAAAACTGACCCTGAGTTGGGTCCAGCCCCAGGGGACAGACAACATGTTAAAAAACACACAGAGGGCCAGCCAAGTGGCTCAGTTGGTTAAGCATTAGCTTAAGAGCACGAGCTCTGAGCAACAGGGTCGGCACTT
>NW_017731369.1:6058550-6064496 GCF_001890085.2 Hipposideros armiger | reverse complement strand
GGGATCATATCTCAACATAATAAAGGCCATATATGATAAACCCACAGCTAACATCATACTCAATGGGGAAAAGCTAAAACCATTCCCTTTAAGATCAGGAACAAGACAAGGGTGTCCACTTTCTCCACTTTTATTCAACATAGTCTTAGAAGTTCTAGCCACAGCAATCAGACAAGAAAAAGAAATAAAAGCATCCACATTGGCAAGGAGAAGTAAAATTGTCATTATACGCAGATGACATGATATTATATAGAGTGGACCCCAAAGACTCCATCAAAAAACTATTGGAACTAATAGACAAATTCAGTAAGGTAGCAGGATACAAAATCAATACTCAGAAATCAGTTGCATTTGTATACCAATAATAAACTATCAGAAGGAGAAATTAAGAAAATAATTCTGTTTGCAATCACTTCAAGAACTATAAAATACTTAGGAATAAATTTAACCAAAGAAGTAAAAGACCTGTACTCTGAAAACTATAAGACACTGAAGAAAGAAATAAAAGAAGATACAAACAAATGGAAAAACATTCCATGCTCATGGATAGTTAGAATTAATATAGTTAAAATGTCCATATTGCCTAAAGCAATATATAGATTCAATGCAATTCCTACCAAACTACCTAGGGCATTTTTCACAGAAATAGAAAATATAATCTTAAAATTTATATGGAACAAAAAAAGACCCCAAATAGCCACAGCAATCTTGAGAAATAAGAACAAAGTCGGGGGGATTACGCTTCCAGACATTAGAACGTACTACGAGCCTACAGTAATCAAAACAGTATGGTAATGGCATAAAAACAGGCACGTAGATCAATGGAACAGAATAGAGAGCCCAGAATTAAATCTAGGCATATACGGGCAGTTAGTCTATGACAAGGGAAGCAAGAATTAACATTGTGGTAAAGATAGTCTATTTAATAAATGGTGCTGGGAAAATTTGACTGACACATGCAAAAAAATGAAACTGGACCACCTCCTTACACGATATACAAGAACAAATTCAAAATGGATTAAAGACTTAAATGTAAGACCTGAAACCATAAAACTCCTAGAAGAAAATATAGGCAGTAAACTTGCAGACATTACCCTAAGCAATATTTTTACTGATATAGCCCCTCGGGCAAGGGAAGTAAAAGAAAAAATGAACATATGGGACTACATCAAACTTAAAAGTTTTTTCACAACAAAAGAAAAAAACAAAAAGGAAGCCTACTGAATGGGAGAAGATATTTGTCAACAAGATATCTGATAAGGGGTTNAAAAAAAAAAGAAATTCTAACACATGCCACAACATGGATGAATCTTGAAAACATCATGATGAGTGAAAGAAGCCAGAACACAAAAGGTCAAATATTATTATTTTACTTATATGAGGCATCTAGGTAGTCAAATTCATAGAGGCAGAAAGTAGAGTAGAGGTTACTGGGAGCTGGGGGAGGAACGGAGGAAGTTATTGTTCAACACGTACAGAGTTTCATTTTGGGATAATGAAAAATTTCTGCAGGAGATGATGGTGATGATTGCAGAACGATGTGAATATACTTAATGCCAGTGAACTGAACACTTAAAAATGGCTAAAATGGTAAGTTTTATGTTATGTTAATTCTACATTTTTTTTCCCCAGAGTGGGTGAGCCACATGCTGATAGTTGTTGAAACAGGACGTTGAGAACATGGAGATCCCTTTACTATTCGTTCTACCTTGAGGTATGTTTGAAATTATTCCACACCAAAACACTTTCTTAAAAACCTACAACTAAAACAATAGTCCAAACACCATCATAGGCTAAGTATGAAAACCACAGCAGCATGGAAAAATACTCATGAGATTACGCTGGGTAAAGAGCTGGCCCTGAATTATGTCTATGCTATATTTGAATCATATGCAAAAAAATATGCATTAGGGAAAAAAGTTGGGAAGGAAATATACCAATATTACAATAGCTATAGCATTCGGATGGTGGGATAATGAGTAAGCTTTGTTTCCTTGTTCTAAACTTTCTCTAATGAGTTACTTACATAGTTTTTAGAAATAAATGACATATGCTCCAAGAGAGTGAATGTTAAGACGCAAGATATGAGAAGGGTGCTGAATAATAAGGTAATAAATATCCTTCTGGAGAGTTCCAGAGGCTTCCTGGGAGAAGATTTACTGGAAAGCCACAAGCCCAGAGCAGGGGTTCAGCATGCTCTGCCCACCTATCTGACCCTTGGGTTTAAAGGTGGGCCTCCCACCTGCAGGATCTTCAGTGGTATGTAACGGGTGGCAGCACCTGGCCACGTGCAGGATGACAGCAGCTGATGCAAGAACCCAAAGTGCCCACCCTCTACGAAGGGGCCCGCGCGTCCCTGCTGGGGGGCTCTTCCTGCACCAACGCCAGGCAGGCGGCTGTGGCGTCCCAGCCTTGTGGTTGCCCGGCCCCAATCTGGGCTCTGGGTTGCTCAACCCGCCATGCCTTTCCTGTTCCCCTTTTCCGGAGCACGCAGCCTCTGCAGCATTAGCTGGGGCTCTGCGGGCTCACCACAGGGAAGCGCCGGCTCCCTGCACAGCCGACACCCCAGAGCTGTTTCCATGTCTCTGATTGTTTTTCCCTCCCCGGGTTGCTAAACAGTTTGTGAAGAAACCCCTTTCTTTTACTTTTTTATTTTGGGGAAGGAGTCTGCTTGCAAAGAGGCTATGACAGTCCAGCCAAAGGCAGCCGGACAAGCCCCAATGCACCCTGAAGAACAAGGAAGCAGCTCCCTCTCCTCCATCTCCATGAGAAATGGTGCCCAAATATGTCTGGAGGTTGCACGACAATGAGAACTGCTAATGTGCACCGAGGCTTCCTGTGCACTGGAGGGGGAAGCATGCCCACCCCATCGTCCCAAAAGCCCTCCCAAGGGAGCTCTCCCTGCTGTGATCCAGGGGTAAGGTGAGGAAACTGCAGAAGCTCAGGGAGGTGACACAGTTGACCAGGGTTAGGCAGGTGGGGGCCTACCAGAACCAGGGCTGACTCCTCATGGTTCCAGGAGCCCAAGCACCTCCAAGGCCACTCAAGAGGCTACAGATATAAGGGGCTCAGGGGTCCTTTGGAAAAGTGAAGAATCACTCCTGAGGTCACCCTTTGGGAAGAAAATTGTGAGGTGGAGTCAAAATACCTGTGTGGAGGAAAGTGTCACTTCTTTTGGGGATTGAGGGGTTGGTTGAGAAGGGATTCCAGTTGATGTTTTGTTTCTTACGCCAGATGACAGATCCATAGGGTTCATTGTATTATCCGGTGAACTATTTTATATGTCTGAAATGGTTCATAATGATCTTAAGCTAAAACAAAAAAATCCTAATTGCACAGACCGCTAACACTAAGTAAATACTCCGAAGAATGTTGGCCAATATTCTAATGGTCTTTGCATCAAAGACCCTGGACTCCACTATGTATCCCAAGACACAACCTCAGGATTCAAGGGTCCAGCAGACAACACGAAAGCAAAGCCAGGCCCTCCTTGACCACAGCTCTGGTGAGGGCCACTCCACAACCCCCTCCAGCTTGGAGGGCCACCTGACCCAGCCTCCTGTGGACAGACCTGCCCCAGTCATCCACAAGCACACACAGCACTCCCCTCCATTGTAAGAGCCCCGTGAGAGACTAGCAATCTTGCTAATACAGCAGCCTGGACTCCGAGGCATCGGCTGTGTTTTTCAAGCCCAAGTAAAGAAAAATTCAGGCTGCTCAGACATCTGAAACAAACATTGGCTTTTCTGATTCCGAGACCTGCAGGGATCTCTATTATGTAAACATCTGAAAGATCTGTTCTCTGCAAATGGACAAAAATACATAATTCACTCGCAACGTAAATAGCTCAGCGTTCAACTGCTCCAGACCCTGGTTATATATTATTATTTCAAAAACCTCGTGGAGGGTTTCATGGCCAGTGACCAAGGCTCAGTTTCCATGAGCAAAAGTCTGGCAATGACAGGCTCTGTGTGGAGTAAGTGCAGGAGAACAGGGACATGAGGCAAGGACATAGTCCCCAGAGGCCACTTTCCACACCCACCCACTGGCTCCCTTTTGTGCCAGTGGTGTTGGGGAGGGGACTGGATTCCGAGGTTTTATTTTCTGGGATTGCTTCAAGTTGAAAACACTTTTACAGGGTAAGTAAGCTATTGTTGACACCTGTACAGCTCACCTCTCTGAAGCTGAGCTTTTCAGGAGTCCAAGGTCCCTAAGTCGACCCCATGACGTGTTTTGAAGTCAGAGGTCTTCAGCCACTAGTAACAGAAGCCCAGTCATCCTGACTAAACAAAGGGAAAAGGAATTTATGGACCCACATAACCTGGCAGTGCTGGGGTAGATCCAGGGGGAAGGGGTCTAGAGACTTAAATAAAGTTGTCAGTATTCAGTGCGTGTGTGTCCATATGTGTGCGTGTGTGTGTGTGCATATGTATGTGCCTTGTGTTGTCTGGACATGCCTGCATGTGTGCACATTGTGTGCAAATGTGTGTATGGGCCTCTGAGCCCAGGCCTCACAGGGAATTCATGGTGACACCCAGAGCAGACCCTGGAGTGGAGTTTTTCCCGTGTCTGCTTCAGAGTGTAGTCAAGAACTACAACACCATGGAAAGAGAGGGGCCCTTTGTTCTCCAGGTCTCCCCCCACCCTCCCCAGGGGCAGCCCCTTTCCTGAAGTTGCACCATCCCACACGCCCACAGCTGTATCCTTTCCACAGACGAAGGTGTCCGTGAGGACCGTACATCACCGCCTGGGCTGACGTTGGTCCATCATGATTTCACACAGTTCGTGTCCTCAGCGTCTTAGTCCTATCCCTCCACCAAGATCTTCCCCATTGATACACACAGGACTGCTGTGTCCAGATTAATTGCTGAATGTGATGCCAATGTGTGGCCATGCCACAATCCATTTCTCCATTCCTGTCTTCATAAACACTCGGGTTGTTTCCAGTTGTTTTCTGTTTTTAAACAGTGCTACAGTGCATATCCTCAGAAGCTATAGAGAAGCACACGCCCAGCTGTGCCTGGTACCACAGATGGCTCCCAAGGGTGGTTCCACCAATCTTCTCCCCTCCCAGCAGGGTTTGGGGACATTTGCTCCTGCTCCGATGAGGCAGGAAGGAAATGCTACAATTACCGATGGTAGAGGAGAGGAAGGAGCCCTGATCGGAGGAGGAGATAAACGCATTGATATTCCTGCTGCTTCATACGTCTGATGAAGAATACAGATGCCCGTACCTACAAGCTCTGTCTCATGTGATCTCAGAACCTGGAAAAGCTCCAGTGTGGCTCCCAAGAACTTTTTAGCGTTTTTTCAAATCAATTTCAGCCTGAGAGTCTTAGTGCCTAGAAGGTCCACGAAAGAGATCCACAGGGCCTATGAGCTCGATAGCATGCCCAAGTCTGTGTGCTGGTACATTTCTCTGGGGAGAGGACTCGTAGCTTTTGTTGGATTCTCAAAGAGGGTGGTGACTCCAGCCTTTGAACCTGTGTGTTTTATTTGGGCTCTTTCTGTTGCGAATGACCCAAAAAAAAAAAATTTCCAACTTAAACTGGCTTGAGCAAATAAAGGGGGAAAAAATGAATTTATTTTGACAATCTGGAAGAAATGGATAATTTCCTAGAAGCATACAACCTTCCAAAGCTAACTCAAAAAGAAACAGAAAATCTGAATAAACGGATTACCACCAAGGAAATTGAATCAGTAATCAATAAGCTCCCAACAAATAAAAGCCCAGGGCCAGATGGTTTCACAAGTGAATTTTACCAAACATTCAAAAAAGAATTATTACCTATTCTTCTCAAACTATTCCAAAAAATCCAGAAGGAGGGAAGGCTCCCAAACTCTTTCTATGAAGCCACGATCACCCTGATTCCAAAAACAAAGACAGTACAAAAAAGGAAAACTACAGGCCGATATCTCTGATGAACATAGATGCAAAAATCCTCA
>NW_017731369.1:6024216-6056790 GCF_001890085.2 Hipposideros armiger | reverse complement strand
GAAATCAGTATGGAGGTATCTCAAAAAACCAGAAATGGAACTACCTTATGACCCAGCAATCCCACTCTTAGGTATTTATCCAAAAAAACCCAAGACATTAATCTGAAAAAATATATGCACCCCTATGTTCATTGCGGCATTATTCACAATAGCTAAGACTTGGAAACAACCGAAATGCCCATCGGTAGACGACTGGATTAAGAAACTATGGTACATTTACACAATGGAGTATTACTCAGCTATAAAGAAGAAGGAAATAGTACCACTTGCAACAACAATATGGATGGAACTAGAGAACTTTATGCTAAGTGAAATAAGTTAGTCAGAGAAAGACAAATATCATATGATCTCACTTATACGTGGAATCTAAAGAACTGAACAAATGAGAAATGTAAACGGAAATAGTCTCAGACACACAGAGGAAAAACTGAGGCTTACTAGTTGGGAGGGGGTGGGGATGAAGGAGAAGGGGAAGAGATGAGACAATACAAATTGGTAACTACAATATGGCCTCAGGGATAGAAAAGACAGTCTGAGGAATATAATCAATAATATTGTAAATATTTTTTAGGGGGCCAGGTGGACTCATATCTTGTTAGGGAGACCACTTCATAGTTGGTGTAGAGGCCTGACCACCGCACTGCATATCTGAGGCTGATGTTGAATAATATTGTATGTCAACTATAATTATATATACATATAGACACGGGACGTGGAGTAGAGAGTGGGAATGGAGTCGATGGAATTGTAATAGATAAGCATGATATCGGGGGTGGGAGGGCAGTAGATGGGGGAGGGGGGTTGCTACTTTGTGAGGTGTGAAAAGGATAACTAGTGCATTGTTCTGTACACCTGAAGCTAACAATAAAAAATAAATAAATAGGGCCAGCTGAGTAGCTCAGTTGGTTAAGAGCTCACTCAACAGTTTGAGCTCTGAGCAACAGCAGTTCGAGTCCCGGCCCAAGCTGAGCAGCCGCTGAGCTGCCAACAGGTGGCAGGATGGCTCAGCTAAAAAAATAATAATAATAAAAATAAATAAATAAATAAAAAGGAATTTATTGGCTCACCCAGTCAAAAGGTGAAGAGTAGCTAGGCTCAGGGAAGGCTGAATCCAGGGTCTCACAGCACACCAAAGAACCCGAGTCTCTCTCCATCTCAGTCTCAAGACACTTTTCTCCATTGGCTTTGTCGTCAGGTAGACTCACTCCACCCAGGTCCCCCAGTGGGTTCAGACTCACACCCTCGCTGCTCCACATGCAGCAGAAAGGAGAACTTCTTCCGGTCCCAGAATCTGATGGACCAAGGCGGGTCATGTGCCCATCCTCTGGCAGAGGACTGGCATGCTCCACGGGCTCAGGGTCATTTGGGGAGGGGAGTGGGGGCCATAAACACCCCCTGCATCTGAAGAAGCCCAGCTCCTTCGGCAAGTTCAAGCTCAGGCGCTCTGGTCGTTTATGGCGACCAGTCATGGCCGAGACCTGGCAAGCCTGGTGCCGTATGTAGGGCGGGCATGAGGGCAGCAGTGCCATCTATTTTGTGTTGAACTGAGTCCCCTCAAAAAGATGTGTTGAATTTGTGGAAGTCCTAACCCCCCAGGACCTGTGAATGTGACCTTATTTGGAAATGGGGTCTTTGCAGAGGTAGTTAGGCAAGAGGAGGCCATGCTGGCTTAGGGAGGACCCTAAATTCAATGCCAAGTGTCCTTCAGAGAAAGGAGAGGGAGGCTGAACAGACACAGGGAAGGCCACGTGAAGACACAGACAGAAATCAGAGTGAGGCGGCCTCAAGTGGCCTGGGGCCACTGGAAAAAAGCCAAAAAAGGAGCCTCCCCTAGAATCTACGAAGGAGCCCAGCCCTGCCCACACCTTGATTTTGGACTTCTGGCCTCCAGAGCTGAAAGAGAATAAATTCCTGTTGTTTGAAGCCCCCCAGTTAAGGGTAATTTGTTGAGACAGCCAGAGGACACCCATACACCACCCAGCCCTGACATTTGGCTGTGACCTAACAGTGAATCCAGGCACCCAACGTCAGTCCTCGGTCTCCCCTGCAGCCCAGAACAGTGGCTCTCCCAGACTCATGAGGATCCCAACCTGGTGTTTTCCAACGTGGCCTCGGGGAGGTTTGAGGAAGTGGTGACCCTAATGGCAGGGAAAGTCCTCCAGGGCAGCCTTGTGACTCGGCTTTGCAGGTGACCCCAAACAGGCTACTGATCTAAGGGGGAACCCCATTCATCCCGTCCCAGCCAGCACAGCCACAGCATGTTTGGAAACACCTGGGGAGCACCACAAGCCAACGTGGCCACCCACCAAGAAGCCCCAAACATGAAATTCCTGCCTAAATCCCCTGCTGGTCACACCTTCTAGACACATGTGGTGAACTCCAGCTGGTGCTCTGTGGCATCTGGACACTGGATTGCCTCAGTGTCCAACAGAGAAGCTAAATCAAAGCCAGCTCTGACCAAGCCCCTCATGCTCTCTGAGCTCAAGTCCTACCTGGCAGCTGTGCCAGGAGCCTCAGGCCACCATGGTTCAAGGTGGAATGCCCCGGCTCTGCAGTTGGACAGACGTGGAGTTAGATCTGGACTCTGCCTTCTCCTTGGCATGCAGCCTTTGCAAGTTGTTGAACGTCTCTCAGTGTCCTCATCTGGAACAGATAACTGTACTTCCTACCTCCTAGGATTCTAGTAAGCAGTAGTTGAGGGAATACACAACATGGGTGTGATTATAGGATGACAAGGCACTCATTCAGTAGGTATTTATTATCTAATATGTGCCAAGCAATATCCTAGAAGCTAGGGATACCGTGGGAAAGGAAACAGACTCAGGTGTTTTGGAGTTTATGAGGATGAAGGCAGTGATGATGGTGATAATGATGGTGATGAAGATGAAGAGGATGATGATACGGTGATGAGGATGATGATGGTGATAATGGTGATAGTAGTGATGATAATGAGGATGAAGATAAGATGGTGGTGATGAAGATGAAGCTAAGCCTCCTCTCTAAACCACAAGATCCTCATGAGCAGGAGCTGTAGCTCCTATGTCCTGCCCCTTTTTGTGTCTAGCACTGTGCCTTGCACATAGTAGGTACTCAAGAAATAAATTTGTGTTGTTGATGGACTTATTCTTCAAATTGCTTTAAGCAAAGGAGAAGGATCCCTCCAAGGGTAGCTCAAACTGGGCCCCATGGAAATCTTTTTTGAAGTCATGGGTTTTATCTTTAAAATCGACTTCATTTTATTCTATGGTATATCCATGTTCGTTTTACTTATAAACAAGAATTTTTTTCCAAAACTTCGAGTGCAAATGATGCTCCAAGAAAACATGCCCTGTATATTCCTGGAGATTTTGAGACACTAACCACACACACATACACACACACACACACACCCCAGGCCACTCCCACAGACGTCTGGAGGTCCACGGAGCCCAGGGCCAGAGGCACGAACCCAGGCTGTTAAACGCTCTGGAGAAAACAACTCTCTCAGCTGGTGGTGCCAGGGCCGGGGGAGCAGAAAGGGCGACCTAAGGCCTTTGAAGGCGGCTCGAGCACTGCTCTGTGCTCCGGTTGGGGAAGGAGGCTGAGCCTGGGCTCTGCGGCTTTATGCTGAGAGCCAGAGTCAAAATAAGAAGGCCCTGAAGAAGTCTCTGGAAACTTCATTTTCCTCTTAAAACCTGATGTTGTCACCGTGAGGGCTGCATCATAGACCTGGACAGAGACCCTGGTTACGAAGCAGCAGCGGCAGTTCTGGGGTCCCTGAGCACGCCAACAGGGGGCACTTAGGGAGCTACAACTGTGTCTGGACAGAGTTGCAGGGTTTGCTCAGGAACCTTGCCAGCTCCCCAGTGACAGACGGTGAAAATAGGCAGGAAGAGGGCAGGACATTCAGCCAAGCCACGGCTGACTTGATCCAGACCCTGGCTGTCTCCCCGTCTCACACCGCCTTGCCCTCCGAGCAGCCCCGCTCCCTAAGTTTCTATTTCCTCATTTCTAAAGTGAGCCTTTGACACGCTCGCTCTCTCAGATGGTTCTCAGCTCTGAGAATTACATAACGTTCATTCTCAGAGGCATGGAAGTAGAAAGCCGTTCATGGATTTGATAACAACACGTATTTTCGGAAATAAATTGGAATTTACTGAGCGGGTGAAAATGCTTCCCGCCTGACCCCTGAGGATGGGGGTCCCGTTTCCCACAGCAGAAGTTTAGCATGGATGAGGAAACAAGCGAAGGGGGACAGTCAGTTTCATTCTTCCCCCGCATATGCCAAGAGGTAGATCTATGGCCCAGTCATGTCTTCTCTGAGCTTCTCAAGCCAGGGAAGGTGCATTTCCCTCTGAGCCTGCAAAAGCATCTTCCTGGGGGAGGTCAAGTGTACTTGTAATGTGTTAAAATAATCATTTCTATATTAAAACAAATACAGCAGTGACATGGAGCAAAATACAAGATTCCTATGGATTTTCACAACCAAACACAAGACTTTCAAAGGAACGTCACTCACGTGGCAAGACAATTCAGGCCATTGCCCCATACTCCAGATTGTGCGGCGTCTCCTTTCAACTTTTTGGTAGGCAAGTTTGACAAAAGAAAAAAATTTTTTTTTGTAATGCAGAGCCAGCCTCCGGAGGCCCTAGGACAAGCACGGAGCCTGAATGCCACCTTGTGTTCACTTGGGATATGACAACTAGTTCCGCGCCGCTTTTGTGAAGGTGTCAGGCTGAAATGCAGACAGGTGGTATCCTTCCTCGGGAGTTGGTTCCTACATGGATGGGACCTCCCCACCCCTTCCCCGCCAGCCTGTTTCAGCAGCTGGGACCACCCACCTTGTTAACAAGCTCGTTTGGGTAAGGTGGAACCTCCCCGCCACAGGCTGACCTCAAGAGCAGCGGGGGCTTGTTAACCCCACATTTGCTCCCTGGAGATTCTGATTCAGGAGCCCTGGGTCAGTGCAGAGAGGTGTGTTTCCTACCAGTTTCCCATGCACCCTGGGAATGAACTCAGTGGTTTGAACCTGCATTTGAATCACCTGGGGCAGATTTTAAACCTTACAGGTGCACCGAGGGTAAAACCCACACCTCAACGCCTTTATGTAGTTGCCCAGGTGACCCTAATGTGCAGTCTGGGCTGAGAAACACTGGAATGAAGCCTGTGTCATCATGAGTTTCCTAATAAAATGTCAGCCCGCCTCTTAACATAGCTCCTTAGTCCGGTGACCGACCCTTCCAGGCATCCCGGGACGGAGATGTTTCAGGATGTGTAATGTAGGTTGCTGCATGGACATGTCCTGTGTTTGGTGACTTTGCCCTGCTCCTGTTGGGGCTTTGTCAGGACACCCGCCATGTCCTGTTCTCAGCTCCTTTCAATAAATTACAAAAATACCACAGTTCGAGCTACTTTTTGCCACAGTAGTGGGCAGAATTAATCAGCTAAATGACAGCACTCAGGATGCAGGGCATTAGTGCTAAAACTGAGAATGTCCCAGGAAAACCCAAGACGAGTTGGTCACCCTCATCCTCAGACCTGCCTCAGACGAGCAATAATTGGGGCTGGGCCAGAGAAGGTACATTTTTGAGAGTGGCAGCTGGAGCATCTAGCAGGTTCTTAAACGCATCTGTAGTCCCTGCCTCCCCCCACCCAGTCCTCGTCTCCTCCCCAGGGTGACAGTCCTGCTTGCTATGCTTCTCCACCATGCAGGCCCTGAGGGTGCACTGGACTGAACCTGGCACTTGCACCATACAACTATGTTTTATGGTGGGAATGGAGTGCCTAACATCCCAAGACGAGGTGCTGCCTGCAGGGCAGGGCAGGAAGGGATGGCTCGGGAA
The DNA here is from genome assembly GCF_001890085.2 of Hipposideros armiger. Lineage (NCBI taxonomy): Eukaryota > Metazoa > Chordata > Mammalia > Chiroptera > Hipposideridae > Hipposideros > Hipposideros armiger. Next base: position 6,050,968 of record NW_017731369.1, on the reverse strand, counting down.
GTAACTGGTCAGATGGATAGCAGGAGGCATCTGAGTTTTGCTGGTTTTGTTGTTGACTTTTGGTTTGGTTTTGGGGGGAGTTGGCTGTTATGGTGCAAAATATGAAGAAGTCATTTAAAAAGCACCTCAGCGATTGGCTCATTCCTAGGGTTTAGACATGTTTCTTTATGCAGTGCACATTTATTGAGCACCTACTATGTGCCAGGAGTTGCACAAGGTGCTCAAGCAAAACCAGCAACACAGTAGGCATTGACTGGGCTCTGGCGCAGGCCAACTGGAATTCAAGTTCCATCTCTGCCTTTACTGACTGTGTGGACCTTGGACGAATCACTTAACCTCTCTGTGCTCCTGTCCCTTCATCTGTAAAATGGGGAGAATAACCTCACAGCTATAATGAAGAAATAATGTATGTAGGGCAGTAAGCCAGGGCTGGGACCCAAGCAAACTGAGTTGGTGACAGTCCACTTAACCCCTCACCAGCCAACTTCAAAAATAAAGTCCTTGTGCACATTGATTTAGGGTGCAGTGGTACCAGAAGCTACCTGCAAATGGCTCTCAGGCACATTTTCCCATACGCTGTACACTAACTACGTTATGCTTTCGGGATCTGTGCCAAGTCAGAGCCTGTGGAAAGCAACCCTGGCAGTGAAATGAAGTTTCCAGGCTGTAGAGCTAGTGCCAGAAGCAGGGTGTCCCCATGAGCCAGAGGTTTCTGCAGGATAGAGAAAAGGCAGCTGGAGGAGAGAAAATCACAGCGAGTGCCTGGTAAGCAATGGGTTTGGCCAGAGCCTCCCTGCAAGTCCCCTGCCTGTGGGTGATACGCTGCTACGAATAGAGACACGTGAAGAGGAGGATGTGTGACCAAATGTGCCATCTACCCCTTACCCTCTGAGATGCAAGAAGTTCCAAAACAAAGGCCCTGCTCGCTCTGCCCTGGTAGTGTTTTCTGGATGCCCCGGTCTACAAGCAGGGTGGGTTAGGGCTCAGCGCGCCCTCTGCTGTCCAGAACTGAGAATGCAGCCCACTGAAATAAGCAACTCGCCAAGATGCAGGTCCAATTAACTGGATGATTTGAGATGCCTACAAGCTGAAGAAAGCCCTTTAAAAGCCATCTGAGTCCCTGCTCTGGGGTGGGAACTGTGGTTCTGAGGTTATATGGGCACAGGCACAAATTAACAATACCTCAAATGGGCAAAGGACCTAAACAGACATTTTTCAAAAGGAGATATACAAAAGGCCAACTGGTACCTGAAAAGATGCTCAACATCACTAGCCATTAGGGAAATGCAAGTTAAAACCACAATGAGGGGCCAGCTGAGTGACTCAGTTGGTTAAGAGTCGGCTTAAGAGAGCGAGCTCTGAGCAGCAGGGCCGCCAATTCGATTCCCACATGGGCCAGTGACGCTGTGCCCAAGCTGAGCTGTCACTGAGCTGCCAACAGGTGGCAGGATGGCTCAGTTGGTGTAACAAGGTTGCCTGTTCAATGGTGGGCTACACCCGCCCGCAACTAAGACTGATCTCGGCACCTTGAGCTGAGCTGCCGCCCAGATGGCTCAGTGGGTAGAGCATGAACTCTTAACAACGACGCTGCTGGTTTGACTCCCGCATGGGATGGTGGCTACAACCACCCGCAACTAAGACTGAACACAGCACCTTGAGCTTAGAGGCCACGAGCTACTGACGGGAAGCCAGATGGCAACTGGCGCCCTCCACAACGAAGACTGAAGAACAATATCTTGGCTGGTCCCCTTCCCCGATTCCCCAACACTATTCTCCTCCCCCAGTTCCCCAATAAAATCTTAAAAAAAAAGAAAAGAAAACCACAATGAGATATCACCTCACACCCGCTAGAATGGCTCTTATCAAAAAGGCAAGAGATAACAAATGCTGGCAGGGCCATGAAGAAAAAGGAACCCTTGTGCACTGTTGGTGTGAATTTAAATTGATACAGCCACAATGGTAAACAGTATAGAGGAGCCTCAAAAAATTAAAAACAGAGGGCCAGCTGAGTGGCGCATTGGTTAAGAGCTGGCTTGGGACGCCAGAGGGCCCCAGTTCGGACCCCACATATGAGGGCCAGTGACACTGTCCTCCACAGCTAAGATGCTGAACAACAGCTCAACCTGGAACTGGGCTGTCATGAGTTGCCTGCGACGGCATAGGCTGCAGCCCCTGCTGCAGTAGGTTGCCATGGGCTACCATGTGTAGCCAGCAGCCAGCGTGAGCGGCCAGCAGCCGCAGTGAGCGGCCGTCCAGAAGCCGGCGACTGATCTGCCTCGCCAGGGAAGAGCGCAATGATGGTGCCAACTTGAGCCAGTGAAGCAACGTCCTCCACAACTAGACTGAAGAACAAAAGGACAGCAACTTGTCTGTTCCCCTTCCCCCAATTCCCCAATTAAAAAAAATAAATAAAAACAGAATTACCATATGACCCATATTGCCATAGCCAACGGGTGGATAGAGTCAATATCGAGCACATCTGAAAGTTGCAGGAACAGTACTGGTAACTCCACATACCTAGGGAAAAACTGAAGTTTTGAAGTGAAATTAGACCCAATAAAGGTAATGTTGGCATCAAGCTCTGAAGCCTTTCAAAGCACACAGAAGACTTTATACTAACTCAAATGATAGCACTATCTACTAATAACAGCTTTTCTCCCTTCAATACCAATATCAAAGATAAATTAAAAATAAATGTTCAGGGGTAGCCAGTTAGCTCAGTTGGTTAGAGCACAGTGCTTACAACACCAAGGTTGCCGGTTCGATCCCCACATGGGCCACTGAGCTGTGCCCTCCACAACTAGATTGAAACAACTACTTGACTTGGAGCTGATGGGTCCTGGAAACACACTGTTCCCAAATAAAAAATTAATTAACTAATTAATTTAAATAAATAAATGTTCAACTTATTCAATTGTCCTTTTCAGGAAAAACTTAACCATGCCTCCCATGGTGACACTCCCTTTCAGAGAGCACTCTGTGACACCTTGTGGGGCCTGGGATACCTCGGGCTTCTCAAAGCCCCACCTGATGGCCTCTGAGCTGCACGGGAGGGCTTGCACACTTCTAAACATCTGAACTTGCTGCACGCTGCTCTCCGCCTGTGCCTGGGCTTCTCAAAGAAATATGCTTCGGCTGATCCTGCATGCGTGCAAACAACTGAAAACTGACGGCGGCTGCCACGAAAGGAACTGCCACTGCTCGAGTGAAGAAGCATGCTGGGGTGACACTCACAGGAAGTAAACAGGACACCGATAGGAAGTAGACAGGAAATGAAAACAGCTGGGACACCTGAAGCAGGCAGAAAGAGCACCTTTCTCCTTCAGCCTTTCCAAGCTCCCTGATGGCCCCTGGAGACAAAGGCCAAGCCAGCTGGCCAAGCTGAAATATAGTTTGCAGCTTCCTAGTGCCAACCTCCATCAGCCAGTAGGGAAGAGCAGGTATGAAGCCGAGAGACAATAACTTACCTGGCACAGTCCATCTCTGAGGCTACTCAGCAGCTATACACATTGCTCTGCACATTTATGAACGTCCACACCACATCAAAACGAGTCTCTACCCCCACCTAATAAGATGTAAATATCCTTCAGACAAAGGAAGATGTTCTTACCCTCACCCCAAAAGGAGGACTCACTAAGTCCCACAGTCACAGTAGACATCCCTGGACTGTGTGAATTACTGCTTCAAATTTAGTCACAGTCCCATCTGAATATCCTGAAGGGCTCAATTGTAAAACTCACGTCCAACAAATTTGTATAACATAGTAAGGGGAAGGGAAGACAAAAAGAAAAAATAGTCAACACATACACGGGTGCGTGCACACAACAAGCAAGAAAGAAAAGATGCATAGATGCTACAGGCCTCGTTTGTGAGACTGGTCATGAAGCCATAGTTGATATCCGTAACTTCCTTCTTCCACTGCCCATTCTGTATTTCCTTTGCCCTTATCCAGGCCTCAGCTGGTTGAGGCTCTTCACCTCGTGGGAAGACCCAAATCTTCATTCACGTAGGGTCTGAATCCTTGGTGGGCCTGCCTTGTTGTTGTTATTGTAAACTATTGTTTTACATTGACTTTTACTATTGAACTTGGAAGTTCTAAGAGGCACCAGAGAGAGTCCCTGGGTTCTAGACATGGCCTTCCTTGTCCCATTAATGTAGCAAAAATCCAATTTCTCCCTGGTAATCAGGATCACTCATCCTGCAGAAGAGAGTAACCCCCTCTCTTCCTGTCTGTTCAGTGGCAGAAGGCACCCCCCACGGTCGTGGCAGTCTCAATTTCCAGTTCACTGGAGCCATTATTGTGTCTTCCGGTGGAATCATTAATTCCCTTGGGAATCAGACCTCTAAACCAGCAAAGAGGCTATTCAGAAATGGGAAACAAGAACCCTGCGAGTGTGGTATTGGTTAGGCCTGATAGTGAAAGGGGCCCTTGATCCCTGACCCATGTATTCAGCTTAAGATCTCTTATTAAAAGCACAGCTTTAGTATGGAGGTTCCTCAAAAGATTAAGAATAGAGCTATCATATGACCCAGCAATCCCTCTTCTGGGTATATACCCGAAAAATTTGAAAACGTTTATTCAGCAAGACATGTGCACCCCTACGTTCATTGAAGCATTATTCACAATAGCCAAGACATGAAAACAATCTACATGTGTCCTTCAACGGATAAATAGATAAAGAAGATGTGGTACATTTATACAATGGAATACTACTCAGCCATAAAAAATTGTGAAATATTACCATTTGCAACAACATGCATGGAACTTGAGAGAATCATGCTAAGTGAAATAAGTCAGATGGAAAAGGATAAGAGCCGTATTTCACTCGTACGTCGGATATAAAACAGAAAGCAACAAACGAACAAAACAATCTCATAGACACAGACACCGGTATGGTGGTTACCAGAGGGGAGAGGGGAGTAGGGAGAGGATGAAGAGGATAAAGGCGGTCAACTACATGGTGATGACGGAGGCTAGACTTTGGGTGGTGAGCACACAATACAATACACAGATGATGTATTATAGAATTCTACACCTGGAACTTATATACTGCATTAATCAATGTTATCCCAATAAATTTAAGGCACTGCCACCTACTTCGTGGCTGTTTCCACTTCTAGTTCTATAACCAAAAGCATGGGAAGTTGGGACTCTAAACAGATACTTGTACACCTGTGTTCATGGCAGCATTATTCACAACAGCCAAAGATGGATGCAAACAACCCAAATGTCCATCAATGGATGAATGGATACACAAAATGGGGTAGATACAAAAAACAAAAGGAATAATATTCAGCCTTAAAAAGGAAGGAAAGAAATTCTGACACATGCTACTGTGTGAAAGAACCTTGAGGTCATTATGCTGAGTGAAATAAGTCATACACAAAAAAGTCACATATGGTATGAGTCCACTTAAATGAGGCATGTAGAGTAGTCAAATTCATAGAGACAGAAAGTAGAACAGTAGTTACCAGGAGCTGGGGGCAGAGGGGAATGGGAAGTTATTGTTTAATAGGTACAGAGTTTTCAGTTTAGGATGATGAGAAAATTCTGGAAATGGATAGTGATGATGATGGTTGCACAACACTGTGAATGTACTTAATCCCACCAAGTCACACACTTAAAAATGGTTAAAATTGTAAATGTGGGGGTGACCAGTTAGCTCAGTTGGTTAGAGTGTGGTGCTGATAACACCAAGGTTGCCGGTTCCATCCCCACATGGGCCACTGTGAGCTGCGCCCTCCCTAAAGGAGTCAACTATGCTATTGTAGCATGAAAGCAATGTGTAACCGATGATCATGGCTGTTCCCCAATAAAATTTTTCCCAAAAAAAATTGTAAATTTTATGTCGTGTATATTCTACCACCATTAAAAAAAATGATATAAGAAAAGCATATAATGCATCCTGTAAGGTAGAATCTCATCTCTTGAGAGCATTATTGCCCAACTGCCCACCGCTGAGTGTTCAGGAGGCCCTTTCAATTAGGCCAGCTGCTTCTAGGTGAAGGGGGTATGTGGTAAAACCAATGGGCGTGAGCCCCCTGCCACATTATCAACCCTTGTGGTACCATGTTGGGGCTCAGCATTGATCTCGGCTGTTGGCAGATTAGGCACATAACGTCAGCGGCCGCCAGGTCAGCCTTTGGGAAAGAAGTCCGTATGTGGCGCCCATGCATAGCCTCCCTCCCTGCCATCATGGCGGTTTAGTCCACAGACCCTTCTGAGCTCAACTTTATTCTTCCGGGACAATGTCCTTCAGCACTTCTCTCGGCAAAGACCTGTTAGTGATAAATGCTCTTAACCTTGGCCTGTAAATTTTTTTTTCCCCTGCTCTCTAGTTTAGTTCATTATATCATTCTACATGAAGCTATTGTTCCATTGCCTTCTGGCTTCTAGGGTTACATTTCCTAAGTCTGCTGTCATCTGTCCCTTCGTTGGTAATAATTTTCAAATCCTAGTGTAGGAAGTTGCCAGCTGGTAACAAGGTGAGCAATGAGTAAAAGGCAAAAGTGAGAATAGTAAAAACAGACAACATGCATTTTAAGTGGCAAAGAGCTCACCAAGCGTTAGGTGTGAGCAGCAGCCAGGCAGATGCTCTGTAATGGCCCATGTAGACACATAGTGCCTGGGCCAGTCAGGGACCAGGGGGTCAAGGCCCACTCCTGGGGGCACAAGAACACCTCTGGCCACCAGGGAGCTAAGCTGGGGGCTACTCCAACGGCCTTCTTGGTGTTTCTCAAAGTCCTGCCTCAACTTCATGCCACAATTGGGAGGGCCAGTTATCTCAGGTGGTTAGAGCGCAAGGCACGGAGCTTATAACAAGGTTGCCAGTTCAACTCCCACATGGGCCATTGAGGTGCGCCCTCCACAACTAGATGGGAACAACTACTTGACTTGGAGCTGATGGGTCCTAAAGAAACACAGTTTCCCAATTTAAAAAAAAAAGTCAGGGCCAGCCGAGTGGCTCAGTTGGTTAACAGCTCGCTCAAGAGTTTGAGCTCTGAGCAACAGCGGTTCGATTCCCGGCCCGAGCTGAGCAGCCACTGAGCTGCCAACAGGTGGCAGGATGGCTCAGCTTAAAAAAAAAAAAAAGTCACAATATTCTCCCTGCACACCCTGGGAGGGGGCAGTCTAGGGGCTAAATGAGTATGCAACCCTCCCCCTCAGAGAGCTCAGCCCACCCTCATTCCGGGGGTAGCCCCCACATTCAGGTATCTGCACTGTCCACCCTCGCCCCATCCTTCTGCCCCGACAGTGCTCCGGATCAGGCCCATGCCCCACTGAAGGCTCTTAATTCCTTGAACAAGCTCTGTCCTGCCTCCTCAGGACCTTTGTTGTCCAGTTTGGAACTGTCTATACCTGCCTCCCTCTCCTCCACTCAGATTTTGGCACGAGTGGTTCTTTCTCATTCTCCAAGTCTCAGCTCACATGCATGTCACCTCCTCAGTGAGGCCTCTCCCAAACCACCTCAAATTGTTCCCACACTCACCCAAACACCCCCTCCATCAGCTCCGAGGAGCACTGTTAAATCTTCTCATTATTTTGTTCATACTTTACTTGTCCTCCCTAAGGGTGAGGGCCCCGAGGGTCATGTTCACCATTATTCCCATGACACATAGACAATCAAGAAATGGTCAATTGGGCCCCCAGCCTAAGGATGGTGGGTTGAATCTAGCATTAACTCTGCTCCCTCCCAAATTCCCACTAAAATGGCAGTCAGCACCTCTTTTTTGAGGCCTAAACTGACAAGGACATGAGAGGACTGAAGAGGACTTGAGAGTCACATTTTGGAATCTGAAACTGATGTACAAGTGGCAATCCTCTTAGCCAGTTCATGAGCAGGTTCCTGCGTGGTAAGGGGGAGGCCCTGGAGAGCCTGATTGCCCCATGGACGTCCCAGGTTCAGGGAGACTGCGTTTGGAGCTATTTTAGGGTAGAAGCAGTTTGGGGATCAGAGGGACCTTGACACACGGCTTCTACCACTCACTCACTTGCCCTCAGGCAGAGCCCTCTGCCTCCAGCTGCTTCAGTTCCGACACCTAATCCACAGTAAGCGCCCTTCTCTCCGGGCTGTTCTGAGATGGCTGGAGCGCCTGGCCCAGGGTAGGTACACCTCCATCGTCACTGAAGAGCCAGGTGGTGGGCCAGTGTCACCTTAGGCCAGGTCAGGCACCTCAGCTCCACCACAGGAGCCCACCCTGAGGAGCTGAAAATGGCATCACCCAGCAGGAGCCCAAGCTTTGTAGCTGAAGCCACCCGAAGCCACAGGCCCTCACAGCTAGACTCCCATGCCCCGTGGGGAAGGCCTCCCAGGGAAGTCAGCTGGCCCTTTGAGATCCAGGGATCAGGGACATTTCTAAAGCAGCGGGAAGACACTACAATCAGGGGCTATATTTAACGGCATCTTAACTTTAAACTGGTAACTACCTTGCAACATTCCCCTGGTCAGGCTCTAGGGGCCAACTTCCCTTCCCACTTCCACCTGGGCTTCTCCAGGGTCCCCCCACCCCCGCCTCATACCCACACCAATGCTGCTGAGACCCCTTTGCACCAGCATCTCTGAGACTCACTACGCAGCTTCGTGTTCTAGGATTTGTTCTGCTTCTCCCTGCAGGGTCTCCAGGGATCAAGGAAGGGAAGTGATGTTAGAGGGGATTAGGAGAACAGCAGGACAGGGAGACGATGGCCCTACAGAAAGCTTGCCAGGGGACAGGATAAAGCATCTTAAATAACTGCCTTACCTGGCACTGGCTTGTTGTAGCTTTTTAGATCAAAGGCTAAGGGTAGCCACGGAACCGAGCAGGCCACAAGCAGCCCAGGGACATGAGTCCGTCACTGAAACCTCCTGCCCTTCCCAGGCTCAGTCTCCCCACTCCAACCAACATCGACAGCTTCAAGGCGGGAGGGCCAGTCCCAGAAGAGAAGGAACCATGGTGACTTCAGACGGTCTGGCTACTATGAAGGGATTTTACTCACAAAAGCCTCGTCATAACTTACAACATCCCACATCAGGACTCTATATTTTCAGTGTTTATATGATGTCCTCGTATACAATTTATTTTACTTTTGTTATTTCATTTATACCCAAAATATATTTACTTCAGATGCCTGGGAGAAACCCACTGTGTTACAAATAAGAGACACTTTCATTGAGTTATCATCAAGGAAACGATCACCAGGATTTCACGTCAACTGCTCGTTTATTAGCATTGGAACTGCAAAATAACTGTTTCCAGTGAATATGTTGAACTGCAAGGAAATGACAGAGCAAGGTGAGGTTCAGCTGCGTGAACAGCGGGTTCTCATTTCTTCCACTCGTTCTTGTCGTAGTCCCACTTGGCAGAGAAGCCCTGGATTGGGCTGACCTTCATGTCGAGCATCCTCTTGGTCTGCTTGGCTATCCAATCCTCTTCAAAGGTGTGCGGGATGGGGCCGTACACTACAGTCCAAAACAACCGCGTTAGGCAACAGGTCTGGACTAGTCGTCTTTAAGCCAATGCACTATCGGGGTTAGGTCGTCCCCATCACCCTGGCAACCCAGGTCAGTGAGGTCGCCTGCCACTCAACACCAACAAATATGCACTGGGTTTGAATTCTGGGCACTGACAACTCTTGACAGTTCCACATTACTCCTTTGTTTGTAAGTTAGCAAGTAAATAAACAAAAATCAGAAAGCCTTCTCTACAGGACACAGCTAACAGGGTCTACAAGCTGGTGTAGAGTCAAAGGTGACTTGCAAGATGATCAGAGATGGACACAGGTCTGCTATTAACCCACGTCCACAGTCAAACCACAGCGGATACCTGCTCAGAATGGGAAAATGCTTCTCTCGCCTGGACAGAAAGAACCCGGGAGACGCTAGAATGAGCAGGCAACACCTACACTAAGCAGAAACTGTGAGGTCTAAAGACCCAGAATTCTGGTTATTGAGATGCAGTCCATGAACAGCTGAAATAGCCCTTCAATGAGTACGAGTTCCCGTCTCTCTGACTGAACCTTCACTACATCATCTTCTAGTAGCTGACTGCTAAGCAGATTAATGTCTACTGAAAATGTGTGCTGTACAAAGTAGGTAAGTCCTTCACTACCAAGCAGGTGTGGCCCACCCTGAATAAATGAGATTCTGGCTTATACAACTTCGGTTCACACAAGCCAGTTTCACACACCTGTCCACAACCCTGGGATGGACCCCAGAATGGAAGTCCATGTCTGTGTGAAGGCCACCCCACAGCTCACTCCTAGGCACTGAAAGAGGGAGCAGTGCTGGCTAAATCCACGTCTTGTCTGACTGAGGGTTTTTCACCCGAGAGCCGCTCCAGACACATGGTCCCTTCTCGCCTCTCTACTCACCGAAGCGTTTCTCCCACATCAGAACGAGAGCAGTGAAGCCGATGAAGAACATGGCAACGCCCACAACCGTCTTCCACTCGTTCGTGCTCCTGTTCATTTCAGCAAAGCTTTCATCGAACTTAATGCGATACACTGGGAGCAGAAAGAACAGCCGTTTGCAGGTATAATGACTACGGGGACCGACCACTCCCTCGTCTGCAGAGCTCCATCATTTCTCCATGCCACCATAGGGAAGGAGGAACGAGGAGCTGAGGAATACAACAGCGAGGCCTGAGACCGCAACACGCTCATGCACGTGCGTATACATACGCGCATATTAAGGAGTGAAGGAGGGAAAAAAACGCATGGAGTTTGCGTTGGGTAAAAAAAAAATTTAACTGAAATTCTCTTTTCTAGAATAGCAGAAGGGTCAATTTAATCACGTTATTTTCAGGCCCCTGTCCTACCTGACAATGTTCTGCTAATCTTCAAAAATTTACAGTAAACCCAGTCCCAACCAAGCAGAGGCACTGAGATGCCGCATCCACATACTACACACCCAACTGACTCACACTCGGCTGCTCTGTCCATGTTCAAGCTCCTCCTCGGGGCCTGGAACCCCCGAAGGAGCCTGGGCAGAGGTCCACCAGCCGGCAGAACACAGAAAGTCGGCCCTGGAGCAGCCCGACAGAAAAACACCACACGGAGCCTCCGCACACACTGCTCTCTGGGCAGCACCCCAGCACTCCTTAGTAAAAACTCTCTCACACAGTGTACCTGTGCTTCCCTTCAATACCCACATTCAACTTTTTCATCAATGGAGAGGCTACTCCAGGGGTTCTTCTCCTTCTCTTTCAAGGCCTTCTGGCTAGCAGAAAGGTTCTTGACATGGGCCACATCGGGCAAGGGATAGTCACGCCGATCAACATAAGCTGGGAGAGCATAGTCTTCACTCTTCACAACACTCCCTAAAAAACACATCAGGTAAATACGGGAAAATTCACATAGGTTCAGTTACACAAACAAGGTGGTACTTCTAAAAACTGAAATAAGCACGTGCACGCACATCCTGAAAACTCCAGTTGTCGCAGGGGGCTGCAGCCACTGTTTCAAACAGTTGAAGGACTGTCATGTGGAGCAAGGAGCAGGCTTGTTCTGCGTGACCCAGGCAGCAGAACGAACACGGTAGGTGGGTAGTTTACTGCAGCACTTATCATCACAGCAAAACAGAAACCTGCCAGGAGCACTACACAGAGGCAGTACTTTCTACAACTAACAGTATTCACGCAGAGGTCAGACAAGGGCTCTAGGGTTCCCCTTCCCTGGACGGAGACTAAACTAAATAAAGGCCCTTCAGCAAGTGCCTCAAACTAATGAGGAAGAAGAAAAACAATAAAAAACTCATAAAAGAAATATGTTCAAAGTTCAGCAACAAAGACCTTTGTAAAGATGGTTACTACAGCACTGTTTATTATAGCAAAAAAAAAAAAACATAATAACCTGCGTCTCACAGAGAGGATGGAGTTAGCTAGCTCCTTAGAAACGTGTATCATGGGGCCATTCGCTCATCTGTTCAACAAATGTTTACCTAGCAGCTGAACATGGTAAGCATGGGATTATCAGTGAACAAAGCAGAGTCCTACCTACTGGTGCCTACACACTACAAGTGGGAAACACAATAGACATGTAAATTACAGAGCATGTTAAGACATGAGCCCTCTACAAAAAAAGAAAGCAGAGAAAGAAAATTGGGGGTGGGTGGTATACCTAAGGCAGGAAACAAGTTACAACAGCAATGGAGAGGAGGCAGATCCATGTGTTCAAAACGGAAAGACAATCATATACTCACCAAGTCACTGAACAGAATCAGCGTTTTGTTTCTCTTTTTAAAAATGTAAATCATGTCTATATACTCACACGTGTATGTAACTAAACACACAAACCTGGCAAAGTAAACTCAAGTTGTTATCAGGGAAAGAGGAGAGGACAAATGGAGATTTTTGCTTAAACAGACAGAAATTTTTAGTTCCTTAAAATGAGCGTGTACCCATGTATTACTCAAGCAAAGAGAAAAAGAGTTCAGACCACAGAAAAGAAAGGAATACTTTAATTTTTACTTAGGGTTTTCCCACTGCTAAAAGCTATTTTTTCAATTCTATCCAACATCTGCAAGAAAACTGTGTGTTCCAAATTGGTCTAGAACTATGAAGTCCTGCAAAACTGCTTCACCTCCATTAGCTTAGTCCCAATGGTTGAAATCTCCCAAATCATGTTAATAGTGAAATAAAACATTTAGCCTTAAGCAAAGTAGTATAATTTCTCTAAGTACTTATCTTTGCCATGCAAATGACTAACACGGTTATATATTTATACTCAACCTTAACCCAAAGGATTTGAGGTGAAAATGACTTGAATTACTTTCCAATTTTACAATTCTAAGTCTATTAAAATGATGAGTGAACTAAAAACAATGTTTGTACATTAGCACTCAGCTTACACATCAATTATTAAAAACAGAAGTAAATTGGGGTGATGAGAATGTTCGAAAATTGTGGTGATAATGGTACAGCTCAGTGAATCTACTAAAAAAACCACGGAAGTGCACACTGTAAAAAGATGAATGTCTGCCATGTGAATTTCATCTCAATAAACTGTTATAAAGATGTACAGTCATGAGCCACAACGTTTTGATCAACGATGGACCACATATACAATGGTGGTCCATCAGATTATAATGAAGCTGAAAAATTCTTAATGCCTAGTGCCGTCAGAGTCGTCTAACCTTGTAGCACAAGGCATTACTCACATGTTGGTGGTGATGCTGGCGTACACAAACCACTGCACTGCCAGTCGTATAAAAGTATAGCACATACAATTATGGATAGTACATAATACTCAATAATGATAATAAATGACTGTTACTGGTTTATATATTTGCTATACTTTTTATTATTATTTGAGTGTACTCTATTATACATACAGAAAAAAGTTTGCTGTAAAACAGTATGCTTTGCTATGCCAGCAGCAGCCTCATACATCCCGTGTTTACTCTGGTCCCCTGATGGAATTTTCTGTTGTGCTTGATTTAACCTTGTCGTTTTGTGCAGTAGCATGCTGTACAGGCTTGTTGCCTAGAAGCAGTAAGCTATCCCAGAGCCTAGGTGTGTAGTAGGCTATACCATCCAGGTGTGCCTAAGTGCACTCTATGACAAATTTGCCTAATGATGCATTTGCCAGAATGTATCCCAGGCATTAAGCGGTGCATGACTGTAAATGCTAATAACCTTGGAGCACTCTAAGCATAAAATTCCATTTTCTAAAACAAGAATGACCAATTCGTGATCTCAGAGCTGCCAGGGATTTTTCAGCACTTTGGGCCTTGTCCCCCAGCAAATGAGGGAGGGAACGCAAAGGTTAACATACCAAACATTCCCTTTAAGAGGAGAGGAAGCAAAGATTTTGCATTCTAGTGAAAGTTTTGCCATTTCTATCCTTACTTGGATGGCTTTTTGGCTGAGCCTCTGCTGAGGAAATCTGGTGAATTTGAGCTCCCCTGGCAATTAGATGTATCACCACACAGATACCAATGGCACTCCGTAGTGTGTCACTATTTTATGTGGAGAACCAGTTCATGTATTCATGTATGGCTTTTATAATTAAAAGTTAAAAATTAAAGGTCAAAACATGTCTAATGGTCTGTAGTTTTCTCCATCTGCCTACTGTGTGCTGGAGATGCAGCCATGAATAAGACACGCAAGGTCCCCGGCCTCAGAAAGCTTGCACTCTACAGGAAAAGACAGATAATACTCAAACACACACGCAAAACCACAATATGGCAGCACTGTAAGAAAAAACAAAGCAGGGTGATGTAGGACTGAGTATCTTTAGAACGAGTAGTCAGAAAAGGCTGTACTGACCAGCCTGATGTATGTGAGGAACAAAATACTATACCACTGGGGGCTAGGACCTTGAACAAACAGGGAGAACTGGCTGGGCTGTTTGCTTTTTTGAGTATGATATGATGAGATCAGAAAGGCCAACTGCAGTTCTTACTCTAGGCATAAGAAGCTGCTGAAGGGTTGCAAGACAGGACTTGATCTTACTTCCAACCCCCAAAAACAATACCTAAGAGTAAGTCATGGCCAATATCACTATAAGGAGATAGAAGTTGGTTTCTTATGAAAGAGCAGAATGAACAAAGGAACTTTGAGGGTGATGGAGAGGTTGTATGTTACACACTGTGTGAGCTTATCAAAATTCCATAGAACATTACACCTAGAAAAGATAAATTTTACTTTCCGTAAATTATACCTCTAATGAACTAAACTAAAACAAAAAGCTAAGGAAATCTATTAGCAAAGCCAAAATGGAAACAAAATGTAATCTTTGTCATAAGTGACTACCTAGGCTTTTAATGAAGGAGTGTTTCTTTCCACATGTATTAAGCGAAGAATTCTCCTTTATTATTTACTCATTTAAATAACAGATACTTCAATAATGCTCTTATAAAAATAATCTGTTTTAGAGTTTGTGTCCACAGTGTTATCCTAGGCAATAAAAAACATAGAGAAAGTTAAGGCAGAATCACCAAATAAAGGATACAATTTCAAGGAAAAAGTCACACATAAAGCAGTTCAGAAAATAGCAGTTACTTGTTATTGAGCCCCCGGATGCACAAACCTTGCTCTCCAAGTTCATCATCCACCACTCAAGCCTTGCACTTGAATCCTCAGTAACACACCTTGCCATGCTAACTCGCATTTTGTCCTTTTGCTTACTTTCCCTCCTCTGCCTGGGGTGCCATTCCCCTCTTGAATGTGAGGTTAAACCTACTAGTCCTTCAGCAAAGTAAAGCCTTTTCCCTGAACCCCAAGCCAGGCTAAATGTTTCTCCCCTGGGGCCATCTGTTACTGAAACACTTATCTTCATGTATCTGCCCTCTCCAGGTTGCAAACATTCTTATGGAAAGATTCTATATCTCACTTTTTATTCTTAGTCCCTGGCAGTGTCTGATACAAAGAAGATGCTTGATAAATGCAAAACTAAACTTGCTATGCGCTAGACACTGAACTAAGCTCTTTACATATATTTCAGATGAGAAACCAGATTCCTGAACTTAAGTAGCTAGTCCAAGACAGAAATGAGATTAAACCAAACTCAAGCTAGGAAGTCCAATCTCTTTCCCTTCATTGCCCCAATAATGTAAATGGTATTGAAGGTTAAGTGGTTGGAGTTTTTGAGGGAAAGATCATTAAAGTCAGGTAGAGATGATCTCTTGAAAGGGGTGGAACTTGAACTTGAAAAAATGGAAGAGAGAGAAAATATCAGTATAAGCAAAGATCCAGACTAGTATTCAATGTGATTCATAAATAATCTAGAACTACACCCTATTAAAATATTTATCCCTCTTCTAAAGTCCCTCAACAGCAAGATCAGGATCTTAGACATCTGCGTTTGAAACTCCAGCACAGGGTCTTACACATAGCGGGAGCAAAATGAAATGAGCTCAGCCTATTTGAAAGAAAAATTACACTTACCGTGCGCTCGTACACACACCGAGGTGGAAATTGCTCGCTTGCCAATTAGGCTAAATACTCTGGTAGCCAACATTCTGAAAGATAAAAATGTACACCTTCTCTATGAATGAGGGCAAACACGTACTAGGAACGATTCTTCTTTTTGCCCAAGTGCATTTTGGTAATCAATGCAATTCTTTCATTTTCGTCTCCCCAACATAAATGATCCGTTCTTCATTACTGACTGAAATCACAAAAATAACCTAGTATAAGGTTTTTTCTTAGTAGTTAGCACGGAACTTCATTATAAATCAAGTGCCAAAATATATACACATTTCAGGCAATTAGCAGAAAATTAGCTTCCTTGAAAAAAAAAAAAGGACAGAAAAATTTAACAAGGAGACTTAAAAAGTTAAAAATGGTAAAGCACTGGGCTGCCACGATGGGCTCCATTGTTGGGAGAGAAAGGGTAATGGCTCACAGGAACTGTGGCGTGCACTGCATTCTACTATTTGCTTAAAAACCTAATATATGCCTATCATCGGAATGGGGGGAATCAGGGAGAAAGGCTGCAAATACGGCCCTGGTCCAATTCCAAGCCCAGCAGACAACGGATGACCTGGATGACCCAGGTCTCTCTTGGCCCCTTCCTGATTCTGGCCCATCTCCCCTACCAATCCCTCCTTTAAAACTGAACCTTTCCGGGGGCTGTTGACGATGAAGAGGATTCCCAACGATTCACAAAATACCCCAAATACGGCAGAATAAACAGAAGCATGACGTCAGAGCTGAACTCGGTGCGGTCTCGCTTTTCTCCCCCAGCCTGGCCCGCGGGCACAGAAGGGGAGCGCCTCTCCCTGAGTCCCGTTAAACCCGGGAAGGTCGCGCTCGCATCAATTAAAGGGATCAGGGCCGAGGCTGCAAAGCAGGCCCCGGGGCCGCCTCCCCTTGGGCCCCGCGCCCTTCGCCAGCGGGCGCTCCAAGGTCAGAGCCCGAAGCCAGCCCGCGGGCAGGGTAGGGAAGGAGAAACCGGGCGGGATGCTTCTGAGCGGCACAGAGGCTACAACCCAGCAGCCCCCGAGCCCGAAGGCCCCGCACGCCGGCCTCAATGTCACCTGGCTCCGAGACCCAACCGCCGCTTCCTGCTGGCTCTGGGTGGCAGGCACGCGGGCACTCAGGCCCTATGGCTCCCGGGCCCTGACCCTCCCCAGCCTCCCGAGTGTGCGGGCCAGCCGCCGCCGATCTCACCTGCCGCCGCCGCCACCTCCCAGGAGCCGCCCGCTGTGCCCACTGCGACCGCCCTCTAAGCCCCGGCAGCTCGCAACCGGAAGAGAAAGAGACAGAGAGAGGGGCTCTGCCGCGGGGCACCACGGGATCAAGGAGGACTCCACCCTGCGCCCGGCCGCGCCGGAGGTCACTGGAGCGGAAGGAGGGGAACGCCGCAAACGTCGTAAAACGCCGGGCCGTGCTGCTTTCCGGCGGCGCCGGTCGAGAAGCGCGATCTGAGTTGGAGGCGGCCGCGTCGGCTTCCCGGATCCGGAGTGGTTGTCGGAGGATTCCAACCCGGAGCGGGGCCTGAGCCTCCTTGGGACTCCGCCAGCCGCGGACCCGCGCCAGTCAGCCGCCGTCTCGTCCCGCTTCTCTGCTGAAGCGCCGCGTGGCTGGGCGGCGAATCCAGGCCTCAGCCGGCCCTCGGGGCCTCGGGGGCCCTCCCGGGCTCAGCATGCCCGGAGTGAAGCTGACCACCCAGGCCTACTGCAAGATGGTGCTGCATGGCGCCAAGTACCCTCACTGCGCCGTTAACGGACTGCTGGTGGCCGAGAAGCAGAAGCCTCGCAAGGAGCACCTACCCCTGGGCGGTCCGGGCGCCCACCACACCCTCTTCGTGGACTGTATTCCCCTCTTCCACGGCACCCTGGCCCTCGCCCCCATGCTGGAGGTGGCCCTCACCCTGGTAAGCACGGGAAGGCAGGGCGTTCGGCCGCTCCTCGGAGATTGGCTTGGCGGCCAGCTTCCACGCAGCCCCTGTTGGAAGCGGACAGGTGTCCCGTGGGAGTCTAGAACCCACCCCCCCCGGAGGTCGCAGTAACGATGGACGGGGTGACCCGCGAGAGCGCGCGATCTTTGCCCGGCACTTAGGAAGCGCTCCGCAGATGGCAGGGTAGTAAGTAGCAGCGGCCCAAGGAGCCACCTTAACTGTCGTGGGGATTCTTAGAGGCGTCTTAGGCGACGAGTAATCTCTATGAATTTCCTCAAGCCGGTAGCAGCCTTTATAGAAATAAGCCATCGTTCACTGGGATTCGATCAGGCGTTTACATTTGGGATTTTGAGTCGCCGAAAGTGTTTTATGTATTGGGACCCCCTAAAGGCTAGAGGTTGGTTCTCGGTCACCTTCCCAGGGCGGGTAAAGGACTTATCCGACGCGGGTGTCAACACGGTGGTTCCTTTGATGTTGGCGCTCCAGAGTCCCAGAGTTGAGACACATTTAGAGGGGTGGCGTTGATAGCACAGGCCCTGCTCCCTTTGTGTTGGGGCGGGGGGGGGGAATGCTGTGTAAGGAGAATTTGTCGGTTCCCGTTAATCACTCCTCTAGAAGGCTCCCGTGGTTTTCAAAGCTAAAGACTGAAATTAAAAAGCTGGAGCAGTAGTACCTCCTACCCACCACCCTTTTTCCGTGCTTGCTTGTAACGACTGCTTCATCGCAGCACACCGGGAAAAAGACTTGGAATACAGATACGTTGGCTGCTCATTTAATTCTAGGCAGTAGTATGTGAGGTATGGTGATCAATGAAGGAAAAACGAGCACCTATAGATTCCAGTGAGTTGTTAAAACCTCAGGGAGAAGTAAACTAGCCCCAGGCATTCCTCAGTACCTGAGCTGTTTGTTTTTCGTTTAAAGTGTCAAGTATGGTGCTAAAGACATATTCGATAATTCATGCAAAAAGTAGCGAAGTTTAAGGTGTAGGTAGAAATCCTATCTCTATATCTCCCACCAAGTAAAATGAATCTATTTCATAATTTACCTGATTATGACACCCATGTAAATTCTTGGTAAGCAGGAAGTACCTTTGGGCAAATGGCCCTGACCCAAGGTTACTGGGCACATTTTTGAGTGCCTGTTAAACTGTCATTTTGTGAATTTCTTCATATCATCTCTGGGCAGGAGATAGATAAGTAGATGATATTTATAAAATCAACCATTTTAGTTCCTGAGGTAATGTGCTGTAACAAAATATCACTAGGGTGTGCATGTTTATGTTTTCATGCAAGTCTTTTCAAGCATCTTAATTATTCTATTACCAAGGGACTTGCAGGCTAATTGGATATGTGTATTCACTTGCAGGAAACTAGATTTACCAGTAGCGTTAATGCAGGATTATTTCTTCTCCAATAGTGACATGCCTGTGATGGGGGAGGGATATGGCTGTGGATCTAACATAGTACCTGCTTAGCAGTTGAACTTGGCCCGAAGCAGACAAATACAATACCAAAGAATGAGTGCCATATGTGAGGTTAAGCAGAAAGTGGTGAGGGGTCCAAGAGAAAAGTCAGCTAACCCAGAATTGCAGCGCTAGGGAAGGCAAGCTGCCCAGAGAAAAGGACATGCAAGTAGTGGCCCAGTCGGCCAGCCATAGTAACCCAGGGGGTGGGGAGAGAATACTCAAGGCAGAGAGACCAGTATGTGCAAAGACCAGGAGAAAACGGGGGGGCAGGGGAGCTAGAGCGTAAAGGTAGAGAGAGGTGAGCAGTGGACAGATTTCATTGTAGAAGACCTTGCAGGTCACACAAAAGAGTTTGGGCACCATCATGAGGACGGAGGGAAGCCACTGGAGGAGAGTTACTTGGACAGACTTGTGTCTTGGAGTGATCGTTCCAGCCTGCAGCAAAGAGGATGTTGGTGACAGTGCATACGAGACTAGAGGCAAAGAGGTGGCCTAAACTGAGAACAGTGTAAAATGCAGAGAGGGGTACAGATTACAGAGAGTCAGGAGGAAGAATCAACAGGACTCAGTGACTAATGGTATGTGAACATAGGGAAAGGGAAGCAAAGTTGACACCTCAATTTCTGACTTATGCATCAGGAAGACAGACGGTGGTGCCTTTCACTAAGGGAAAATGAAGATGACCTAGGGTTCAAAGCTGAAAATGCATCTGGAGCTCAGAAGATGGATGGACTAGCAACATAGACAGGGAACCAGTAACTTCTCGGTGACTTTTGAAGCCGGGAGAGCAAGTCAGATTGTCCAGGACAGTGTGGAATGAGGAGAGAGCCGTGGCCAGAAGCGTAAGGAACTGTAGCTTTTACGGGGTGTGTAGAAAAGGAGCAGTCACAGGGCACCTGATAGCCAGAGGACTAGGCGGAAAAGGACTGTCGCTTTAATCCATATAAAATCCTATCAGAAATACCTAAGAGCTCATAAAGACAAACTTGAACTGCACTTGAAATTGTCAAAATATTACTCATTCTTCTTATTCTTAAGTAACCTTTACAGAGTTAAGAGTTATGTTCCTATTATGAGATATGAGTGCAATACTTGAGAGAATTAAATATACTAGCTATAAACAACTGCCTCTGAGTCACCTTTACATAAATTTTCCCCAAGGAGCAGGTCTTCTTCCCAAACCACTTACTTGGGGAGGGAAGATGCCCACAGGGGACCTTGACTCTTAAGAGGTGCCTACTGCCACCAGCTTAAGAGGCAGAGGACACTGCTTGCGGCCCTGTTCTGATCTTGCTCCCCCTGGGTCATTACACTCTGCACTTCAGTCTCCCAACTTCCTGCACTTCCTTCAAACTTGCTCGTTGTTGTTTGAGTCTCCCAGCCAGCAAAGTTAAGTGCAAACTGGATTTTCTGCAATAACATGTTTTCAACAGTAAAAACAAACAGCCGAAGTTTTATCCTTGCCAAGCAGTGGTGGTTTATGCTGGCTTTTCTCACATTGACCAAAACTTTGAATCATAGCCTCAGTATTTGACAAATATGAAAAAGACGCCAATCGAGTACAAATTAAATAACTTTTAAAGTTATAAAGGAAAATTTCCAATTTGAGTTTCATCCAAAAACGTTGTATGTTATAATTAGGGTATTTAAGTTATATCATTCAGCTTTTGACTTAGCAGCTTTATAACCTGAAGGCAATGAAAAATCTCAGTGCATGGAGACAGTTTATCATGTATCAGCTGTGGAAGATGTAATTTTAATAAACCATCCAAACCCATGAAACTGTATAAAGGACGCCTTATTCTCATGGCTTTTTTCTATTTAGGGAGTTTGCATATTGTGATTATATTTGATAAGTGGGAAAGACTGACTTGATATGCAGCTCATCAAAGGGCAACATCAGATTCCTTTGAAAGGCTTTTTATTATAATTTTCCATTTAAAAAAAATCCTTGCATTTCTGGGTGCTTTTTATTTTTTTTAAGTACTTATGCCTGTTATCTTATTTATCCTTATAACCCTTTGACGTAGGTAGTGACGGAATTATTTCTAATAGCAAAAACCCATAAAATGTTAGGAGGAAAATTAGCATAAACCTGCTGGTTCTCTAAGCCCTTCTTGTCCTGTCCCCTCTTTGATTTCCTAGCACTGTGGAGCAGCTTTCGATTACATTCTGCTCAGATGACTTTCTTATTTGCCAGTTGGCCTGATCACCATGACTTTGGTCCAGAATTCTTTATGCCGCCTCCATGTGGCCGCCTCTGTGCCCATTTGCACGGGCTGCTGTCCTCTGGCCCTTTCCTGTGCACCCTCCTCCCTCCTGCCCCTCTTCTATCTCCAGAACATTCATTCACGCGCTGGCGTGGGCGAGGGAGGCGGCTGCTCTTGGTCTTCCTTTCAGTTCTTCCTCCTGGCTTGCCCCTCTCTGTCCCCGTCCATTTACCTCCAGAGCTCCTCTTTCATGTATCCAGCTGCTTTCTGTTCCATAGAAAAGTCAGCATCCCACTTGAGAAAGAGCTGTTCTCAGTGAAACTAACCACTCCTCTACTTTTAACCTCCAAGGCCTGCTTGTTGCTACAGACAGGGAGGCTCACAGCCTCACCTTGTAAGTGGCAAACCCTCCTCGGAGTCGCTCTCATACCAGTTGCCTGCCTTGCTTACTTGATGGCTGTTGTATAGTCCCCGGGAGGTGGGCGATAGTGCTTTGAAGATTGTAAGGTGCCTCACACATGCAAATGTTAGCAAGTTAGCTGAGAGAAGCTACTTTCTTTGTGCTGCGTCTAACTGGGAATGAATGCGTGGAACCCAACGCCTTTAGTAGTTCTAGTGACTGGAATGGAATGAGCCAAAAACTTCATTAAACAGAGGATGGTGGGCTCATGCTAAGGCAAAAGTCCTTTCTCTCTAAAAAGTAAAAGAAACTGCGTGAGTCAATGAAAATTTGTACAATTTGGACCTGTATTGAGAGTCAATGTTACTGAGTTGACGTCAGGTTTCAGGGTGTTATCCTGAACTTTGATTTTCATTTTGATTGTTCACAGGATGCATGACGGCATTAGGGAATCATAACAGCAAGGCAAGGAAAATGGAAATGGATTCACTGAGAACAGAGGTCAAACAGCTTCTTAGTTCTTTTGCCTGGCCTGCCCCACTTGGGAGGCAGCAAGTTGCCTTTATTGAGCAAGCTACCACTTAAATTGCCTAGGATTTTCATTAACGAGCCACTGGGTTTACTGCAGGAACCTGAAGGCTCTCGGGACCTGCCTGCCCCCTCCCCACCCCGGCCCCAGTCCTCACTGCTCATCTCCTTCCACTCTCTGACTTTTACTCCCCACCAAGTCACTCTCGCCTGATAATACCTGGTACCATTTTTAAGACTATCAAAGAAAACTTCCCCTCTTATTAAAACTCTTTTACCCTTCCCCTGAGGGCTCTGATGGCTGGTGGGGAGGCCTTAGTCACCTCTCCATTCCTCAGTTCAAGGCCAGTCTGTGTCTGAACAGCTGTGGACAGGCTGTGCATGCCCATCATAGGCATCCATACATACAGGTAACTTGGTTATTCTTGTTTGTGTCATTCAAAAGTTTCTAAAACCAAGCCAGAGCTTTTGTGACCTGGTTCACTTTTAGGGTGGCCTCTTCAGAGAGCTCTACTAGAACTTCAAGGTCATGACATTCTTTTTTTGCTGGAGTTTGGTTAGGCCCTTGAGGTTTTTCATATAGGAATTTGCCCCTCATCAGGTCAAGTGTAAGTCGAAGGGTGCAGTGTGTTTGCTGAGCAGTCCTGCACCCTTGCCTTCAGCCCAGGAAAGGAATCGAGGAGCAGCTTAGACTGCTTACTGCTTACTAAAAACTGCTGCTGGGGATGGTCAGGACATCGCCAGTAGCAAATAATTATCCTTATATTCAGCATAGCTCTGATCAGCCAAAAATAGCCCCCCAAAATGTCTATGTCCTAATCCCTGGAACCTGTTAATATGTTACCTTGACATGGCAAAGGGACTTGGCAGATGAGATTAAGTTAAGGATTTTGAGATGGGGAGGTCATCCTGGGTTATCTGAGGGACCCAGTGTAAGGGTTCTTATAAGAGAGAAGCAGAAGTTCATTCAGAATCAAAGACGTGATGACAGAAGCAGAGAGGTCAAGAGTGATGCAGCCACTAGCTAAGGAATGTGGGTGACCTCTAGATGCTGGAAAAGGCGAGGATCAGTTTCTCCCCTAGAGCGCCAAAAGGAATCAGCCCTGCTGACCCATTGTAGATTTCTGACCTATAAGATAATCTGTAGGGCCGGCCGAGTGGCTCAGTTGGTTAAGAGCTCGCTCAAGAGGGTGAGCTCTGAGCAACAGCGGTTCAAGTCCCAGCCCGAGCTGAGCTGCCGCTGAGTTGCCAACAGGTGGCAGGATGGCTCAGCTGAGGGGAGAAAAAAAAGGTAATCTGTGTTGTGTTAAGCCACCAAGTTTGTGTAACTTGTTACAAGGGCAATAGGAAACTTGACAGTAGCCAAACTTGGGACACATCTCTAGTTATGACTCACAATATAAGGACAACCTACACCAAAGAGCAGGGAGAGGGAGGGACGCCAAAGTGGGCAGAAGTGAGGGTCACCCTGAGTGAGGACACATTCATGAGATGGGTCTTTGATTAGAAACAAAGAGTGGGAGGGTTGCACTAAAGGGGAGGCTAATCTAGTAGGTCTGAGTTCAGGGAATGGGGCCAGATGCTTCATTTTAAAGCTATGCTCTGCCCTTAGGTGCTACATAGAGATAAGTTTAGGAAAAAATGACAGAAATCGCTGCTATAAGCAGCAATAGAAAGTTCCTAGAACCCATTCCTTTAAGAAGTGATAAAAACAAAATGTAAGTAATTTTGGAGTCATTTGCAGCAAAGTTACAGTGTAAGAGCCATTATAAATATTTTGGAGACATAGCCCTAATCTTTTGGGTGGATGACCAAAACATCTAATTGGTTCAATGAGCCTTGGTTTTGACCCAATATGGTAATTCGTGAGCTCTTAGGAGGCCAGAATTATTATTCTAATCCTCATGTCAGCCAGGGAACCTTGGACTGTAACCGTCTTGTAATGTCTGCTTTTAGTCATAAAGGAGACTGTCTGAGGTCCAAACCAGAATTCAAGAAAAAGAGCAAATAGGGCTATGTTTAAAACAAAAGAAAGAAAAGGAAAGGAAAGGAAAAGAAAAACAATTTTAACCAGTTAACTCACTGTAAAAAAAAAAAAAAAAAGGATCAGTTTTTTTCCTCTTCTGCAGACTGAGAATAGAATTTATTGCAGTGTATTATTAAAATTCCATTATGGCAAAACAGTTAGGATTCCATTTGTTGGTTTTAATAATGGCATTAGACCTGCAGGAAGCTAAATCTGATGAGGGGAGAGTGGCTTTATAAAATGTACAAAAAAATCTTTCAGAGTTGGCCACCATACTCCCATTTAAAATCATGCCACAGGGAAGTGAGTATGAGTGTGTGTGCGTGTGCACACGCGCGCGCGCACACACAGATACAGCCCCTCCTGTAGCTGCCCATCTGTGTGCCTTGCCTGTTTACCCCACATCCCAGTATGAAGGGTTTTTCACGGTATGTTGCTAGGAATACTGAAATACAGTATAAAAAGACTTGATTTCAAAAGAGACTGAGATTCCCATTTGGGCTCTGCTACCTGGCTGTGCAAACTTAGAAACTCTGAGTTTTTGTTTGCTTATCTGTGAAGGATTGATTTAAGTGATCTCAAGGATTTTTCAAGCCCCCAGATGCCTCAGTTCTCGATATATTGTAAGAGAAGGTGGGTAAAGATGGTTTCCCCTCCCCACCTCTCCATGGTACTGCTCCTGTTTAATATGTGTCAATACTGGGGCCTTCTGCAGGGACTGGGCAAGGCAGCCATTCCTCGTGTCCAGTCCCACCCCTCCCAGCCTTTCTAACAAGGTCCTCAGATATGGGAAGACACCCCACGTCGGTGAGACTGAGGGGCCCATGCTGCTTCTGTGCTTTCTCTGGCTTCACATGCACCACAGAAAGCAAGTTGGTGTGACCTTTCTTCTGTGAACGCTCATTTCGTTCTTGTAGCCTTTCTTCTGGGGAGAAGGATACAGGTTTATGTGGTGTCTTATCCCGGCATTTGGGGCGGGGAAGGTCTACTATGTTTATTAAGACGATATTTCAGGGAAAAATCATTCATCCTTTTTTCCCAATTTTTGTTCTTCTTTCAGATTGATTCATGGTGCAAAGATAATAGCTATGTGATTGCTGGTTATTATCAAGCTAATGAACGAGTAAAGGATGCCAGGTACGTCCACGCAGAAACCCTCTGTGGTCTGAAAGAAGAATGATCATGTGGCAGACAGAGACGAGTTCTGATGTGCTTTTTGACCTTCTGTAGGCTCAAGATACAAAATCTGTGAGAACAAACCCTATCTTCCCCCCCCCCCCATGCTTATTTATAGTATTTGAGAAGAACTGTGGTGTGGACAATTCCCAACAACAGAAAGTCTAAACATTTATATTAACTTTGGGATTCTGTTTTGTATCTCCTTTATTTTGCTTGAAGGGAATTCATGCAAATGAAAGCAACAGTCACGGGCCTCCGGTTTCTGTCCCCACTCAGCGCGGCCTCGCTTCCCGTTGCCAGACTAGGAATGATGTAGGGCAGAGCATCAGGACAGAAGACTGCTCTCTATGGGGCTAAAGAAAACAACTTTTAGGTTTGGTGCTCTAATATTAGGATGAAAGTGTGGTGTTGGCTGCCGCCTTCGTATTGGCTCCTGGTTCCTTTCTCACTATATGAGCAAAGCGGAGAGCTCTGCTTTATTTCTGCCTCCGTCTCCGTCCCAACGGAAAGACAGAGGACACACTGAAGTGAAGATAATTTGAGGCGGGCTTAATAAGCAGGTTATTTCCAAAGGTGTGGGCCATATGTAAGGGAACTCACGAGAGAGTCGCGCAGGCACCCAAAGCTGGTGACAAGTACCACCCCTGGGCCTGATAGGATGGAGAGGAAAGGGTTGAGGAAGGAAGTCTGCCTCAGGAAGAGATTCAGATACACAAATTGCCAGTTATAAAAAGTCACAGGGGTATAAAGTACAGCATAGGGAATGTAGTGAATAATATTATAATAACTACGTGTGGTGTCGTTGGGTACTAGACTAGTCGGGGATCACTTCATAAGTTAAATGTCTAACCACTAAGCGGTACACCTGAATCTAATAGAATATTGTATGTCAACAGTAATAGAAAAAATTTTTTAAGAAAGCAGAATTCCTCCTTTTGGTTGAGGGACACGGCCAGCAGCCAGCCTGATGTGACCTTACAAGGAGAGGCCCAGCGGAGTCGGTACCCTGACCTCCCTCTGAGTTCCTCCCCCCAGGAGCCGGGCGATGGAAAGGCTCCTGTACAGTACAGAGCGGGAGGCACTGACACGCTCTCCTCACATCGGCAGAGCAGTTGGGGGA
>NW_017731369.1:6003191-6024016 GCF_001890085.2 Hipposideros armiger | reverse complement strand
CTGATGAGGCACCATTGCACTTTAGGGACCTAAACTCTTACCCTTGGAGGACCGCGTCCAGTCAGGACTTGAAGGGAGGCAGGGCAACAAGCGAAACGTTGGGCTCAAAACGACTCCTATGGAAGCCTGTGCAGGATGGCACCGCATAGGCGCTCCCTGCGCCCCGGTTCTTCGGCTTCCCCCACTACCTCTGTGACTTTCTTTCCCTGAGCCCCGGAGCACCACTCACTTCTCCTCCGTAGGTGCTTCTCTTACCGCTCTTAATCTAGGACCTCCTCTCCATTGGATTCCACCCCTGACTCCACCCCACCCCCACCTCCATGTATGGACGACTCATTGTCTGCATTCCCATTTCTGATCTAGAGCCTATTCATGGGGCCTGGGTCAGGCTTGGTCTTTGACTGGGCGCAGAATGCCTGCCCTGGGCAGCCATGCTCTGTGCTGGGCAAAGCTGAAGACCCTTGGCCTTTCTGCAGATTGCTGGGTTGAATGTGAAAGCTGTTGCTAACAGGACTAACATGAGACAACAGGCCTGGGGCCGTGAGGATGGTGTGGAGGGCTGTGACAGCAGGAGCAGGGGGAGTTACTCCATTGGTATGGCCAGAGAAGCCCTCGGGGAGGACTGTCATTTGAACTGGGCACTCGAGAGTGGGCAGGGACTTGTCAAGCGCAGATGTGGAGACCAGGAAGAGCATTCCTAGGGGGGGACACCATGATGAAGACACCAGGTGGAAACGGGCAGGGGCAGAGGAAATGCTACGAAGTAAGGCTGGAAAGGTAGGGCAGGCCACACACAGGGCTTTACGGTGTTTGAACATCACCTTGTAAACAGTGGAGAGCCATCCTTGGAAGGAGGTTTCCTGAACTGAACAGTCCTTTCCCAGGGCTACTCCTAAAGAAAGGAGAGGAGACTAGGCAAGAGGTAAGGGCACTAGCTTGTCAAGTGAGTGTAGATGTTCCCCTTTCGTTTATCCCACTCCCCACCCCCAAATCCATGCCTTACGCGATCACCCCAGTGTATCTGCACAGGTTCTCTCGTCCACAGGCCTCATGTGGCTCATGGCCTCTCCATCTTCCTGCCTCTATTGGAGCTCATTCCAGCCCAACCTATACTCAGACACCATTTTCATGCTATCATGCCTTCTAGAATTTCCCAGTTCCTTCACCCGCTCTGTGCTCAGGAGGTTTTGCATTCCTCCATTGATGTCTATGTTTAAGTACCTACTAACCAGCCATTTGTCAGATCCATGGAGAGGATTAAACGTTAGGGGGTGCGGGGGGGCAGTGTGCCCAGTAACCCTTTAGTTCCTTCTGATGAGTCTCTGCTGTACTCAGGATTTCGTCCACCCCTCCAATGTGCTGGTGCTGTGTTAGGAGTAAACCTGGAGTCCCTTACACTGTACCCAGCCTGAGTCTTGACTGCCCTCACCCCATCTAATCCTACAAGGATGCTCAAGTGAAAACACTGCAGCCAGAGGCGGTCCCTGCGCAAAGGCCACACGGCTGGGAAGCTCAGGAGCTCGGGTCGTGCCAGTTTCCTTCTTCAGTACTGTGTGCCTCTACCTGGAAAATCTTCCCTTCTCTCTTTAGCCAAACCTAGCTAAAAATGTGCTCTTTTAGAAATGTCAGCTTAACAGTGTCTCACAGCATACGTTTTGGAGCCAGGTAGACTTGGATTCAAATTGTAGGTGACTTGGGCCTCAGTGATCCTATCTGTAAAATGGAGCTAAGAGTTCATACCTCAGTGAGTGGCCGTGAGGCTAGAGTGAAGCAATATGCAGCATGTTTAGCTTTGTGCTTGTTTCAAAGTAGAGGCTGGTGCTATCACTAGTCCTATGATTACTTTTTTTCAAAAAAAGGATCATTAATGTTTTGATGTTATAGAAAGAAATGTAAGGTGTTTGTAACTATTTTACTCATTTCCTAAACTTGAGGTTATTACATCTTTTTACTATGTCATAGTTGCTGGTGTTTTGCTTCATAATTAGCATTTTGTGTGGGTAAATTTCACTACCAGACACAGTGCCCTGGCCTGAGGTAGATGCTCAATAAAAAAAAGCTTTTAGATACAAAATGTCAGGTCTCAATTACGAGTAAATGCCTAGCTTTGTGCTGGTTCGGACGGGGGTTAGCAGAGTGGTCTCTGCCTCCAGGGTGCCTGCAGGCTTAACTGGGCAGCCAACTCGACTTGTTACAGCCTGGTCGGAAAAAAGTACTGACTTTAATACCATAATGCGACAGTCTTACATTAGGAATGACATAGGTCAGTATTTGAGAGTCAATGCATAACACAAAAAAAGTAAACAAACTCGCAGTTCTTTCAAATACTTTGGCAGTTCATTAATTACCTTTTTTTACCTCCTTTCAGAAGAATACATTTTAAATTTGAGTCCTTGGGCATCTGAAATGGTAGTTCTTATTTTTAATGAATGTTTCTTGACCCTCTTCCCAATACAAGTCATCAACTACTATGATAATCATAAATGTTAGGATAACAGTTTTGTAAGTTTCTTCATGGCACATGCTACGAGTCCCAAGAAAACCATGTACTTAGCACATGCCAGCTTCTTCTCCCTTTGCACCTGAGGTGTAGGTGAGTCAGGACCCAAAACAATGCAGAGCAGTCAGGGTGTCTTGTCCACATTTGGTGGATGAGCAGGCAGCCCTGTTTCTGCGCCTCACCATTTCCCATCTGAGCTGTGGGAACTTAGCACTTGTCACCTTCCGCTTAGTACAGTGAAGCACTGCCTTCACTTTGAGAGCTTTCCTTGCTGACCTGAGGAACACATATCCCTGGGGCCCTTTCTCTTTTAAACTGTTCCGTTGTTGTTTAATTTTTCTTCACACAATACTGCAAACTCATAATCATCATGTCACTGTAAATTCTCAATTTTGAAAGTGACAATAGACTAATTAGACAACATTTATTTTTTTATATAAAGCATTATTAATCTGCTTTTCTTCAGTCTCAGTCACAAGGAAAGGGTTGTAATTGTGTATTGTGTTTCTTTAAATAAACCCAAAATAACCAATTTTTTTTTTATGGCCATTAAAATATATAGCTCAGACTCTGCTTCAGAAAGCTGAGAACGCTCATCGTGCAGGGAAAATAAGATGCGCAAAAGACAACTGCGTGCCAAGGCTTAAGTGTCGAAGCCTTTTAGAAGCAAACACTCAGAGTTTAGCGAGCGGGCAGATGGACTCGTCAGGGGCAGCTTGGCAAGACCTCCCAGAGGGTAGCATTTGCTGGGCATTAAAGCTGGGAAGGAATTCAGCAAGCAGAGATTGGCGTGGAAGGGCATTCCAAGCAGGGAACACTGAGTGAGGGCAGTGCCACATAGACAGTTTTACTGAATAAGTAAATAATTGACTGAAATTAAAGATACCCAGAGCTTTCTCCCTGTGGGAAGGAACAGTAGCTGGGTCCACGGTGAGAATGGCCTGGGCCTGCCAGGCTGAGAACAGTGGCCCTTTTCTCTTCCAGGTGGTGGTGAACAGCAGGGAGGGGCGTGATGGAGTTTCATTTTAGGAAAATGGATCTAAAGAAAGTTTTCAGGACACATTCGATAAGAGAAGCCTGGAAATTAAGACTAATGAGGGAGCAATTTTAGAAACCTATGGCCTGAACAGAATGGATGACAGGGAGAATGAAGGAGGCAGCGACAAGGAAAGCACCTACAGTGCGTGGGGAGCGGATGAAGACGAGTGGCAAGGGTAATCTGAGAAACTAGAACTAGGCCAGCTTGCCTGGACGCCGCAGATTCCAGCTGGAAGGCCTGGGGAGGTTGGCTGCTGGCTGGTAGGCTTCGAGGGTACAGGCCCACGGAGGTGAGGGGTAGAAGCCAGAGTGCACAGTCGTGTGAGAAAATTGAGCAAGAGGGACAAGACTGTTGACTTACTCAGCTTAATAAGCTTAAGAAATGTGGTTGACAGGGAGGCAAGAGGTCGGACAGTGGCTAGAGGGAACCTGTAGAATAATTTTTTTTCCTAAAAAAGGAAAAGACTGATTCAGATTTGACAGCAGAGCTGGGGCCATTGGGGGAAGAGAGAATGTAAATAAGGCTCTGAGGGCAAGGTCAGAGCGGATGGACCAATGGGTGGAAAGAGACCTCTTCCTGAAATCGGATAGAAATATAACTTTGTGTTTGGAGGGGTGGCCAGGGATAATGTGCGAGCCACTCTATAATTCACTTTATTGACTTAAGGCTGAATGTTGTCATTTATCAAGGTTGCGGTGGGGCAGGGCCAGAGCCAGTGATTGAAGGCTGACGAGCACAGAGATTTGGAATGGCTTAGGAATTTTAGAAATTTTTTCTAAAAAGTAAAAGCAAGTGACTCAATTGCCAGCAGCTAAGAGGTGGACGGAGTCACTTCCATCTGGGAGTTTGCAGATGGCAAAGGCGGCAGCAGTTCATCTAAGTGCCTTGGCTGGTGCTGTCCGCTGGGTTCCAGGGAGCCTTTTTATTTATAGAAGATGCCTTCTCAGGGTCCCCTCCACAAGGGCTTCCTGGTGGAATGAGACGACCTGCTTTGTACTGTGCTCCCCGTTGCCCTGACAGCATTCCCTATCCTTGGCACAAGTCGTTGAAGCTGGGCCGCTGTCAGTCTTTTTATCATGGCTTGTTGACTACACTGTCGATAGACAATGTTGAGTGGCATTAACTGAACATGGTAAACTCACTGGTTCTTTTTCTGCAGTCCAAACCAGGTTGCAGAAAAGGTGGCCTCCAGAATTGCCGAGGGCTTCAATGATACCGCTCTCATCATGGTAAGTCACTCTTGATTGCCGGTTGTGTCCTATTTGCAGGCTACTGAGCATTCTCTTGCTGACACGGAGCTTTGCTGTATAAGCCATCTTCCTTGCTGCAGATACTTCATCAGACCATTGCCACCTTTTGCAGTCACAGGACGCGGATCTCCAAAAGCAGGGAGTCATTCAAGTTCAGTGGTTCTCAGTGGGGCTCCCACGCCAGCAACATCATCACCAACCGGGAACTTGTTAGAAATGCAGATTCTCGGAGCCCAGCAGTCTGTATTTATATAAGCTTTCAGATGATTCTAACGCCCACTCACGCGTGAGAACCATTGAATTAGAATAGCCAGCACAGCCTGTAGGGAAGGAAGGAGGGAGCCAGGTAGACAGGTCACTAACAGAAGAGCCTTGTTCAGCAATCTTAATTGAGACAGAATTCTAACAGGAGGGAAGAAGTAATGTTTGGAAGCTCCACTTTTGTGCAAAAAACAATGAAATACTTAGTATTTATCCTGTGTGACACATAGTTTACGTTAGGCTCATGCGTGCGATTCCACACATCCCATTTGCAGTGTCTGCTGCACCCCACAAGGCAGGGTTTCTGCCATGGGCCACGAGGAGGTGCCTCAGCACTTCCAGAAAGGCACTGGCTGTTGGCGTTTCGTTAGCTCTGTTCACAAGTGTGTCCTTTGTCTTGTGCGCAGGTAGACAACACGAAGTTCACGATGGACTGCGTGGTCCCTACGATCCATGTGTACGAACACCACGAGAACAAATGGCGGTGCAAAGACCCACACTAGTGAGTGCCGTGCCCTCAGGAGGACTGTGTGCAACCTTCTGGGGCGTTCCCAGACACCCAGCGCCCACGGGAAGGCTGACCCCAACCTCCTGTGTTTTTATGTTAGCATCTTTTCCAGAGGGGTGTACAGCCCTCACACAGAAATCTCACGTGTTCCTCGGCCCCTGGGGGACTGAGGCCAATAGGGCTTCCAAGCACTAGAGAAAACCTGAGTGTTATTCAAGGGTCTTCCCGCTCCCAACCCCAGGGCACTGCTCCAATAGCCAGACCCTCTCTCCAGGCATTTGGTTATTTGCAATCACTCAGAAAGCATCAGTCGTTTACCTCCAGCTTTTTCAGCATTTTATTTGGAGGGTGTCTCTTTCATTCCTTAGCCGTGTTTTATATTAATTATGTACACCTTTATGTGTTTAAAATGTACATGTTGCTAGTACTCATTATTGTCTTCTTCTATACCATTGTGTGTGTGGCTGGTTTTCTACTGACTCTATTGGAAAGCCACCTTGTTTCATTAAGAGGTTGATTTCTCCTGTTTCACCTCGTAGTGATTACTGTGAAGACTGGCCAGAGGCCCAGAGGATCTCAGCATCACTCCTGGATAGCCGGTCCTATGAAACGCTCGTGGATTTTGATAACCACCTGGATGACATTCGGAATGACTGGACAAATCCAGAGATCAATAAAGCTGTTCTGCACCTGTGTTAGGGAGGGATTTCCGTGACTGATCTCTGGGCATTTCCACTACACCGAAGAAGAAAAGTTATTTTTAAATGTAAATAAAATATCTCATAGCCTGTGTGGAAGGCTGACAGTTTTCAGAAGTGGCATGTGCCTTGAAAGAGGGCAGAATGTCCCACCAGTCGTCTTTTTAATGAAAAGTCTCTAGAAGCGGTACGGACTGTCCCGTCTGACCCTCCCTGTGGAGTCCTTCCCAGTTGTCTGTTGCCATAATCCAATCAAAGCTGTTTCTGCTTGTCCAAGATTGTTCCTATTAAACAGTTTTAATTAACCTTTTATAATCTGGAGAGGATACTTGTTAAGGTTTATGAATTGTCTTTTAAAAAAAAAAGAAAAAAAGCCCACACCTTATACCCAAAGGAGAGTGTGAGTTTTCATCCTGTTGCGTTAATGTCATCTCATCCTGGGATTGGGCAGGCACATGGCGTGCTGTGCCCAGCGGGTGTCTGAGAACCTGTGTCATTCAGTGGTCAGGAGGCTACAGCTATGAACAGTACTGCCCCACATGGTGTCAGGTTCACGTAGCTGCCACGCACCACGCAGTGGGGAATAATGCCAGTGTTGCCTGAGAAACCTTCATCATTAAGAGTAAAAACAAACATCGTTGGTAATGGGAGTGCCATGTAATGCTGCTCAGTCAGACCAGAAAGCTTGTAACTGCGGAATCAAAACAGGAAAAACGGAACAGTACTAAGATTATTTTTAAAAGGCAAAAACCAGCCCTAACTCTAGTTTGCATGGTTATCCAAATGGTTGTAATTTGTCATCAAAATAATTATTTCTTTTGTATTTGAAGCAACAGGAGCAAAACAAAACTTAGACTCGCCAAGTTTTACAGAGCACTGTCTGTAATGTTTATACGTAGAACTTAACTATGGTCAAGCTTTTTAACCCAGTCATAGGAAGTTGATGGGGAAATCTGTGTTTTTTCTTTTTTATATGAATTATTTTGTGCAGAATTCAGAGAATTGTATCTTTCCTGCAGTCTTTTTCTTACTACATGAAGGAAGTTTGTTAACAGTTGGCATGATTTGTTGAAAGGGTTTGTGACACAGCATTCATTATTTTGACAAATGGGAAAAATCTTTTCAGGCATTGCTTTATTTGATCCACCAAATTCTCTCTTCCCCTTTTCTTTAAACGCCTCTGACCCTTAACTTCTGAAGCCAACATTGTTTCATGTGGGAAACACAAATGAAGAGGTGTCCTTTGTCACTGTCCTTACCTGAGAAGCCAGGACCATCACAATTGGAGTACATGGGCAGCCTTGTCCAAATGGGTTTGTGTCTGCTTCAAAAAGGAAGAAAAATCTCCAGCATTCACCACGGAAACGGCTGTCTTTTCCTGGGATTCAAAGGAGCGTGTGCTACCTCTAGTTCAAGGACAGAGCTACTGGGAATCAAGGTGTGACTCGGGCCAGGTTTGGAGTCATTGTAAAGATAGCCTGAAAAACCTCCATGGTTTTCCCTTGTTTTCACCTCTTTGTGGGATTCTCGCACTGGATTTTCCCACCAGCTTCCCAGGATTGTGTGCCATTCTCCAGTTTGGATTTCAGCCTAGAACCAGGATCCCTTTCTATGGCCAAGACAGTTTCAGAAGAAAGCATGTTAAATATTTGGAAGAAAGAACGTATTTGTGAAAAAACAAAAGCATTTCCAAGATGCAGATACCCGCTTCTATATCCTTATAAAAATAGCAAAAGCCCCTGCTGAGCCCCCAGCCCTTGTGCTGGGCTCCCTCCTTCTTATCTCTCCAAGTGGCCTCTAGGCCTCCAGCCTCCTTGGCCCTAACAACAGACTTCATTTTTCCCCACCCAGGATAAAAGTGAGCCTGTCAAACAGGCCACTTGAAATGTATTCATACTCTGCCTTTTTATAGTAAAGAATTCAAGGAGCAACACAAAATATATTTGTACATTGAAAAAGTTTATCCATCAAGATAGTCTCAAATCTTACTTAATTCTGAAGGGCTTGGAGCGGGGGAGAGGGTATGTGCGTGTGGAGAGATCCCCTGAGAGCCATCCATAAGCTTAAAATCATTCTGGGGAACATTGTTATTTCCTGCATAACATTTATCCATTAAGAGGTGAGTAGGACAGGGCCGGCCAAGTGGCACGTTGGTCAGGAGTTGGCTTGGGATGCCAGCTCTGAGCACCAGGGCCCCAGTTTGGATCCTACATGAGGGCCAGTGACACTGCGCCCTCTACAGCTAAGATGGTGAACAACAGCTTGACCTGGAGTTGGGCTGCTGTGAGTCACGGTCCGCGTAGGCTACAGTGGGGCTAACCGGCAACGGGCATGAGCTTTCGTGAACCGCCGTCCAGTGGTCTGTGAGCGACTGCCTCAGCCAGGAAGAGCACAATGATAATACCAACATGGGCCAATGAAGCGATGTCCTCCACAACTAGACTGAAGAACAAAAGGACAGCAACTTGTCTGTTCCCCTTCCCCGATTCCCCAAAGCTGTTCCCCTCCCCAATTCCCCAATAAAATCTTTTATGGAAAATAAAAAGGTGAGTAGGACAGGTCTGGCCGTAACCATCAGGTAAGCCAAGATGGGCACTTACACATTCAGCTATGGAAGAAGAAACAATCTGATGTAATTCGCTTTCTTCTAGGTGTGCTGCTGGCAGTACAGAGCCCTGCTCCACCCAGCCTGATACAGCACCCAGGCTAGAAAACAAGGTTAGTCAGGGTTGTCATGTATTGGTTTCCTGTGGGCCATGGTGGCCAGAAACGCCCAGTTCCTAAAGACGTGACCTATGGCAAGTCTGCCCATGGTGGTAACCAGCTCAAGTTTGCTTGAAGCCTTCATTCTGTTGCCAAGGAGCCAACTGGATGCCACTGTGGGGCTCTGAGAGTCCTGAATTCTTACTGGATCGGTGAAGATTCCACATACAAATTCTTTGAGGTGCTCCTCATTGATGCATTCCAGAAAGCTACCAGATGGAATCCTGACACCCAGTGGATCACCAGACCAGTCCACTTGCACAGGGAGATGCAAGGGCTGACATCTGCAGGCTGCAAGAGCATGGCCTTGGGAGGGGCCACAAGTTCACCATACTACTGGTGGTTCTCGCCATTCAGCTTGGAGAAAGTGCAATACTCTCCAGCTCCACTATTACTGTTAATATAAGTAATATCGGTAAAATTCTTACCTCATAACAATTTAGGACAGTAAAAGAAATAAAAATGTGAAGAAGACAAATCAGTTACTTATATAAAAATGTCATTTTTCCATTTCTAATGGTTGCATTTAAAAGCAAGAGACTAAACATGGAAAAGTAGGCAGTAACTTCATAAATAACAAAAAGCAGTGTGCTCACTACGGAAAAATTGATTCTGCTAGTTTGAATGAAATTAGATGCAGAATAGAAAACAACTTAGAAATCTTGAATGATTTAAGTTTTCAAGTTAATTTCCCAGAGGCCTGATATTTTTAAATCATCAGTGAAAAAAAAGTTCTTGTATAATAATCTTTGATTTAATAGCTTATGTTTCTGATTGATGTACTTGGAAAACCTATTCCTGCATATAGCAATTCTCACCTTTTTTGTTTTGCCTTCAAAAGAAAAATATTTGCTTCTAAAACTGCCCTTTTTTCTGTGTTCATCTGTCTTAACACAGTAGCTACTTTATGACATCATGGTAAGTGGAAAATAGCCATTGGCATTAATCTCCATACCCTGTGGACATTTTTAGCAATTTTAGTGACGAGAGCTGAATTTAAAAATAGACTTCCGCTTACTAATTGACATTTCTTAAGGCTTTCCATCAACTCAGTGTCTCTTAAGCATTGGATTTTTTCTTCAGTTCAATAGAAAACCTGGCACAAATGTTAGTTTGTGTCTCCCCTGCTAATTCTTAGGTAGGTGGTGTGTTAATCTGACTTAATTTCCATATACCTCAGAAGGCAGGGATAACCTAAATACGTTTATCCTCCTACTGTTGACTATTACTCCTGAAAATGCATAAGATATTCTTGAATGGGATACAAAATCTGACTAAGTCTGCCATTTCTTAGAAATAAATGGCCATTCTTCTAAGGAGCCTTTTCATCCTTAAGGATTAACTTCTTGGGGTCGACATTTTTTTGCAGTGATCTGAAGATTTTTCTTCAAAATGTGAGATCTAGTCCAGCGTTAGAACCGCCAAGCATTGTGTTCTCCTCCTGGTCTTTTGCTTTCAGAGTAATGTGACAAATGCCAGCAAAGCATTCCCTGGAATTTGACTGGAGGAAACCTTTGGCTTGAACGTGTGTTGCCTTGTAAAGCAGAATAGCATCCTATATTTAGTGCTGTCTGAAGCCCGTCCCAGATACCAACAATAAATCTGTAAATAATTGCATTTCGGAATACTCATGAAGTTGTGTGGACAAGGTCCCTGCCCTAGCACAGTCCATGGTAGTTGGGGAATGTGCCCCAAGGCAGGACACCCTCAGAGGTCACCCGAGGGATCTGGGTGCCCCCCAGCCACTGAGGATTAAGTGAAGCCTAAGGTGGGTGGGGTTTAGTGTCTTCTCATTCCCTTCTCCGGCCACTTTAACTCATTACTAAAGAAGAGATCATTTCTCAGGATTGGATTGTTCTAAAAAAAGGAGTACTCCTGTTGCCCCCAGAAGTGCCTGGTTCTTCCTTGGTAACTCCACGTGCTGGAGTGTGCAGTACCGATTAGTGAGAGTGCCAGGTGTGAATCCCAGCTTTGCCACATTCTAGATCTGGCCATGGGCGAGTTACGTCTCATGTCTTGACTGAAAAAATGAGGGTGGTAACCCCAACTTGGAGTGATGTCATGAGGCCCAGAGGGAATAATACATGAGCTAGTGAAATGTGGTAGGGCTACACTGAAAAAAGTTATTCACTATTAATGTTTTAACAATGCTAGAACATACTATTTATTGGCCAGACTCGCCCGCAAGGTAAAGGACTACCTACAAGTAGTCCTTAACTAAGAAGAAATTAAGTGCTTATTCATAGTAAACATTCAGCAAACGTCTATTGAATGAGTGAATAAAAACACTCGTTCTCAAAAAATAACAGCAACTAGGGACGACCAAGTGGCGCGTTGGTTAAGAGTTGGCTTGGGACGCCAGCTCTGAGCAGCAGGGCCGCCGGTTCGGATCCCACATGGGCCAGTGACGCTGCACCCTCTACAGCTAAGATGGTGAACAACAGCTCGACCTGGAACTGGGCTGCCGTGAGTCTCTGGCAATGGTGTAGGCTGCAGTGAGCTGCCGTAAGCTACCGTGAGTTGCCGTGAGCGGCCATCCAATGGCCGGTGAGCGACTGCCTCAGCCAGGAAGAGCGCAATGATAATACCAACATGGGCCAGTGAAGCGACGTCCTCCACAACTAGACTGAAGAACAAAAGGACAGCAACTTGTCTGTTCCCCTCCTCCAATTCCCCAATAAAATCTCTAAAATAAATAACAGCAGCTAACATTTTTTTAATGTTTCTGTTCACATTGCCTTCCCAACCACCCTGTGATGTTAAGGAAAGAGTGAAGAAATAAAGTGGAATCACTATAGTCAAGATGCTAAATTAGCTAAAATCAAGCAGGCTGAGGCATAAGGAAATGATCAACTCTTGTTTTAACCAGCCAGGAATTTAATTTTTGAACTCTCCAGTTACATCTGGAGATGTACAGATAGACAGAGATATATAAACCCTATAGATAACCCTCTGATTACCCCCTGAAGGACTTAGGACAGAGTGGTCACATATCCAGACCACCAGTCATCTAGAAGATCGATATCTCAGACCAATCCAGAAACTAAGAATGCAGGACT
Organism: Hipposideros armiger; assembly: GCF_001890085.2. Taxonomy (NCBI): domain Eukaryota; kingdom Metazoa; phylum Chordata; class Mammalia; order Chiroptera; family Hipposideridae; genus Hipposideros; species Hipposideros armiger. Next base: position 6,011,938 of record NW_017731369.1, on the reverse strand, counting down.
GGTTCTTCTTAAGAAGGTACTTTTTACTCTAAGAACTCCCAATTTTTCTTCAGAACAGCGGGTATTGTCTCGTGTTTCCGGTTTGTAAACCCCAAGGCCCTTGAATAAATCTCTGCCATTTATTTCTAGCCAAAGCCTCCTGACCCTTGTGCTCGGCTGACAGGGCTGATACCAATATTGCTGCAGTTAACATTCTCGTGTGCGCCTTTTCATGCACATATGTGCACAGTTCTTTTAGGATTATATGTAGATGTGAACCTGTTGGGGGGTGTATGTTAAACGTTTAAGGCTATATGACCAGTTGAGCCAGTTGAACACCCTACCCACGGTGTGTGAGAGCTCCAGTTTCTCCAAATCTTCACCCAACGCTTTGTGTTACCAGTCTAATTTTAGACAGTTTGGTGGTGTGTTAGCAGTACCTTGTGGATTATTGGCCTAAATATGAAGAATAAAATGATAGAGCTTCCAGAAAATAACAGGAGAGTATTGGGGGTGCCAGAAAAATGTATACAAGTAGACATTTTGGTCAGCGTTGCTCAAGCAGTAGTTCGCCATAATCAGAAGTGTCTGGTTGCTGATGGTCACCACTTTGAGCACCTCTTGTAATTGCAGAAGTCAAACGTGACTTGTGTTCATCTTTTGTTATCAGTATATATTATTACAGTTTTAATACAGTTTTTCTTTCTTAAAATGTGTATACATTTTTTGGGGGGGGGCACCCTCTGTATATCATGACGTTAGGCTTGGCCAAGATTTTTAAACAGAACACGTAAAAAAATGATAAATTGTACTACATTAAAGTCGCAAGCTTTTTGTTCATTAAAAAACACAGGACCGTGAAAAAGGAAATCACAGAGAGAAACAAGATATTTAGAATACAGTTACCCAGCCAAAGAATTCTATCCAAGTATATGAAAAATCACAGATCAATTAAAACACAAAAGATAACTCAGTGGATCAGGCACTTCCCAAAAGAAGATACCCAAATGGCCAATAAGGATATGAAAATGTGCTCAACCAGTGTCATCAAGGAGAAGCCAGTTGAAAACACGAGAGTCCTTTTTTTAAATGGAAAAAAATGTCAGAAAGCAGAGTCCTCTACGATACATGTACACAGTCCAAATGTCCTGGATGCCCCAGGACGGTTCCACATAATATGAGTCAGCGTCAGAATGCATCCCAAAAATGGCAGCCTTCATCGCTCCTTCGGTGCTGGGGTAGGGTATTCTTGAGACTCTCGGCTTTAATTCCTGGCCTAGTTAAGCAAGTAGGGAGTAACAACTCTGGGTGTGAGGATCTCAGCTGTTGGTTTCTCCTAGCTTACTTAGGACGTTTCCCTCTGAGGGATTTTTTTGTTTGGTTGGTTTTTTTGTTTTTGTTTTTGTTTTTGTTTTTACTAGTTTCAGGTGTACAAAAAAAAGTGATTAGACATTTATATACCTCACAAAGTGATAAACCCAATAAGTCTATTGCCCATCTGACACTGTATATAGTTATTACAATATTATTGACTATATTCCTTATATTGACTATTTCCCCATGACTATTTTTTAATTATAGTTGATATTCAATATTATTTCATATTAGTTTCAGGTGCATAGCATAGTGGTGAGACATAAGTATAATTTATGAAGCGATCCCTCTGATTAGTCTGGTATCTACCTGATACTATACACAGTTTTTACAGTAGTATTGACTATATTCCCCATACTGTACGCTTGACATCCCCATGACTTTTGTAACTACCAATTTGTACTTCTCAATCCCTTCACCTTTCTCATTCTGCCCCCCAGCCGCCCTCCCATCTAGTAATCATCAGTTTGTTCTCTCTGTATCTGTGAGTCTGTTTTGTTTGGTCCTTTATTTTGTTCTTTAGATTCCACATATAAGTGAGATCATGTGGCATTTGTCTTTCTCAGTCTGACTTATTTCACGTAGACCTTCTAGGTCCATCCACGCACATAGTCCCCTCTGAGAGATTTTAAGGAAGGCTACTATCGATGTGGCCTGCAGCCTCTGCCCTCTGGCCTCCCACCTGGGCCTGCCCCGAAGCTCAGAGCTAGAACTAGGCCTCCCGGAGTGGAATTGTTCTGCTAATCACCTATAATTCCTGGAATTTACTCAGCTGCCTGCCTTCTGAGGAGCTCAAAGCCATTTGTAGATCCTGCTGATAAAATGGCTACCCTGAGGTCAGGTAAGCTCTCTGCCAAATTACTTCTGGGCTAAGAGGCAGTTCTCAAAACTCGACAGACTCAGGGTGCCTATGTGAGCAGCCTGCTTGGCTGGAGCCCCGGGAGGAAGGCAGTTCATCCAAGCAAGGCATTATGGGATTATCCTGGAGGGATGGTGTTCTCCCTCTTTGGGGGTGTGTGGTTATCCATGCTGATGCACTGGCAGCTGCAGCCACACGCCAGGCTGCTACTCACATCTGGGCAGAGGGAAACTGAGGCAGGACTGAGCCTGGGAGAGTGGGGCAGGCCAGCAACAGAGAAGAGGGGAGTGCATTTCGGTTGGGGGACCAGTGGAGCAAAAACAGATGGGGAGAAGCCCAGAACCCAAAGGAAGTTAAGATTCAGCTTGGTATTGTTCCATTTTGAGCAAGGGGTCCCTTAGTTCCCTTCCCAAGTGTGTTCCCCAAGCAGCCCACCGTTGAGACAAGCCCCATGTGGGCACAGCCTAGGTCACTCTAATGTGGACCCCATTCCTTCCCTGGGCCTGCAGGAAGATCAGGAGTGGATGCTGGAAGCTGCCCCCCACCCGCATCTCTGCAACCTCTAACCCAGATGACCGTCCTTCTGTCACTCAGCCCTTTGGATGCTGTGTTTGGGGCAGAAGCCACGGAGAAGAGTGACCCACAGGCCCTGCTGATAGGTTCTTAGTGTAATGAAATGCCAGAACATCTGCACAGACAGGATGGAGCTCAAGTTCATAGGCGAGGGCTGTCCCTCTGGTGAAAATGCCCATGGGAGGGTCCCTGAGGAAGGTGGGAACCCTGGGGCAGAGATGAGCTTCCAGGTGGGACTCCTACCTAAACCATCAGGAAGATGGATAGAGCCAGGACACAGGTGGCAGGGAGTGACCAGCCCCTGGAGTTTGGGTGGGGAAGGTGGGCAGCTGAGGGGAGGCAGGCTGAGACAACTGAAGTGTTTCCTATCTCTAGCCACTGCCTCTCCTGCGCTTGGGCCAGTTCCTTGCAGCTCTGCTCCCTCTGTCCATGTGGGACTGAGGATTGGGCGGTGGACAGAGCCTGGCAGTGGGTGTGGGAACCGGCAGCCCAGGGGTTTGGGCCTAGGAGCTAGGGTTACAGCTTACTTCTCTTCTTCCCATTCGCCCCTCTGATGTCTCGTGTACCTGAACATCCAGACCAGGCAGAGTCCCCCATGTCCAGCATGGAGGGAGTGTGGGTGCTCCCTGCACAGGCTCCACAGGGTAGCAGGAGGGGGGCATTTAGGAAGGGAAGGAGAATTCCAGCGACTCAGGAAAGAAAGTGGCCCCTCTGTGCCAACGACCAGGAGGCACCCTGAGAAAAGAGAACAGGGGGATTTGAGAGCATTTCCTCCCTCCCTCCCCGGACCCACTTCCCACCTTGCCTAGTCTTTCCTGTGACGCTACCTTTGCCGGCTTCAGCGCCTGAACCACCTGGGGGCACGGGTCATGAACAGAACCTCAGCCCTACCCCAGGTCCCCAGAAACAGACGCCACAGGGAAAGGACCTAGAAATATGCATCTCTGAAAAGCCACCCTAGCAGAACCTGGCCGTCTGTGTCATTGTCCTTGTGTTGATTTGGTTAGGAGAGTGAGGGTCACTGGCTAAGCCTGGAGCTGAATAAATCTTATCATGTATTGTCCCTGCTCCACAGGGAGCTGTCACCTTGGGCAGGATGTCCCCAACAGCCCCAGGCAGTTTGCTGAGTCACTGGGGAAGAAAAGGCTCAGGCTGACAGCCAGGTGGGTCCCACCACGTCACAGCTCGCCTCTCACCCCTCAGAGGGACAGGAGTTGCCATCTACCTCCCTCCCAGCCACCACTCCTCCCGGGGCCAGGAAAAACTGATTTTTTTGTAGCACACTTAGCTTTCCTTAGCCAGAAACTTCCATTGCTCTAGGGCAGGCAAAGCCTCTCCAATCAACTAAAGAAGAGAGGGTGAGGCCACAGGACCTTTTCCGGGGGACCTGCCCCACCCCACTGGACAGACCTGGCCACCTACCAACCCAGGCTCTGGCAGGATACAAAACCCACAAACTGTGGGTTCTTCTTCCTTTGAGGATGCCTGGGAAGGACACACGATTACCAGTTAGCAAGTTGGGCCAGGCTTGGCCAGGCCTACAGTGATGCTCAATGCTTAGCCCCAAGCTGCTGGCCCCGGGGCTCCTGGGACAGGGACTTATACTCCCAGCTGAAGACTGAAGAGGCTGAGATTAGAGTTGTATGGTCACCCAGCCCTCCTCTCCCATCCCCCCTTTTTCTTTTCACCCTAAGCAGAGGGGGAGAGGAGCAGCTGAACTGACCTAGCACTGGGGATGTCCTGTGTGCTTTGAAGTGTGTGACAACAACGATTCTAGAAGTCAGGGAAAGCCTGGGGAAACTTCCACCACGACCATTTCCCTCCAGGTCTCCAGCTGCTGCACCTTGGGGCTCCCTTGCTTACACAGGAGCCTTGGGCCCTGCTCTGCCTCCAGCTCCTGTCATTAAGAACAGCTCTGTTACAACAGAATAGGGTGGATATCTGCAGCGGCTGGGTAGCAGCCACTGGGCAGAGGCCAAGCTCGGCCATCAGCAGTGTTTAATTACATCCATTTTCAGAATCATAGAACCCCTAAAGAAACTCTAGTCACCAAGGTTGTCGCGCAGGTATGACAAGAGCACACCCTCGGGGCCTGCACTGCAGTGACTATGGGTCCCTGAACAGCGGCTCTCAGTGGGGCGCAAACTCAAGGTCCCTGCTTGAGTTTGCTCCCCCTCCAGCCTGATCTGACACGTGCTACAAAAGCCAAGGCCTGTTTCTCCCACTCAGGCATGGTCGTTTCTCAGCCCGGGCCAGCCCACAACCCCCTGCGCCGATTCCATTTCCTGTGCCTCCCAGGGTCCATGCCAGCTTTCATTCCAAGAACATTCGTTACCCCGGAGTGGGTAAGAGTTGAGCCTTTTAGTGATGCTTTCTTTCATTTGAACCCCAAAAACACTCAGGAGCTAAGTGGCAGCTGGGGAACGTGCTGGGAAAAGAGGCCCCACTCCCTGCCTGAGCCTCATCTTCCCTTCCAGAACCAATGTGAGCGAGCGGCTTCGGTGGGTTTCACAGGTCTGAGCATACTTCCTTGCCATGGCTGACTGAGCTCTTAGCAGCTTGCTGGAAATACCTGCCTCTCTGCCTGGCTGGTCTTAACCACCCACCACACACAGCTCTTGGCCACGTGCGAAGATCTTGCAGCTCTCTACCCACACTGTATCCACGTGCCCGGCTGTGGCTGCTTGTCTGGCCTGTTTTCAGTTTGAAGCCCCCAGACCAGGATCAGGGTTGCCGTCTTGTCTTGGGGGCTGCTTGTCTGCCATCTCATGCAAGCTTCATTGGAGTGCCACCACCTGTCCCACCATCTCTACGAGGATACCCCGTCCTGCTACAGGGGACAATGGTCTGCTTTTCCTCCCGGAGGCAGCCTGTCTACAAGAGGAGTGTGTGCACCCCGCCCCCCCAGGTTCTCAGGGTCATCAGGTCAATCATCCCAATAGATCTGTTTGTGGTAATCAACATGCCTGACACACCCAAACTCTGGGAACTCACGGATCTGGAGGCAACTCCCCCCAATTCTGATTGCCAGAAATTTCCCCCCCTGCTATATATAAACCATTTCCTGAAACTCCCCCACTAGGGCCCCCACAAGAGTCCCAGGAGAGCCTTTCGGAAACGGTCACATCCTCTGTCTCCTTCCCCTGCCGTGGTTTTGATTCCCCTCACCATGTGGGTTTCTCTCTTCTGCGTGGGCTCCAGTTGGTCCATCTCTCTATCCTCCAGGCCAGAACTGGGGGATATGAGAGCCAGGGATTAATGGTACAGAGTAAGCTTCAAAAGCCACGGGGGCCATCCGGAAGGCCTGAGCTTAAAGATAATTTCTCTTCTCTGCAAAGGCCAGGCATTTAGTCCAAATGGGCAGAGTCAGGAGAGAGTCAGGCCAGCAGGGAACCGACAGCAATCTGCCCAGATGGCCACCCCAGATGAGCAAGCGACAGTTCCTGGCCTGAGATGCGTGACAGCCACTGATCTCTTCTCCTAGAGGTAAGGGGGGGGGGCGCGCGCTGGAAGCCTTAGAGGGGCTTCCACTCAGGGCTTGGAAGGAAAGCAGCGTCCAGGCCTCTCCAAAGCTTGGGGAAGAGCCCTCCCTTTTTGTTCTCACCATTTGACCTCTCGTCCATATTTAACATCACCTTCTGTGTGCCCAGCAGGGTGGCAAGCATTTCCCTGTACCTCTTCTCCTGAATTTTGAACACTATGTATTTTCTTATAGCAGGTCATATGTACTCCTGCGGTTTGTTTTTTTAACGTAAAGATGACAGAACTTTATACTAGAGAAAGAAGTGGCAGAGCTGCTTCCTCCCACCCCCCACCCTCACCAAACCACGGTTCAGTGTGAGTCATTCCAATTTAAATTAAATGAGATATTGAAATTAAATGGCATGTAGAAGAGGAAGTTCATTTTCTTCTCACTGTTGAACGCCCGGGCCCGCGGGGAAGATGGTGTTCATTTGTTGCACAATTCATTTGCTCAGAGAGTGGAGCCCCGCTGTCAAGGGGAGAATTTCTGAGTGTTCGCGTTTTTTTGTCTTTGGGTTGCAGGGGAGTTGTGACGCCCCAGCTGAGGCTGCCAGGCCTGGAGGTGAGCTGTGCTCTGGGCCCCAGGGCAACGTGAAGGCAGATCTAGGATTCTGTGTGGCCACCTCACCTTGTTGAATATGTTTATTGCTAGATGTAAAGATGGGGCTGCTGGTGGCCAAGTTCTCAGCAGCATTTAATAAGCTCATTGAACTTGGTGTGCATGGGGGCCCCCTAAAGTCGGTGGGAGGCACTTTGGTCTTCCAGAAGGGCTTGTTCATGCCGAGGTGAGGACCCAGATCTGAGTCCTCTGCAACTGGAGCGGGCACCACCTTCCTCTCCTGGGATGAGCCCAGGCCCCGAGCCCTGAGGGGTGATTTGGCACCTGCAGACTTGAAAAATAATTTTCAATCTCAAGAAAAGGCAGGAGAATCAGCACTGATTAGAGGCAATATACGGAAGGGGCTCACAATGCCAAAATGTCAACCTGGCTGGCTGAGCTGAAACCCCAGGCCCACTCCTGGTCACGCTGGGCAGCTTACTTAACCTCTCTGCCTCGGTGTTCTCATCTGTAAGATGGGGACAAGGATGCCTTCCTTTTGTAGTTGTTGTCATTAAGCCAGTTCATTTGTGTCTGGCATATAGGAAGTACGCAGTAAACATTCACGATGGTTTTTGTTTTGTTTTGTTTTTTTGTTTTTTTGTTTTTAGCTGAGCCATCCTGCTACCTGTTGGCAGCTCAGCGGCTGCTCAGCTCGGGCTGGACTCAAACCGCTGTTGCTCAGAGCTCAAACTCTTGAGCGAGCTCTTAACCAACTGAGCCACTCGGCCGGCCCCCCACGATGGTTTTTGATTAAGGGCTTTTTTTTTACCAGACTCTGGTCATGAAAAAAATGGCCACATCTTTGCCCCACGTCAACTCCGTGACATAGGCACTATTCACCCATCTTTCAGATGTGGAAACTGAAGCACAGAGAAGAGAGGTGAGTTTCTCAAGGCCATTCATTAATTCATGTTTTTAACTCCGAGGGGTTTTAATTTTTTATTATGAAATACTTCAAGTATAGAAAAGTACACAGACTACCTTAACATGTACTCATCATGTACTTAACATAGATTAGCCTTTTGCCATATTCGCTGAAGTTTTTAAGAGAGAAAATGTTGATAGAAGACCCCCTTTGTCCTCCTCTCACATCCCACCTTTTTCTCCCTCCTTCCTGGAATCAACCGCTCACCTGAAGCCAGTGGGCATCCCTCTCAGGTCGCCCTGAAGTGTTTTATGTACATTTATAAACTGGTTTGCCTTTTTCAATATGTTCCGATCGATGTCATACCACACAGGTTTGCTTTTCTCTTGCTCAATAAGCTTTTGAGTATTTCCCGTGTGGATGCACATAGACCTTGTTCTTTCGTATGGGCTGCTGTGTGGTCTTCCATGGAATGAGTGGGTTGTGATAACATGCCACTGATTGTCTATCCATTCTTCTAACAAACAGAGCATTTCCAAGTTCGAACAGTGAACACCCCCCTGCCGTCTCCTTGTGGTCACATATGCGTGGGTTTCTGGAGGACACAGATCCTTCAGTGGCGTGCCTGGGTGGCAGGAGAATGAGGTTTCCCAGATGTTGCCAAGTTGCCCTCCAAGCATCGCCCACTTCCACTCCATGAGCAGGGCAGAGAGTTCTCAGCTCTCTGGCCAGGACCAGCACTTTCAAGTTTTCAGTCTGAGGGGCACCTCCTCGTGGTTAATTCATTAAATGCTTGCCTGTGTCTGCAGCTCACCAGGCACCGTGCGGGGGTACCAAGTGGCAAAGCGGGGCCCCGAGGCCCAGTCTCCGGAGCCAAAGTAGGAGAGTCTGGACAGACCCTCTCTGCTCTGGCACCCGGTAGCCCTTACCAAACCCTGATTTCCCTAACTGGCTGTTTCCTTGTCTGCCCCCCC
>NW_017731369.1:5975321-6003171 GCF_001890085.2 Hipposideros armiger | reverse complement strand
CCCCCCTCACCATCACCACCACACCAGGCAGTGATCCCCTCCAGTAAAGGGTCTGGGTGTTACTCTTTTTTGTACCTCTAGATCTGTGCTGTCTGATACGGCAACTGACAGCCACGTGTGCCTCCTGAGGACTTGAAATGTGGCTGGTCCAAATCAAGACGTACTCTTAAGTGTAAAGTACACACCGGCTTTGGAAGACTGAGTATGAAAAGAAAGAATGTAAACGGTCTTATTAATAATTTATGATTACATGTTGAAATGATAACTCTTGGATAAATTGGGTTATAGGAAATATGTTATTTAAATTAATTTCACCTGGGGGGTTTTTTCCACTTTTTTTTTTTTTTTTAACGAGGCTACTAAGAAATCATAAGAAATGGCGCCTATGGCTCAGATTAGATTTCAGGTGGACAGCGCAGCCTTACACTTTGCCAGGCTGGCGCCTTGTGGCGGGTGCCTATGGAAAGTTGAATGAATGACCAGATGCTTGAGAACAGGAGAATCACAATGTCCCTGAGTCCCCTCTGGCTCGATCCCTGGCATTCTCAGACTGTGCAGAGAGGCTGGTCCCTTGCGTGACAGCTGACACCCTTCCTTTCCTCCGTTCTCCTTCTGCCCCAGAGGGAGTGAGGGAGTCGGCCTCACGAACCAGTGCCCGTGGAGGGAGGCCTGGGCATCTGCCGGGCCAGGCTCCCCCTGAGCAGGACCTCACAGAAAGCGTCACTTTGACCAGGGAAAGGATGTCCTTTGGAACAGCTCAAGCCCCTTGGAGTCTAGTGAGCACCCTCCGCTCCCTCCCAGCCGATGTGTGTGACCCTCCCACCCTGCTGCCACTGTCCCTGTATGTTCATCCAAAGCCCATGGGAGGTCAGGGCCACCCTGCAGGGGATTGTGAGCCAGCCGCTCTGCCTGCCCAAGGCCTCACTGAAGGATGCAAAGGGTGCTCGGCCCCGGGCACAGCGCCCAATGCCCAGGCCCTGCACACCACTGCGCCTGATGGTACCCGCTTTGATGCCTTGCAAAAGGTTAACTTTGAAGCTGCCAGTCAGGCAGCTGCGCCAGGCAGGGCTTGAAAAAACAGCTCTGAGGCCTGTAGCCCGCAGCATGCTGGGGAGCGACCCCCGAGCAGATGGTCTGAATTGTCTAGGAATTCCCCTCTCTTTCCAAAGATGTATGGTAACCTTACCCATTTGGAACCTTTGGGAAGAAATATATTCCACTTAGGGTTTCACGTAACTGAATCTTACTCCTTTAGGCACAATGCTTAAACATATTTTAATGGTTTTATGTGGGAAATGTTTACCGACGGCATTTATCCTTTACTCTGTGACAAACGGTGACCATCGGGTATGAGGCTGGACCGTTGAATGGCCCTCAGGTGCTATTGAGCATGGAGGACTGTCCCTCCACCGCTGTCCCCAGTGGCCACACTTTCTAGGTCTTTCGTCTGTTTTTCACAGGTTTTCCTTCTCTTGCTCTTCATCAGCTAGTGTTTCTGGCTGCATCAGAGCAGGTGCCCACCCCCTATCCTTCCTGACCTCATGTTTCCCGGGCTGTTCTGGTCCCCTTTGAAATGACTCTATTAATAAAGCTGAGCTGGAAAAGCCAAGCTTATTCAAGTAGATGTAAGATAAGGGCTAAGGTTTGGACCAGGTCTTACCTCTGACCCCTGGGTGGTCTTTGGCACCGGGCTTTGGGGTGTTGGACAGATGAGGTCCCCAAACATGCCCTTGAATAAGTGGTATTACTGCCCTTTTAAAAACACATTGGTATGTGCAAGAATGCCTACCCAAAGCAACAAATTCCCTACAGATCGCAAAGGACCAATCTCTTTGTCTTCAAGATGGTTCCCAGGATCTGCTATTTATTTCCCTGAATTTGACAAGATCAAAATTACTTCAAAAAGCAAACTCACTCATAGGCTGCAGGAGGCACAAGATTGGGAGCCATCCTTGGTTGCTCCTGCCCCCACTACACCCCACTGCCTTCTCCCCCACCTCTCAGACACTACCCCATCTCTCCATACCCACACTTCAACCCCAGGCCAGGTCAGGGCCTCCAGAGCCCAGCAGCAGACATGAAAACTCCCACCCACAATCATAGTTAAACACCACTGGTTTTGAAACGTTTAAAAAAATTATTCTTATATTGCGTTTGAAATTATTTGGCTAGGAAGTAACTTATTAAATTCAGCCTTGATGTTGAGGGCTCAGCAGTCATGCATACTCAGGAATCCTTGGGAAGCTAACAACCCTCCATGTGTTTTCAGCGGTACTGAGACTTCTGTGAAGACTAAATTTAAAGACACATAACAATTCAGTGTCTTAAGTAAACTGTCATTAGCTTCTATTTTGCAGTTTTCTCTATATTTTAGAACCCATGGATTTGTTTTTTGTTTTGTTTTTACTTTTGGACTGGGTAATCCATTCTCCTGATTCAAGTTTCAAAAGGGACAAAGGAGATGGAGTCAAGTCCCCCACACAGTCATTTTCTTCTCCCTTTTGAAAGAAAGGATTGAACATTTGTAAGGTCTCTGTACCTTGCTTTTCTTCACCTGGAGATCTTTCCATGTCGGGACATAAAGAGCTTTGCCATTCTTTTTATCTTTATTTTTTTTTAAATCTTATTGGGGAACAGCCATGCTCATTGGTTACACATGGCTTTCATGCTACAATGGCATAGTTGACTCTTTTAGGGAGGGTGCAGCTCACAGTGGCCCATGTGAGGATCAAACAGGCAATCTTGATGTTATCAGCATGACACTCTAACCAACTGAGCTAACCAATCACCCCTGTCATTCTTTCTTATGGCTGCAGAGCAATCGCTTTTGTTTTTGTTTATTGTGTCGTGTCCCCAGCCCGCCCCCAGCTCTGGAACAATTTTATAGGCTGGCGGTGAGGCCACAGGGCCAGGCACCAAACACCTCCTGGTGCAGGCTTCCCACCCCACCCCTCCAGCCCACCCTCCTTGAAGCAAAGTGGAGCCAGCTTTCCAGCACGCCTCTCTGAGCTGGCCACTCTCTGCTGAAAACGCCTCAGTGACCAGCTGCAGCCATTGTCAGAGTCCAAACTCCTGAACATGACCCCAGGGGCCCACTAGCCTGGCCGCCTCTGACCTCTGGCATGGCTCACGCCGCCCTCCCCCTGTCAGCTCCTCCACTAGGCCTCCTGTGGGCCTTCAGGACAGAGCGGCCCTGCTGTCACTTCTCATCTGCCACCTTCCCTAAGGAACATCTTCTTGCCTTGTCCTTGAACCCTGCCATCCACCCGCCACCCCTGAACTTTGCTTCGGCAACCCCCCTTATGCTTGCCACCATTTGTCAGGGCTCTCTGCAGACTCCATGAGGCAGGGTCTTCTTGCTTGTCTGTTCCCCAAACTGCCAGCACCTGACTGAGTGCAGATGCTCAGTAAGGAGGAAGAAATGAATGAATGAATGAATGAATGAATGGCTGCTTCAGCTTTTCACCGCCACAAGTGTGGGCTGGGAAACACGTGACTTGACTCCTGATCCCACACATGCCCCCTAACACCCAGGGCCACCCACTCGGCCTGTTAATTTGACCTTCTTCACCTGCGCCATCAGAGGATGCTCTCCAAGGCACCCAGGGCAACGCTCCTTTTTCCTCTTCATCACCCTCTTCTGACTCTGTTTCTCAACTTGCATCTCCTTCCATTCGTTCTCAGGTTGCTTCTGCTTTTTGTCTTCCTCCTTCCGCCCCCTTCATGCCAGTTCTTTTTTAGGACCCACCTTTTGCTCCCCCTCGTCCACCAGGGTCCCAGGCTTTTGTGTCTGCTGCAGTTCCAGCTCTCAGGCTCTGGTGGGGCGCATCCACCTTGCTAATTTCAAATGCCCCAGAGCCCTAGAAGCCTCTGCCCTGCAGCGGGCACCGTTCTAGCATCTTCGGGTCACCTGGTCGTTCCAGGGCCCAGCACTGTCCCTGGAGGAGGTACCTCTTCCTTCCTCTTCTGGCCACTCCCCACTCCAAGGAGGAGTTTCTGTGGTAGCCATTGTTGTTCTTGTTGTTTTACCGCTTTTTGTTGTCTTTGTTCTGTTTTCCAGCCTTTAATGAAGTGTAACTTACATACCATAAAATTCACCTTTTTTAAGTGCACGATTCCATGATTTTTTTAGTAAAGTTACAGATCCCTCTGCCTATTTACAGTCCCTCCTCATTCCCAGCCCCAACCCTGGCCCACCACCGACGTGCTTTCTGTCTCTACGGATTTGCCTGTTCTGGACATTTCGTATTAATGGGATTAGACAATATGTGCCTTTTGGTGTCTGGCTTCTTGCACTGAGCATAGCGGTTTTAAGGTGCCTCCATGCTGTACCATGTATCAGTACTTCCTTTTTTTGGGGTTGAGTAATAGTCCACGGTATGGCTAGACCACAGTTTGTTTCTCCATTCATCAGTTGATAGACATTGCAGCGGCTTACACCTTTTGGCTCCTGTGACTAAAGCTGCTATGAACGTTTGTGTACAAGTCTTTGTATGGACATACGTTTTCAGTTTCTCTTGCATAGGTGCCTAGACCTGAAATTGCAAGAAGGCATAGTAAGTAAATATTAAACTTCTTAAGACTCGGTCAAGCTGTTTTCCAATGTGGCTGCATCATTTTACGTTCCCAGCAGTCACATAAGACTGACTCCACATCCTCACTGACATTTGTTATTTTCCTCTTTTGATTCGAGCCATCCTTGTGCCTGTAAAGTGGTACCTCACGGTGGTTTTGATTTGCATTTTCCTAAAAGCTAATGATGCTGAGGTTCTTTCCATGTCCTCCTTGACCATTTGGATATCTTCTTTGGTGAAATGCCTTTTCTGTTTAATTTTTAAAATTTAAATTTGTTTTTAATTGCGTTATTTGCCTTCTCGTTATTGAGGTTTAAGAGTCCTTTATGCGTTCAGTCCCTTATCAGATATATGATTTGCAGATGCGTTCTCCCTGCCTGTGGCCTGGCTTTTCATTTTCTTAATGCTGTCTTTTGAAGTTTTTAATTTTGATGAAGTAGCCATCGATTCTTGTGACTTTCCATCTGTTGGCAGATGCTGCTTTTTCTGCTGGGTGCGGCAGTCTGGGCTTTCTTGGGGCTGTTTTTTTGCTGTGTCGTTCTCTCCTGGGCAGCCCCTGGTTTTCACTGTGTATTAGCGATTGCGGCGTTCTCACGCTGACTCTCACCCACACCATACGTTGAGGAGTGCCATCGTGGAGAACCCAGGCTCTGCTACCCACTAGCCCAAGACCGGGGCAAGTGACAGCACCTCTCTAGACCTCAGTCACCTCTTCTGTAATAGGGGGGTCATAACAGTACCCACCCCAGAAGACCGTGCAAAGTTAGTACTGAAAATAACATCTGGTACCTAATTATCTCAAAACCAACGTTAGCTAGGATTTGTCTGGTTCTTTCAAAGTTACAGTGGATTTACAGCACTCTCACTTTTGATCCTTACTGCAGCCCTCTGAGCTGGTGCTCCTCACCCCATTTTAGGGGTGAAAAACTGAGACTCAGAAAGGCTGAATGACTTGCTTAAGGTCTCACAGCCCATGAGGGGGCTTGCTGAGGTGTCAGCTCAGGTCGGGAGGCCTCCAGCCCCAACGGCTGCTCCTGGAAGTCAAAGTGAGATATTCTACAACCCGACATGCTCAACTCCCACGGCTCCACATCAACACAGCTCATTAAACCAGACATGAGAGGCTTATCAGTGCTGCCCCAAGCCAAGCCCTCGGCCCCCTGGGGAAACGGAACTGCTACAACACAGTGTGGTCTTTGCAAGGTTGGAGGGCCCAGGTATGTGGGGAGCAGTGAGCAGGGGACCAGGACCAGACCCAGCCTGGGGTGTGAGGAGGGGGCTTCGAAGCCACCCCACCCCGCCGAGGGCCACCGGAGCTGCAGGGCGAATGTGAGGTCTCAGGTGACCCTCTCAGGCAGACAGGCCCGCAATGATTGTGGCGTCCTGGCCTTTGTGGCCAGCTTACCCCCCACCCTCCTGGGGCCTGTCTCCCCAGGGCCTGTGTTTCTTTCTTTCTTTTTTTTTTTTTTACTTTATTTAGGGCATTTTCAAACATATACGTGAGAAAGAAGAGCACAAGCATTCCCCATGTACCCATCACCCAGCTGCAACAATGACCGCTGCAGGGCCATTCTAATCCACTCTCCCAACCACTGAATAAATTCCAGGAGTCCTATCATTTCATTCCTGTGGCCCCCATTTTCAAAAATCCCGCAGTCCAAGTATGGGTACATACATGCAGACAAAAGTTACCCCAAAAAGAGAGAACCACCTGCCACCCGCTCCGTATTGGTGGGTCCTGGTGAGAGAGGCCAGCCCTGCCCTTCCCCAGCCACGCATCCTTGGTCCAAGCTATTTCACCTCTCTGAGCCCCAGTTTCCTTACCAGTAAAATGGGACACCAATGCCTACTGCTGGCAAGCTGGCTATGGAGTCTGCCAGGACTACAGACTGTAGGTACACAGGTATACAGCAAAACAATAAAACACAGCAGGAAGGTCAGCCCCAATGTCAGGATGGGGCGGGAGGGAAGGAAATGGGACCGGGGAGGGGTACACGCAGACCTGTGGATCTCTGTAAACAAATCTCTTAGGGAAAAAACAATCGCAAGCAAATATAGCAAGTTTGTCTGTTACAGTTGGGCGGTGAATATGTAGATATAACTTTTCTCTCATGCTCTATGCTTTTTTGGATATTTGGATTAGTTCATAAACCTAATTGCAGCAAATTAACGTGAAGCTTAAGCAAAGCAATAACTCAGAAAGTGTTTGTCATGTAGTAGGTGCTTACCTCGGTTATATATTGCTGTGTCACAAAACGCCCCAAAGCTTAACCATTTTATATTTTCTCCCAGTTATGTGGGTTGCCTAGGCTCAGCCAGGTGGTTCTTAAGTAACTCATGACGCTGACTGGGGATGCTGTCCCCTGATAGGGACTTGCCAGGGCTGGATGTCCAACCACACACACACACACACACACACACACACACACACACACGCACGCACGTCGGGTGGGTGGTGCTGGATGTTGGCCGGGAGCTCCGCTGGGGCTCTGTCAGGCAGTCTACACCTGGGCTCTCCCACGGTTGGGTGTCTGTCAGCATGGCGATTGGGCTCCAAGAAGGGGCCTTCGGGGAACAAGTGTTCCAGGATGGAGGAAGCAGAAGCCACCAGGGCTCTTTACGGCTTAGTCGCCTCTGTTGTATTCTGTTGGTTACACAGTCGCAGGACCACAGATTCAAGGAGGGGGACATAAGCCTAGCCTTTCCATGGGGAGAGGGAGGAAGCATTTGCTGCCGCCTTTAACTGTGCTCAATAAATGATGGTGGAATACGGAACTGAATTTCAGAGACATGCCTCGAATAGAGAATTAACTGCTGGTGGGGCTTGGGGAGTTGTGAATGGAAAGATCTTTCCGCCTTCAGCCCTACACCCGACCCTCCATGACACCTTGTGGCGCCCCTCCGGGCCCAAATACCTTCAAAGCCACACATGACTCTGTGGTGCTCCCAGGGCATTGAACGGTCATGCCATGGTGATCAAGAAGGTCCAAGGCTTCTCAGGCGCACATCAAGTCTGCTAGGAGGCCAGTCTGCAGGGACCCCCACTCTCCCACCCAGCTGCCATGGCTGGTGTTTCTATTTAAGGCTGTCCTGAGCCAGGAGAATCTTCAGCCACCCTTTGGCCCCCACTGAGCCTCAGGCCTGCCTTGATGTCCTGCACGGCTCATAAAGTTTCCGGGGGCATCACACCTGCCGGCCAGTGATATCTCGGCTCTGCCCCTCCCTTTGGTTCCTCTGGTCCCCTCTCCTGGTGTGGCCCCAGTGTGGCCACCACCCCTCTCATCATCCATGCTGCCACATTTTGGCAACTGAGAAGGCACAAGCGAGCGGGGCCATGCAGACAGAACCAGCCTGTCCCGTTTCTGGGCACAGCAGCCTCACGGAGACGTTCTCTCCCCTGCAGCTCCCCCGGGCAACTCCCCGGGTTTGGCATTTTGGCGGGTGGCTTCCTTTGGGAATGGGCTGTGGCACCTACTTCTTGTCTTAGAATGAGTCAGGTTCCCTGATCCCCAGAAACTTTCTGAGAACTTGCAGTGCTTCATTTGCTCATTCAAACCTCCATTTGTTCTGCAAGGATGTGTGGAGTACCTGCCCTGTGCTGGGCCCTGTGTCCCATGCTGAGGGGATGATGGCCAGCAGTGGGGACCTGGTCCCTGCCCTCCTGGGGATCACCTGCTAGTGGAGAGACAGCCCTTCAGTAATCGCGCCGATACACCCATGACAGGCTGCAGTACCCGCAATGGGGTTCCAGACTGGGAAAGGGACACTTGCTCAGAGCTATGAAAGAGTTACTGGGCAAGGGTGGGGTGGGGAAGGGAGGACATTTCAGGAGGAGGGAACTGTCCTACTACAAGCCCGGTCTGTTTCTGCCTTCTTTGGGCTGCACCCTGAACCCAGAAACCCCACAGCAGGGGTTTCCTCCTGATTGCCACACACACGGCTTCCCTGCTCCCTTCAGGGGCTTCCTCACAGGTCACCTTCTCAAAGAGTCTCTCTGTCCACCTTGTCTAAAGTGCCAGCTCTCCACCCCACCCTTTACAGCCTCCTACTCTGTTTTATTTTGCCTTCTTAGCACTCAGACTCTAACATCGATGAAGGGTAAGGGGTTTTGACATCTCGTTCCCTCGCCATATTCTCAGCACCTAGAACAGTGCCTGGTACACGGTAGGTGCTCAGCCAATGCTAGAACTCTTATTGAATTAATGCACTGGAAGATGCTCTCCAAACTGTTAATCCCCAAGAGGAGAAAAGGGGAGGAATTGCTCAATTTACTCCTCTCCCACTTCCTCTGCAGACCAAGGAGTCTAGAGCTGAGAAGGTAGGGCTTTGGGGGACACGTGTCAGGGCCCTGACATCACACACTTACACCCACACACCCGGGGCCCACCCCTAAGGAATCCCCACTTCCAGCACCTGCCTCTTCCCCAAGCATCAGGTGGTTTTGATCACAGGCAGGTAGGGGGCTGCTGCCCTGGCTTAGTCCCCCGTCCTGTGGATTTAAGGCTGATCCCCTTCCACGCCAATTGCTGCCTCTGCTTCCAGATGGGTGGTGCAAGGTGAACCCACTGAGCTCCGCTGTCCTCCCAGAGCCCAGGAGGTGCCCACCACCAGCTTCCCACTCCAACCACCCCAAAACCAAGGCCAAGTTCTTCAGGTGATGGGGCACCTCACCTGGCTGCCAAGAACGCAGTGTCCAACGGGGTTCTCTTTCTCACTTTTTTTTTAAAACAAAAATCTTTATATTTTGGAAATTTTCAAACACATATAAACGTAGGGAAAATAGTATAATGAACCTCCATGTACCCATTCTTTTTTTTTTTTTTTAAGATTTTTATTGGGGAATTGGGGGGATGGGAACAGTGCTGGGGAATTGGGGGAAGGGGAACAGACAAGTTGCTGTCGTTTTGTTCTTCAGTCCAGTTGTGGAGGACGTTGCTTCACTGGCCCAAGTTGGCACCATCATTGCGCTCTTCCCAGATGAGGCAGATCAGTCGCCGGCTTCTGGACAGCCGCTCATTGCGGCTGCTGGCCGCTCACGCTGGCTGCTGGCCACACACGGTAGCCCATGGCAACCCACTGCAGCAGGGGCTGCAGCCTATGCCGTCGCCGGCGACTCACAGCAGCCCATCTCCAGGTTGAGCCGTTGTTCAGCATCTTAGCTGTAGAGGGCAGTGTCACTGGCCCTCATATGTGGGATCCGAACCGGGGCCCTCTGGCATCCCAAGCGAGTTCTTAACCATCGCGCCACTCGGCCGGCCCCCATGTACCCATTCTTAACTTCAACAATTATCAACATTTTTTTCATTATTGTTTCATCTCTCCCCCGACCCCACTCTCACTCTGCCACCTTTTTATTTTCCTGGAGTCAATTAAAGCAAACTTAATGTTCATATTAATTGAGTCATAGTACTTTTCCATATGTATCACTAAGGGCCTTAAAGATACAGTGATACCACTATCACATCTATTAAAATTAGTAATACTTTTTAAAAAAAATATTTTTAAGCGTCTTTTAACTTTTTTTTAACTTTGTTGGGGAACAATGTGTTTTTTCCAGGACCCATCAGCTCCAAGTCAAGTTGTCCTTCAATCTTAGTTGTGGAGGGCGCAAGCTTAGCTCTAAGTACATTTGCTGTTTTCAATCTAGTTGCGGGGGCGGGGAGTGCAGTCCACCATCCCCATGCAGGAGTCGAACCAGCAACCTTGTTGTTTAGAGCACGCACTCTAACCAACTGAGCCACCTGGCCGCCCAAAATTAGTAATACTTTTAAAGTATTATCTAATACACAGAGTGTGTTCAATTTTTGGTATTATCTCACAAACATCTCTGTAGCTGGTTTCTCCAAATCAAGATCCATACAGGTTTCACACACTGCATTTGCTTGATCGGTTTCTTCAGTGTCTAGTTTTGCAAGTGTGCTCTGAGGAGCTTCGAGGTTGTCCGTGGTAGCTGCCTATCACCTGGGCGTTTTCACAAGACACCCATGCCTGGGCCCTACCTGGACCAATTAGGTCAGAATCCCTGGGGTGAGCTGGGCCTGGATGTTTGCTTTATTCATTTTTATTTATTTATGTGTTTCGCTCCCCCCAGTGATCCTGGCATGCTGCCAGGGCTGGGAACCACTGGAACGTACTTAGGAATTCTCAACGGGCAGGAGCGATTGCACCCCCAAAGGGACATGTGGCAATGTCTGGAGATGTTTTTGGTTGTCACAACTTGGGGAGGTGGTTGATGCTACCAGCATCTGGTGGTTTGAGGCCAGGGGTGCTGCTCAACATCCTATAGTGCCCAGGACAGAGAATGACCCGGCCCCAAAAGCCCAAGTGACGACAATGAGACATTCTGATACTGAAGCACAAACCCCACAGTTCTCAAGGGGTGGAGGGGAGGGCCAGGGGGTGAGTGGAGGGGGAGCAAATTAAACTGGAATCTTTCCATTCCTTATCTCAACCCCATATAGTTGACAAAAAGAATCCTGCTGGGCCTCCTCTCATTAGGGACCTGTTGTCCCCTCCCTGCCAAATTAGGGTTGGGCCCAACTTCCCCAGGACAGGGGGCTCCTCTCTTGGCTTGCGACAGGAGGACCGCACAGGTCAAAATACACCACTAATGGCCTGGATGACCTATGACTTCCCTGTGCCACAAGTCCCACTCCTGGAAAATGGGGAGACTAACTAACTGTCTCTCCCTCAAAGGGCTATCCTGAGCAGGTGGTGACATCAGGGCGCCTGCATAGGTATCCTGCTCACTGTGGTACCCCAGTTGCTGGCACAGAGTAGATGCTCAAAAGCTTTTGTAGAAATGAATGACTCCCCATTTCTCCTTGTGGAAAACCGGGGCCCAGAGAGGGGATGATTTCACAACCAGTGCCCAGCATTGCTCCTGCTCAAGGCTTCTCAGCCTTCAGAAAAGGTCCTTCTGGAACAAGTATGTGGGTGGCTGTGCCCACCATCCCCAGGGGCTTCCCCCACCCCACTTTTAGAGGAAATGAAAGGACACAGGACCCTCAGTAACCCACCTTCCCTGCCAGGGTGGGGAGTGGGGACAGGTGAACAGAACATCCTGTCTCTAACGCTACCCCCTTCTGTCCTTGTATTTGGGGAGGACATGATACATTTTCTGCCTGTCACTCTGGGCTTGATATGGTCGGGGGAACAAAGCGATTGCAACATCTTTAGGGATAACTCAAGGGGACAGCACACAGCTAGGATGCTGACTCCACTTCCTACAACGCAGCTCTTTACTGCATTCACGGAAGGAGTGTCGCTGTCCTGCTGTGTGACTCAGTTTCCCTTTCTAACTCTCCAGAAGGACACAGAACACCGGGTGTGGAGACCTGGGGCTTGTAAGAGGGAGCTGGTACAACAGGCTTGTGACAATGACAGGAAAACCACGTGGTAGGGGATCGCTTTTGTTCCTCCTGGCAAGCTGGATACTGCCTGCAGAGGCCGCCTCACAGTGAGAGCCTCCTAAGAAACCCATATGGATAAAAGGCCCTGCACCCACGCCAAGGGGACCTGGGGAATTACTCCCCGCTAGGAGATATCAAAACCCTGAAGCCCGTCCAAAGGTCAAGTGGCAAGTCCTGACACCCCCTCTTGGCCTGTTTCCCCCACAGAAGTGGGGTGTGAAGGCACGTGCAGAGAGCAGAAGGATCAGACCCTAACACAGGGAAGCCGCCCTTTGATCACGAGAGCCATCTGAAGCCCCACAGCTCTAGCGACAAGATGGGGAAGGGGGCGCACTGCTTACATGACCCCAAGGCCCAAGCAGGGGTGTGGGGCTGGTGATGGCGAGATGGGGGACTTCTTGCCTCTCTTCTCTGCAGCCAGGCAGTGGGGTGCACTCAAGCATGAGTGGTCCCCCTTTTCACCACCCAGGGCTAGGATGCACAGCTACAGTGAGCTTGGCGCCCAGACTCGGGGAGGGGCGCGCGGTGGAGAGCCCCCCTCCGCCCCGGGCCGCGGCCCAAACTTTCCCCAGGTTCCTCCAGGGCCGGGGAAGAGGAAAGTAAGGTGGGCAGGGGGAGGCCGGAGGCGCGGGCGCTGGGTGCGCCCGGGGAACTCTCCCCAGGAAGGCGGCGGGCGGGCCCTGCTCCGCCCCCGCACCGCCCCCGCTCCCGGCGGGTGCGATCTGGCGCCCGCGGGCAGGGCGGGGCTGCAGCCAGCGCCGCCCCGAGGGGCCGGGGCCGGGGCAGCTAGAGGCGTGCGCGCGCGGCGGTGGCACGGAGCGCCGGCCGGGGCGGAGCGGCCCCAGCGCACTGCCCGGCTCGGGCCATGACCCTCGCTGCTCTGTCTTGCAGGCTCGTCGCCGCGGCCCCCCGAGCCCGGCTGCCGCTGCCGCCGCCGCCGCCACCAGCGCCCAGGAGGGCTCTGTGCGCCCCGGGAGCGGCTCCGCAGTGAGCCCACCAGGAAGCGGTGAGTGCCCCCCGCCATGCGCCCCTGGGTGCTTGGACCGCGATGCCCAACCCACCCCACTCCACCCCTTCCACAAGAAGCTGCTCTTCCCGGGAGCCGCAGCCCGGCTCAGCGGCGTCCACGCCCCGCAAGCTCTAGCGGAGGGAGGGGCGCGCTGCGGGGAGGGGAGGGGATCCCAGGGTTGGTGGGGGACCCTCACGGGCCCAGAGGCCCCCCAAGTTCTCGCGGACTTTTCTGCGGAGACGCAGGTTTGGGGAAAGTTGGGCCCTCTCTGGCCATGTTGCAACTTGCACCCGGCTGGTAGGGGTGTGTCCCTGCGCGTGGAACCTCTGGCCCCCTACTCTCCACCTGATACCCTGCGCTGTCACGAGTTCCTTGGGAAGGGACCAGACCGCCATTCTTCAAAGCTGGAAAGGAGCCCGGCCGGGGCGGGGGCAGGAGGCATCGAGTGGAACCATTTCCCCTCTATCGAGTATTTAAAAATATATTATTTATGAACCGCCTCACTTAGGGGCCCCCTTCGCTCCCAGGGCATCAAAGCAGGTTTGCAACCGCAAAGGGCGATCAGTGTGAACGCACGCGCGACTTCTCCCGGCCCGCTGAGCTCAGCGGAACTGAGGGGAGGCACTCTTTACAAAGGAGGGGACCCTCCGCTCCACTGGGCCGCGTGGTGGGCGGGGTACCGGGAGGTACGGCCTTCTCTCAGACTGCCCCTGGCTGTTGGGCCTGATAGAATGGAGAGAAAAGTCTGTGGGGGCTGAGCAGCCCTGAATCACTGAGCAAGAGGGAGGGAGAGGAGTTGAAGGGCAGCCAGGGGAAGACACTCAGAAGGTAGCGCAGCCTTATGTGGGACAAACATCCCGTTTTACAAATCAGGAGACTGAGGCGCCAAGAGGCACTCCTGGATTGGCAGGTTCTGGGGTTTCCTGTCCAGCCCACAGAGGTACTCCGGGGCTTGATTAACTTTAGAAACACCCCCTAACCTGCCCAGGCCACACCTACCTTGGGTTCTGGGTTCCCACCCCTAGGTATTCCTTCCTCTGGATGGGAGGGAGGCAGTGTATTTATGGAAAGACTTAATCCCTCTGGCCAGCTCCAAGGAGGCTGAAAACTCTGCCTCCTAATCTCCTATCCCTGGAAGCCCTTTCCTTGCTGGTGGGGTCCCTGAGCCCCAGGTTTAGGTCACCTCTGGAGCCTTGAAATGGGAACGCCCCTCAGTGGACACGAGAGCAATGATATTTAATGTTTCGTGAGCACTTGTCCTGTGCCAGACCCTGTGTACTCCTCAGTGCTGGTGCCAATCACCCGCGTTTTCTCTTTGCATCCCTCTGACCCAGTACTGTCATATCCCCATTTTACAGATGAGGACTCAGAGGCTTGTAAAGGTAAAATGACCTAAGAGCGCAGGTGGGTAAGTGGCAAGTCCAGGCCTTGAACCCCTAGCCCTCACAGTGAGTTTCTCTTGAATATAGCAGAGGCCAGGCCAGGCCTCTGAGACCACCAAGTGCAACAACCCTTCCTCCCCCCATTAAAAGATTCTTAAGATAGATACACACAGTGATATGTACACATCAGGGAACCCCCAAATCAGAGAACCCCCTCTTGTCCCTCCCATCACGTCTCCCCTTGAGCCAGTGGGTGGTTCTGTGTCTCCTACAGGCAGTGCCACATCATAGTTACTTCTTATTTGGTGCAGAGAACACATTTGTTTACTTTCATCTTTGCAGGGGATGAGCTGGCAAGCACTCACTGCTATGGGCTGGTAGTTTGTGACTCCTGTCTTCAAGGCTGCTGTAAAAACAATTCCATCCTTTTCAGTTAAGCCCGTGGCTAGTTAACCATCAACCTGACTTCTAATAGCATACCCCTTATTTTTAAATGACCATTTCTACGGACATATAAACGCGGAAAGGTGCACACCTTGCAAGCACTGAGCTTGATCATACGGAGGCCTAGAGGAGCAGTGGGCAAGTATTTTGCTCCAAGTTACATGGCCAGTCAATGGGAGGCCGAGGCTGGACCCCAGGCGGCCCCAGGCCCTGCCTGGTGACCGAGAAGCAGGTGGGGATGTCGGTGGGCACCCTGCTCCTGCCCCACCCCTATCCTTTTTCACTTCCTGTTGGTGAGTCCCTGTGGACGCTGCAGCTGCTCTGCCTCCCCAGAGGCGCTCAGAGCCGCCTGCGGATCTGTGGGCTAAAGCCAGGGAGATGCTCCGGTTTGCACTCTGTGTACCAGGATGGGAGACATGCTAACGCTTGTAGCATCTGTTTCCAGCACAGTCCCTTTGACTGGAATTGCAGGAATTCTAATCCTGTGGCAAGAAGAAAATGCCTTTTCTAAAGAAGGAAGAAAACCAAGATTTGCCATGTGCCTCCTGGGAGCCCCGGCCCAGCCAGCCTCTTAGTACCTTCTCCCCTATGTTTGCAGGAGGGAAATAGGGTTTGGGAGAGTGAGAGCTTGCCCAGACTGCCCCAGCAGGGAGTGGAACCTGGCTCCGTCTAGTTTGGTGGGTCCACCCACCTAGTCAAACTGTCAAATTCCTGAGCTGTGATTCTTCACTCCTGCCCCCTCCTTGGTCCTCGAATGAGGTCTTTGTGAAGGAAGTAAGGTGAAGTGGCACGGTGAGTCATGACCTCCACGGGTTTATTTTGATTTTATCTGGGAGGTGGCTGTCAAGAGGCCAAGACCAGCCGTCTAGCCTGACCCTGCCTTTCACTAGCCCTCTCTGGGCCTCCATGGCCTCCTCTGGGAAACCCAGGTATGAGAAGAAATAAGACAACCTCTGCCTAGGGTTGCCAGATTTAGAAAAAAAAAAAATACAGAATGCTCAGATAAATTGCATTGCAGATAAACGATGACTAATTTTCAGTATGAGTATGTCCCATGCAATAATTGGGCATCCTGTGCCTCATCTGGCAACCTTTTACCTATAGCCACTTCCAGCTCTAGATTTGTGATTCACTCCGGGAAGGTTTAGGTCATGTTCTGGAGACCAACATTCATGATCCACAAAAGTAGTCACTGAAAGGGAAGCCCTTGGCACCAGCATTCTGAAAGCAGGGTCCCTGCAACCAGTGAGTGGTTCTTGTGTCTCTCGCAGGCAGTGATCCATCTTAATTACTTTTTACTTTGTGGAAAGAACATATTAGTTTACTTTTCTCTTCACCTTGAAAACCTTCAGGCAGTGAGCTGGCAAGCACCCACTGCTGTGGGCTAGTAGTTTACAGCTCCTATCTTCAAGGCTGCTGTAAAAACAATAACAGACAACTTGGCCAAGTGTATCCTTTCCCCTGGAGATGCTCATGGTTTTAGAGAGGGCTGTGTGGTGTGCAAAGCAGCAGACATCCATTTCTCTCACGACCGACCGCTCAGAGGAGGAGCGGACCCCTGCAGGAAGAAGTCCGTTTTTATCATTGCCCCTCTGTCACCAGAGAGGATCTGGGTGGCCCTTTGGCCGTTGAGAGAGTTTTATGCCTGGGTGCAAGAAAGAACCTGTTCTACTTCAAGGTGTTGAGCAAATAAGTAACAATCTGATTTTTTGAAGGGAACATAAACAGAGCCCAATTCAATCTGAAAGGGAGGTTTTTCACACTCCTGCAAATGTGTGAAAGAGAGAAATTTATACCTAAACTAGCAGTTCTTATGGACCTGACTGTACTAGTACCATCTTGCCAAGCTAAGGGGTCCCCTCCCATTAGACCTTTATTTTCTAATTACGAAACTGGGTGTCTTCATAACAAATTCAAGCAGTGCAGGACTGCGGCATGTAGAATGATGCAGCACTGACGTGTGCGGTGAGAATTGCCCGGGCTTTGACGTCCAGCCTCCCAGAGCTGTGGCTCACTAGCATTTGACCCCTCAGAGCTCCCTTCCCTCATCTCTATAAAAGGGGGACTGCAATGGTGTGTCCCTGTTAGGGTTCAGTGGAGTCATATCTATAATGAACTCAGCCCAGGACTTGGCTTCTTGAAAGCATTCTCGTGGTATCTGTCAGCTGTTATCGTCACGATCACGATGAAGTTTAAAGTAAGCTTAAAGTAAGCGTAGCCCCACTCTTCACAGTTAGGTGTCTGCCAGGCTTCCATTCCAGACAGATATAGAATCAAGCTTGAACCCCTCCTTTGCAAACATCTCAGCCCATTTACGGGGGCGGGGGCAGTCCTCTCCCGCAAATGCATCATTGTAGCCCCTGCTGAAGGGTGGCCCTCCTCCTGGCAACCCTGATGACAAAGGGAATGAGACCTGCCCACGTTCCCAAGTAAATCACCCCTGGGAGCACTTCTTCCCAATACCCCAGACCACACCACTGATCGGATCAAGGACCACACTGCGCGGGTACCCCTGGAGGGTCTTCTGATGCAATGCCTTCACAGGAGTACTCGATAGCGATATTACAACAGTGACAGTGATGATAACAAGGATGGTAAAGGGATGAGTGTCCCAGGCCCTGTCCCAGAAGCTGAGGGTAGGGTGCCTGTTCTGCCGATGAGAACACTGAGCCTAGTGGGGCAGAACTTAAGCACCTCAGACACAGAGAGGAAAGTGGCTTGCCCAAGGTCACACAGCTCCTGCATATGTCCGGTTCTTCCTTGTCCCTCGCAGCCCAGTCTTCAGACCACCGCTTTCGTTTTGTCCTTGTGGGGAGCAGAAGCACGGTGACAAGAGTTAAGAGCAACGTTTGTCGGGATAAGAAAAGTTGGTTTGTGTCAACTCTCCATTTGGGAATTTCAGAAACCCTGAAATAGACATGTCTGTGCTACACGTAGATATGACCCCTTGATGGGACATTTGCCTGACCCTAGTACAGCTTCTTGTCCCCTCGTGTCCCCTGAATCCAGGCTGGGTCCTCAGCCTCTTGTTTGGTTTTCTTCCTCCTTCCCTCCCTCCCTTCTATCCTTCCTTCTTTGAGTGTTTATTTTTGTTTTTGTTTTTGTTGTAATTTTTATTGGGGAACGTGTGTTTTTCCCAGCACCCATCAGCTCCAAGTCAAGTCAGTGTCCTTCATTCTAGTTGTGGAGGGCGCAGCTCAGCTCCAAGTCCAGTCGCCGTTTTCAATTTAGTTGCAGGGGGCATGGCCCACCATCCCATGCGGGAATCGAACCTGCAACCTTGTTGTTCAGAGCATGCACTCTAACCAACTGAGCCACCCGGCCGCCCTCCCTGAGTGTTTTGAGATTGGTAGTTTTAAAGTTACAAGACAGCTTTCAATTCAGGACAGCCCTTCAGAGAGGTGGTAGTCCTGGCACAGCATAACACAGAGCCTTCCCTGGGCCAGAGCCCTGGCCCTTGGAACACACCTCCAACCATATTGGAGAGGCTCTAGGAAAACTGGATCTGATGCATCAAACCGCACCCTGTGTGTGACTGCTGGGAGGCAGTGGCGTTGGGCGCAGAGGCCAACGTCACCTACTGTGGTGGCTCTGTCTCTGTCAGCTTTTTCCTTTGCCTACTTCTGTTGAACTAGTTTGAAGCTTACTTACAGAAAAGTTGCAAGAACACAGGGTGCCCCGGTACATCCTGCACCAGATACGATCACGTAGCCACATTTGCTTTATCGGCTTGCTCGCTACGTGCGTGATGAGCATGCTATGATGTGCTGGCTGAACTACTGGAGAATTCAGTTGCGGAAATGATGGCCTTGACCCCACACACATTTCAGTGTGTGTTTCCTAAAAGCAAGAACCCTCTCACAGAACACGGCACAATGATCAAAATCAGAAAACGGAACATGGGCCCCGCCCTGCCCTCTGATAGACAGTTGTCTTTCCTTTGACTCTTCTTTTGTTTTTCAGACACGCAAGTCTGTAATGAGCCACCATCTCCCAGCTCCCACAGCACATAGCATCCCCCTGCCCTCACTGTATATTGGCCCTGCACCCCCACCACTGTCATCGGGTGTTTTTTTTTTGGTTTTTTTTCTGGAGTGTTTTACAGCAAAGTCCTGACATGGCTTCATCTGTGAGGACTTGAGCATCCATCGTTGTTCAAACCCTCGGATGGGATGTGTTAGAAAAATCTCCTGGGTGGGCTGTGACCAAACTTAACAAGGAAGAGAACAGACTATAAAATTGGAGTGTGCTGTGCGCAGCATGCGTGTACGGCTGTGATGTTAAGTGTCTTCGTTACAGTAGCCATGGGGGGCGGGGGGGAGCCCTGAGTTTGTTGATGATCAGGGCTGCAGGGCCCCTGGGCCGGAGACCCAGCCTGGGGAGGGTTGGGGAGAGAGACAGATGGAAAGCAAGTGCCACCACCCACTGAAAAGCTCTGTGTTGGAAAGCATGGGCTCTGGAGTTCAAAATGCTAGGCTTGAATCCTGGACTCGCCACTTGCAGATGACCTGTGCAAGTTAACTCTTGCAAGTTAACAGAGTTAACTCTCTGTACCTCAGTTTCCCCATCTGTGAAGTGGGGATGGGAATGGTCCAAACCTCACTGGGCTGTTGTGAGGACCAGCTGATCATAAGTCTCTGTCCAGGGGCTCTGCCCAGTGCTGGGCACACAGTGAATGCTCAAAAGAGGTGCCCACTGTTCCCACAGGCCTGGTCTTGGGCTCTCTTTTTCTCCAGCCCCAGCCCCTCCTGTTCCCCTGAGGAAGGATACACTCTCCTCAGCACCTCATCCTGCACATTAGAAATCTCTTGAGGAGCTTTTAAAAATCCCAGTGCCAGGCCACACCCCAGGCCAATTACCCTGGAATCTCTGGGGTGGGACCCAGGCATTGGTCTTTTATAAAAGTGCCCAGGTGATTCTGTTGTGCTGGGAAGATGCAGTGCTTAGCACTTCTCCATCCATAAGGAGCATCCCCTGGGTCTTGTCGAAATGCAGTTCCTGAGCTTGCAGGTGGGGTGGGGCCTGAGAGCCTGCACTTCTCACAAGCTCCTGGTGGTACCCATGCTGCTGCTCCAGACCACACTCTGAGGAGCAAGGCCCTGGAGAAAAGGCCTCGCTGGAGACTGCTACCTCTCTTTCCTCCATTACTGTCCTAAATAATAGCAGCTGATACCTCTTGGACGTCCACTGTGCGCCCAGCACAGAGTGAAACCCTTTTACAGCCATCACCTGACATCCAGTCCTTGCTGCTACTTGATGAGGCTGTGAAAGCATCATCCCCATTTTCAAGATGAGGAAAGTGAGGTCTAGGATGGTTAAGGAACCTGCCTGCAGTCACATGACTGAGCCAGGCTCTGGTCCTGGCCTGGAGAGCTACTGCTCCAGGGCCAGCTCCTAAGTGGGAGTGCTTCCTGTTAATACATAGCTGTCCAGAGTCTTTTCCCATCGGTGTCTGTCTGTCTCTCTCTCGTTTGCTTGTGCTCTCTCCCCCACTCTCTCCCCTCTTTCTCAGCTGCCCCCACCTCAATCTATCTCCTAGTGCATGTCTCCAGTCCACCTCCTACCCACCCCACAAATACAACCTAGCTAAAATGAAAGCCTTTATCGTGGCCCCTCCTCCAAACCGGCCCCTCCTAGGGTCCCACCATCTCCCAAGCCTGTGTGTCACCTGGACTTCAGCTGCTTCTCCCTTCCACTGCCCCATCATCTTTGAAGTTCATGCTCCACAATTTCTGGCCCAGAGTAGAGCTTCTTTGACTTTAACAAGCTCATGGATCCCAGGGAGCCTTGTTAAAATACTGATTCTGGCTCCGTGTGTCTGGGTGGGCCTGAGACGCTGCATTGCTAACAGGCTCCTGGGGTTGCTGAGGTTGTTGGTCCAGAAGCACAGCCTGTGTGGCGAAGGCCTGGGGCACCCCGGTGTTTCCTAGCTGGCCCTCGGCCTGCACAGCCTCCTAGAGTGCAGACTTGTTGCTCGGTGCCCTGAGAATAACCTGGAACCCTGAAGCTCCCAAAGTCTAGCTCGTCTTTGCCTCTCTAAGTCCTATTCCTGCCACAACCTCCCACCCTGTGGTTCCTCCCATGGACCACGCCCTTCTCGTCCTCTGGGCCTTTGCACATTCTGTTCCTGTGGCCTGAAAGGCTGTTCCCTGCTTGGCTCATTCCTGTCTATCTTTAGGGACATGTTCCCCGGGCCTCGCAGGCTGGGGCAGGAGCCCTCCACTGTCCCCCTAGCCTCACTCTACTTCCCCTGGGCTCACATGCCTCTGTCAGGGCTGATTGGCATATCTGTCTCCCTGGCTAGTCTGAACAACTTAGATTGAGGTGTGGTGCCCTGTTTGGCCTTGTATCCCCCTGTGTGGCATCCTTTTGACATCAGATTGCCAGGATGAGGAATGTGTGGGGAATGGGGATGGGGCTGGGAGGTTGGGAGGTCTGACCCCAGGGAATGAGGAAAGCAGGAAGGGTTGGGAAGCATCCGAGAACGACTGGCAAAGCCAGAGGTCACCTGCCTTAGAACCCAGCCTTGACTAGAAGAAGCAGACCATGCATTTCAGAGGGCAGGGCTGGGGCCCTTGCTGGGCCACACACCTGTGCCAGAAATCTAAGGGGTACTTCTCATAGCCACCCTCCACCCCTCTCCCCTCATCAGTACAGCACACAGGGGATGAGGGGTTGAGGCCCCCTCCATCAGCCTCAAAGACTCAGGGAGCCCTCCGAAAGTGGAAACAAGAGCTTCCCTTTCCCAGGGAGGCCTACAGAGCCTCAAAAGCCCCTGTGGGGTGGGCCCCAGCTGTGGGTCAGGGCAGTCTCAGGTTCAAATCCCAGCTCCACTCTCCTAGTAAGCTGGGTGGCCTCAGGCAGGTGATTCCACCTCGGTGAGCCTTGATTTCCACATTTGTAAAATGGGTTCAGTAATTGCACCCCACACGGTTGTTGCTGAGGATTGAGTGTCAAGAGCGTGCCCGGGCTGGAGCGCCATCAGCTGCTGCCTCTATTTTATTCATTGATTACTAAGGATGCATCACATTGCAGGAAGATCCTGGGAACACGGGTTGAGACAATTTTAACGCCCATGGACTGGGGATTGTGCGCCCCTTCTTTTATAGCTTAATCTGTCAGTTCTCCAAAGAACAAATCAGTACTTTAAAAAAGGGGCACCCAACATGCTGGGCTTTGGGCCACCCCCGCAGCCTGGCATGAGTGAGGGTCTTCACATCATGAAGTCAGCCACTGGCCCCTAGAAGGAAAGGCCAAGTGGCTTAGGTTCCGCATCGCCAGTCCCCCGACCACTCCCTCACCTTCACTTTACCCACCCGCCCGCCCAACCGACCGCAGCCGGCCTCCAGTATATTTAGCTTTGAGGCGCCTGAAAGTTTTTTCCGCCAGCACAGTCTCAGCTTTGAGCAAATGCAGCCCAGATGTACTCAGCAGGCACCGGCGACCTGGAGGCCGCGGTTTCGCTCCCCACTGCTTCCTGTTGTGCACCCATCAGGGCCCCGGGGGGTGGGGCCTGGCCACACGTGGCCAATACAAACAAGCCTCTCCTCTCTCCGCAGGCCGGCGCCGCCGACATGGGGCTTAAGCTGTCCTGTCTGAAAGGTAAGGCGGGTGGCTCTCCCCCACCAGCTCTTATTGGGGGGTGGGGGGGGGTGAAGGAATGAGGCAGGAGAGGGCGCGAGGGTGGACCCTGAAACCCTTGTGTTGCTGCCCTGGAGAGGGAGGGGGCTCCCACACTTACAGCAGCACCTGTACACAGTAGGTGCCTATAAATGCTTGCTCTGACTCTGGGGGCCCCTCCAGGCTTCCCCTTTCACTGGAAGCTGAATGATGTGGGAGAGTCCCAGCGCCCTTTGGGCCTCAGTTTCCCCCTGGAAATTAATCCCAGGCTGTGGAGAGTAAGGGGGTAAGAGGCTCCACACATAGGTGCCAGGCACGCTTGGGGTGTTTGCTTTCCACCCCGCCGCCTGTTATCACCAAGATAGGAGGTCCGGCCTGCCGGGGCCCAGGGAAAGGCCAGCAGGGAGCAAGTTCTAGAAGGACACAAAATCACTGAAGGGTGTTGTGGGTGTTGGCAGAGTCAGCTCAGACCTCTGTCCTGTGCTCTAGACCTTTCTGTCTAGCATCTGGATGACCCAGACCAATATGGCCTATATGGAGACCTCCCCTCAAGGCCCATTATTTCATGACAGATGTTCCCACCCCACATCTCCCCAGCCTGAAACCTGGGAGTCTCCCAGGATGGCCCCTCACCCTCATGAATCATGCCCATCAGCCCTGACTCTCCTCCTGGATGTCTGAGGCCTGCCCCTGGCTCCATCCCTCCACCACAGGAAGTCAGGAGGCATGGGAAGGTCAGGCCAGGATGAAGGACCTTCTTCCAAGTCCCACAGCTGAGATGAGTGAACTCCAGGAGCGCATCTGATTGGTCCAGCTCAGGCCCCTCCCTGGGGGGTGGGGCATCTTGATGGACAGCTCCTCCAAGACTGCATACAGTTGGGGAGCAGTGGTTTTTCTGGAGAAAATCAGAATGTTGTTTGCCAGGTGGGGATGGGGTGCTGGAGAGACATCGACAACCTACATCCCTCCAGAGCCGGGTCCCTCTGAGGCTCCAGGCTGAGCCCACGCAGGAATTGAGGGAAGTGTTGAGTCAGCACCCATGGTGGGTGGAGGTCCAGCGGTTGTGTCCAGAGACCAGGCCTTAGAGCTCTAGGACTATCTTCTTAGACTTCCCTGTGAGTCTGTCTCCCCGGTGCCCTGCACAGAGTAGGTGGTCAGGACAAGCTTTTTGTTGTGGTTTTTATGGCGGTAAAATACACATAACATAAAATTTATCATTTTTAACTATCTTTAAGTAGACAGTTCTGTGGCATTAAGTACGTTCACATTGGTGTGCAGCCATCACCACCACCCATCTCCAGAACTTTTTCACCTTCTCAAACTGAAACTGTCCCCATTAAATACTCACTCCCTATTCCTCTCCCCCAGCCCCTGGCAGCCACCATTCTACTTTCTGTCTCCATGGACTTGACTCCTGTACAGAACCTCACATAAGTGAAATCGTACAGTAATTGTCTTTTTTTTGTGACTGGCTTATGTCACTCAACAAAATGCCCTCAAGGTCCATCCATGTGGCAGCACGTGGCAGTGCTCTATTCCTCTTTAAAGCCGAGTAATATTCCACTGTGTGTGTAGACCACATTTTGTTTATTCATTCTTCTGTCAGTGGACACTTGGGTTGCTTCCGCATTTTGGCTGTCGTGTCAAGACATCGTTGAGAAATAAACCAAGCCCCTGGAGAGACCTCTGGGACCACTTATCTTCCAGCTCCAAAGCTGGGTGCTCAACCTGAGGAGAGACCCAGGAGGTGCAGATGCTGCAAGTCCTTGGGAAATTACTCCACCCAGGACCGAAAGCCCAGGCAAGCAGGCTGAGTGCTCCTAGGGGCTGGAAGCTTCTAAAAAGGCCTCCTTTGAGGCCAGGACCTAGAGGAGCTAAGTGCTGGAATGGGAGCCTACAGTTCCAAGCAGGTTTGCTCATACATTTTTCATTGCTAGCTCTCTGGGACCAGCCCACCAGCCCTGGGCTGCCATACCTCTGCCCTCCCTGCAGCCTTGGCCAATACAGGCTTAGGTGTGACTGGGGGGTTGGGAGGGTGGGGGTCAGGGCACAGAACCCTTCTCTGTGCCAAACCAAGACAACCCTGGCCCATCAGCCCTGATGCCCCAACACCCCAGACCTTCCTCCTCTGCAGAGCCTGATTTTCAGCTTTCCTGTAAGGGATATGTCACATTTGAGGAAACCTCAGCGTGCTGGATACCCCGTAGCCCTGTAACCCTCACAGTGGTCCATGTGCCTTCTCTTTCTCGGATGCCAGCAGAGATGGTTTTTCCCTGGTTGTCAGTGCTGGCACATGCAGTTCTGTGCACGGTCTTTTAATTTCTTTTTTAGTTAATGTTTGGGTGTGAATGCTGTCTTTCTTGAGGTGGTAATCATTTTCACAGTTCTTTAATATCTGTATCAGGTTCTGTCAAGAGTTGGTCTTTGGATTTCCAACTTTTTGCTTTCGTAGATAATGCCATTTTGAACATCTTTGTTTGCTGATTTTGTAAATTATTCTTTCTTTGAGATACATTCCAGCGATCAGAATCCAGGTTAAGTAATTAGAATACATGGTGGATTCTTATTGGAGGCTTAGAGCCTGGACAAGTCCCTGTTCTCTGTATTATATGCAGATAACCCATCTGTCCCTCTTCCCATCACAAAGTGGGTACCGTTGTGAGTCCCAGTTTCCAGATGAAGAAGCTGAGGCACAGAGAGGCAGTGCAGTTTGCCTGGGGCCACACAGCTGGCTCCCATGTGGGATTTGAACCCAGGCAGGCTGATCCCAGAAGTCTGGCTTCAACCACCACCTGTATGGCCTCTTTAGGGGAAAACATTTTAATTCAACATTTAAAGTAGCCACTGTAGCCACTTGAGCTCGTTAAATTCTTCACATTAACCCTATAATATGGTGTCTTAGTGTCCTGGGGTTACCATAACAAATGACCACAAACTCTGGGGGAGCTTAAAACAACAGAAATGTATTTGGTTACAGTCCTGGTGGCCAGAAGTCCCAAATCAAGGTGTCACAGGGCCATGCTTCCTCTGAAATCTCTAGGGGAGGATCCTTCCTGCCTCTTCTGGTTCCTGGGGGCCCCAGGTGTCCCTTGGCTTGTGGCCACATCACCCCAGTCTGCGTCCGTCTTCACATGGCCTCCTCCCTGTGTCTCTGTATCCTTACTCTTATAAGAGTAAGGACTCTTATAAGTCCAATCTTTGGACTTAGAACCAGCCTTAAATCCAAGATGATCTCATCACGAGATCCTTAACTAATTACATCTGCAAAGACCTTGCTTCCAAATAAGGTCATGTTCTGAGGTTCTGAGTGGACGTGAATTTTGAATTTGAAGTTGGGGGGACTCTATTTAGCTCATTACAGGTCACGTCACCTCTGAGCTTTCTGTAGGTGGGAAGGAATGTGCTTTTCCTGGCTGGCAATACAGACTCAGCCCAAGGTAGGAGATCATGAGAGAGTGACACTGGGGAGAGGAACGCAGCTGGGCTGAAATCCTCTTGTCGCTGGTTCCAAAGCAGAGTGGACACAGCGGTATACTTTAAGTGGGGTCCTTCTGTCCAAGGGCCTGGCCATAGCAGTTGTGACATGTGGGAACGTCCCATCCTCCAAGAATGCCTCCCTCATGCCCTCTTGGGTACAGGCTGATGCGTGCTGGGTGAATATCCCTGTGAGCCTGGCACTGCTCCCTAAGCGTGTGTCTTCGTTCATTTTATCCTTACTACAGCTGGATGGCATAGGTAACTTGACCGACAGGGAGACTGAGGCATGGGGAGCTTTAGATGGCTCAGGGTCACATAGCTGGTCAGAAGGGGCTTGGTTCAGCAGATGGCAGGGAGGGGTAGTGGTTTTCCTGGTTCGTGTGTACATTCTCTCGTGGTCGGCAGTGGGGTGGCACTGCCCAGGAAACAGCACACTGGGGCTGTGTAGGGCTCAGTGGGGTCCCTGGACTGGCACCCTGTGAGCATCACCTGGAAAGTAGTGAGGCATGCCAATTCTCGGGACCCACCCAGGTCTACTGAGTCAGAAGCTCTGGGGGTTGTGAACAAACCCTAAGGGGATTCTGGCACCTGCTCAAGTTTGAGAACCACTGGTAAAGTGGCTCTGGGATCAGAGAGATCCGAGTTCAAGTCCCAGTCTGCCCCTGACTAACCACAACTTTGTGCAAATCACTGCACGTGTCCAAGCCTCAGTTTCCCCATCTGCAAAATGGAATGATGAGTGGGACCACCTCCTGGGTCAGGTTTTGAGAAATAGCTAAGGTGAGCACTAAAGCCCAGGTCCAATGAACAGGGTTTCCTGCCTACCTCCGCCCTCTGCACTTTTCCACTCCGGTGGCAGCTCCAGCTGTGTGGGGACCTCGATGGGGGAAAATTAAACTGGAGGTGCAGGTTTCCTACCGAGGCTGCCTCGGGGAGCTGGCATGGTCTCTGGGTCTCCCTGGAGGGTACCAGTTCCTGAGATGGGGCTGGCCCCAGCCAACTGGCCTTCTGGGCAGCCTGGGGCCAGGCGGGAAAGGGCCAGGAGGTGGAGACTGTCCTGGATTGGTGGTTGGTTCATTTGTTTAATAGACTTCATTATTTAGAACACTTTTAGATTTATAGAAAAATTGCAAAGACAGTACAGAGCTCCCATATGCACCCCCAGCCACTTTCCCCTGTAGATAACATCGTACATTAGTATGGTACATTCACTACAATTACGGAATCGATTCAGGTACATTATTTTAACCCAAGTCCACACTCTAGTCAGATTTCCTCAGTTTTTACCTAGTGTCCTTGTTCTGTCCCAGGATCCCACCTTACGTTTCGTTGTCATGTCACCTCAGGCTCCTCTAGGCTGTGACGGTTTCTCAGAAGTTCCTTGTCTTTGTGATATATTTTGTGTTTCTGTGACACCATTTTGAGGATGACTGGTCAGATGTTTTGTAGGGTGACCCACTGTGGGCATTTGGCTGATGTTGGTGGGTTTTTAAAGTCTATCTTGCTGAGTACAGGATGACGGTGATGGTGGGGACTGAATGACACATACAGCCCCTCCTCCAGGCATTTCTCCCAGCTTCCTACCCGGGGGCTCAGAGCCTCTCCTGCACTTGGCCTGTGACTCAGGCTGGGGGTCAGATGGGGGCTGGCAGCTACGTTGCCCATTTTTCTAATTGGTGTTGGAGGCCCAAGATGAGCCCCAGGTCACACTGAATAGGAGTCACGCCGTATTGCCCCACTCTAGCGTGAACGCTTAGATCCCACTGTCCCGTAGCTGACGTCCAGAGTTGGCCAAGACTGTTCATGGCACAGACGTTGATTGCGTCCCCACTAACTGCTGCGTGCTAGGGCAGAAGCCAGCCTGGCCCACCCTGGGTAGGGATGGTGTCACTGAACAAGCAACCAAGCCTGAAAAAGATAGCCTGGGAAAGC
>NW_017731369.1:5964253-5975131 GCF_001890085.2 Hipposideros armiger | reverse complement strand
TGAATTTGAAAGGAGGATAGCAAGTGGGTGAGGAGAGACCTACAGCAGCCCAATAGAGCAGGCAGGGAATTGGGATATAATGAGGATGGGGAGCTCCATGAACAGGGAGGGGATAAAAAGCATTCATTTGGCTAATACATTCTGAGTAGTTTTCAGAATGAGTGGAGGCTTGATATGTTGAAGGGAAGGTCACATGGTGAGATCCACCATAAGTAGAAAATGGCCAAGGTCAATGTCTTACGATATACTGAGCTTTAGTGTTTCCACTTATGAAATAGGCTGCAGCTTGCTGTCCATGGGGATCCTGGGGGAGGTCACTCACTTCTCTGTCTGGCAGTGCCACTGCCAGGGGTCTCTGTCTACTATGCCTGCCCTGCACCCACTAGAACAGAGCCTGACACACAGCAGGTGTTTCCTTCCCCTGGGGACAGAGCTCAGACAGAGCTATATTCTGGTGTAGCTTGTCATTTGTTTTGCAAACAGTTATTGAGCACCTCCTGTATGCCAGGCACTGCACCAGGCCCAGCGACATGGCCGTGAACATCACAGAGTTCCATTGGAAATACAGAAATGAATGTGTGAACACCTAACCCAGACTGGTAGATTATCTGGTGAGAGCTGTGAAGGGAATTAGACAAAGTTGTGCAATAGAAGGACATGAGGTGGGTAAGGTCCTCTCTGTCGTGGAGCCAGCTACATGGATGCAGGGAACAGTGTGCCAGACAGAGGGAACAGCAGATGTAAAGGCCCTGAGACAGGAACAAGTGTGGTGAGCTGATGAGCATCGAGAAGGCAAATGTGGCAGGAATGGGGAAGTCAAGCAGGAGGAGCTGAGGTGTGGTATCAGGAATTTCTTTTCAGAGTAATAGGAAGCACCACAATCATTCCAGACCAAGGGCCTCAGCCTCTGTTGCACATCAGGATTACATGGGAGGCTTTCAAAACAGGGCAGGTCCTGCCCACTCCCCAGGATAGGGATTCGGTTAGTGTGGGTGGGTCCTGGGCAGAGGTGTGTTTAAAAAGCTTTATGCAGCCTGGGGTGAGAACCACTGTCTGGGTCCAGTGTCCTTGCTTTTCAGATGGGCCTGGGATGTGTACCGACTGCCCAAGGTGACAAGGGGCAAGTTAACTTGGCTGGGAACCCGGATGTGCAGGCTCCAATCCAGGACTCTTTCTGGAACCTTCTGAACACATGTCTGCTCAGGGGACAGAGGCTGAGAAGCTAGTAGACCCCCAGCCTGCTCAGAGTTGGGGGAGGGTAATCCAAACCTCTCTTAAATGCAGAAGGAAATGGTGCTTAATTTGCCTTTCTCCCCAGCAGCAGGCAGCCTCCTGGCTCACAGCAGAGACTTAGCCTCTCTCTTCTTATGCTAACCCTCCAGTATCTTCTCTGCCCCAAGGAGGAGGGAGGGCCTTGAGTGTAGAAGTAAATCAAATGTCACAGCAGGTGGGAGGAGACGCATTCCCTAACCATGCCTGGGTTAGAACCCGTCCTAGCACGCAGCATTAGTACTCAGGTGACAGTTCCGATTAATGTTCGCCTTCTCCTTACTCTCCAGTTCCACGGGGTCAGGAACCACGGCTGCCCTGCTCATCTGCAAAGCCCGTACCCAGCTCTGGGTCAGCACACAGTAGAGACACAATCAGTGTTTGCAGAGTGAACATTCTCTTGACTTTAATCCAGGTGTGGAGACCCTCACAGGGCCCGTCTCTAGGGCAGCTGTGCCATCACTCCCTCAGTCCAGGAGGGAGGTCAGTGCTCACCAGCCAGGCGTCACTCCTGCCCGCCCATATTGAGGAAAGTTGCTCGTCAACCCCAGCATACAGATGAGGAAACTGAGGCATCAGGCGGTAACACTCCCTGCCGAAGGTCACACAGCTAGAATGTGGCCAAGCTGGGGCCCCAAGGGCCTTGGGAACATGACTGGGCACCAGACACATGCCTCACTCCCACCGCTTCCTCTTCGTGCCTGTCAGGTCCCTCCAAGCCTGGCATGAATGAGATGCTCTGCAAGTATTTGTGGCATGAATGAAGGATGAGTGAGCCTCGGGGGACACAGCGGGTGGGGAGGCGGGTGACGGGACTCACTATCTGGTGCTGGCGGCCCACGATGGGGCCTCTCGGCTCTGTGCTGCTCAGGACTCCCAAGTAAAGGCGATGCTAACCAATAATTAGCTGTCAGAACATGGCTGGCCGGGAAGCTAAGCAACCAGGTTCTCCTGGGCCCAAGGAATTGCCTTTCTCCCTCCTGGGGGTGTGAAGGCTCCCTCCAAGGAGCCTTCAGGCTCCAGGGTAGGGGTGCAGAGGCCGGGGTAGGGGTGCAGATGTGACTCTGAGCAGGGCAGCGCTGTACCCTTGTCTACTTCTGACCTTCCCCGGCCCCCCGCATTTTGCTTCGTGCCTTGCAGGTCTCTCAGGGCCCGAGACAGGCAAGCGCAGAGCTAAGGGACTCTGGTCCCACAGGTCCAGATCCCATGTGATGTGGCTGAGGATCTCCAGCTCCCTGAACTGGTGCTTTTTGTTTTTAGTTATAAAATGGGCACGGTTAGACCCTGCCTGGGGAGGGCTGTTGTTGGGATGGAAGGGGCCTGGGATGTGGTGGGTATGTGGAAATCGCCACTGGAGCTGTTGTTATTACTATGATGTGCCCATACTATTTCTGCCCTTTTGACATTTTATTTATGACTATGGGCCAGGCCCTCCATGGCCAAAGCAATAGTGATCCTGGTACCTATGCTGAGAGGTCACTAACTTGGCCTGGAGTCCAACACATAAACTGATAATGGTCCTTGGCCTGTCCCAGGTAGCAGGGCAGACCCATGGCCTCAATGCCTGCTACCTAGGGCGAGTTGGGCTTCCAAGCATTGCAGCTAGGCCACCATGGGCCATCTAGAGCCAGGATGGCCCTGCAGTTATCCCGGATCGAGGGGGACAGGCCTTTTACCCACCCATCTACTGGACATCGGGGGAAGGCTGTCCCCAGAGGGGGCATAACCTTGATCAGGCCTGAGACTAGGGCGAGAACCCTAGCCCTGGAATCTCCTTGACTAATAGCCCCTTTAATGGCAGTAATAACAGTCCTAATGGTATGGCCCCACTAAGCACCTGCTATTGGCTGGGCTGCCCCAGACACTTCAACTTAATGTCACATGTCCTATGAGAGCCTTGCAGGTTATGAGTTATGATCTAGGGCGAAAGTTTGAATATTCCAGCAAGGGGCCAACCAAGTGTAGCCCCCTTTAACGTAGCCCCCATGTGGCTAAAGAAACAGGCTCAGAGGGGGGAAGAAACTCACTCAGGCCACACAGCTGACAAGGGGCAGACTGAGGATGCCAGTTGCTCTGTCTCAGGCCATCCTGCAGCCCCTTCCTGTAGCTCTAGCCGCACAGGTGTGCAGTGGGGCCACTTGGGGACAGAGAGAACAGCAGCTCTTGAGCACCACTCTGAAATGCTAAGCTCTTGTCAAGATTAGCAACTGCTATGGCTGGGTACCCGCCCCCACAACCAGTAGAGTTGTCAGATTTAGGAGGAAAAAAACCCCCATAAAACAGGATGCCCCGTTACATTTGAATTTCAGATAAACAAGGAATAATTGTCTAGCATAAGCATGTTCCAAATATTGCATGGGACATACTTTTTAGTATACTAAAAAAAAAAAAATTGTCCTGAACTTTATCTGGCAACCCCACCCCCCAAGGGACACCTCACAGTGTCCGGGGACATTTTTTATTGTCACAACTGGAAAGTGATACAGCATCTAGAGGCCAGGGACGCTTCTAAACACCCTACGATTGCACAGGATGACCCCACCACAATGATCTAGCCCCAGACGTCAACAATGAGGAACCCCGAGCTACACACATCAAACATTTTCCATGGGCCAGATGGGTGCTAAGTACTTTGCCTATTTTCTTTGACTTCAGTTCTCACAGCTACTCTCTTGTGTCCATTTTAGAGATGAGTAGATTGGGGGCCAGGAGGAGGGCCAGTTGCCCAAGACTCCACTGCTGTGTCAGCCGAGCTCACCACACTGTACCCTCACCCTCTGTGGCTGAGACCCAAAGAAGCCTCCCCAGAGGGGCTGGTGCTGGGAGGAGTAGGGACTGTCCGCCAGAACTTGATAAAGGCTGGTGGGAGAGAGGGCCTGCCAGAGTCCCTGCTCGGAGGCAGGAAGGCAGATGCTGGACAGCCAGGGAGGTGAGCCCATTCCCCCACCTGGCTGTGCAGTCCCCCACCTTGCTGTGCGGTCCCCCACCTGGCTGTGCTGGGGCCTCTCTCTGGCTCCTCCCAGGTTCTCCAGCAGCTAGCTCATCCCTGACGCAAGCCGGAGCTTTTCCCTTAATTAAAAAGAGAGTTAAAACAGCCACTGCCATCTCCATTGGGCCCGCTGCCTTGAGAAGGTAAAACCACCAAGCTGCCCTGGCCTCATCCATAATAATGCAACGCTTTCCCCTTAATTGGAATTAAAAAAAAAAAAGATTAAGTGCATCTGAAACCCTTAGGGGCATTTGTCGATTTGGTTTTTGAAAGTCCTGCACTAAATCCAGATGCCTGGTCATCTCTGAGGAATTAGGGACAGCCCTGGTGCCTGTGTCCCTGCCCCAGGGCCTTTGTGCATGCTGTGGGTGACCTGCTACTCTTCGATTGGCCCCTTCTGGGAGGCCTTTTCTGATTCCCGCTGCTCCGCCCATCATCTGCTCCTTGCTCCTCCTGTCACTGACCCAGGCTCTGGGAGGTATTTCTTTGCATCCTGGCCCCAGGAGGCCAGGCTTAGCATCAAATCCCATGTGATCCTGGGCAAGGCCCCTGACTTCTGTGTCTCATGGAAGAATGGCTTCTCACGCTGTTAGCCTCATCGTGAGAAACAATGATGAATTCCCAGCCCCTGGCTTCCTGTAAGCACCATTCTTCTAATAGCTCAGTAGCATGGGCCCCTCCTGACAGCACCTTGGATAACCAGGGACCCTCCCTATTTTTTTTCCAGCTGACCTGAAATCTTCGGGGTCCCAATTTTGCTGCTCAGGCC
Source organism: Hipposideros armiger (assembly GCF_001890085.2). Lineage (NCBI taxonomy): Eukaryota > Metazoa > Chordata > Mammalia > Chiroptera > Hipposideridae > Hipposideros > Hipposideros armiger. Next base: position 5,970,104 of record NW_017731369.1, on the reverse strand, counting down.
CGGAGGTAGAAGAAGGCAAGGTGTGGGGGAGGAGGAGAGAAACATGCTGAGACTATTTTGCTCTCTGCCTTGTCCCCAGCACCTAAAACAATGCCTAGCACATAGTAGGTGCATAAGAAATGCCTGTTGACTGAGCACTTTCCCTGGGCCCGGCCATGTGATGGGGGGTTTATACCTGTGTTGCAAGGGAAGGGAGCAGCAGGCTCACTCGACAGGTGAGAAAGCTGGAGCCAAGCGAGGCGAAGTCACAACCAGGAAGTGGGAGAACTGAAAATTGGACTCAATTTTTTATTTTATTTTTTTTCTTCCTGAGCCCGTGGCCATTCCAATCCAATAAGGAAAACTGTCTGGAGTGTTAAGTTGGAACCAGGAATATTTTGTCAGTCACTCCACAAACAGCGTTTAGCCCCCATTCCAGCTGTGGGACGACATGGTTAGGACGAGATCCCCACTGCACTCAGGTGGTGGATGGCACCTAGGAAGTGCACAGCATTGGTTGAATCAATGAATAAGTGCTAAGAGTGGAATCTCATGCTGCTATTAACATCTTATGTTTATCGAGCGTGTGCTGCAAGGCCAGCTGTGTGGTTTTCTTACCTGCAAAATGCACATAATGATGGCGCCCACCTTGGCAGGAGTGAGGATTTCAGCATGGCTCTTAATCTCCTCAGCACCCCCTGAAGGCGCGAACTATTATTCACCCCCATTTTGCAGGTGAGGAAAAGGAGGTCCAGAGAGGTGGAGCCACTGCCCAGGTGGATTGAAGCCCAGGTGTATGTTCTGGCCTCTTGCTGCATTGTGGGTTCAGCAGGGCCACTGTGTATGTGGAGGTGTTTTGGGAGAGAGTGTATGCTGTGCTGGGGACCTTGTTTCAGGCCGGGTCTCAGAGGAGGCACCTGGGTGCCGGCCTGAGCGCCATTTTTAAAAGAACCAGCAGAGGGCGCCCTTGAACTGTGATGTCTGCCAAAGGGAAGCACCTGCTCTTGGCTTCAGCCACTATGGCCTCTGGCTGGTGGTGGCCTGGGGGTTGCTGAGAGCTGGCATAGGGAATGGTGACCTGTCCTCAGGGACCTGGGGCATTCTGAACAGAGGATAGGCTTGCATGGCACAGGGCTTCTGAAGGGTGAGAAGTGGTGGCTGATACCAGCAGGGGAGAGGTAAGCACTTGGTCCTGGAGCCACCTGGCCTCTGCTTGTTTGGGGGCCTCCCTTCTCCAAGCCTTGGTTTTCTCATCTGGAGAATGGCCGTGATCCTAGTATCCACCTTGAGGATGGCATGAGGATTAATGCAATCGTGAAAACGTCAGGCTCAGCGTAGATCCTGACACAGGGAAGCTTGAGAAGGGCTGGCTGGTCTCAGCGGGAGGAGGTCTGCATCTTTTCCCCACTCCCCAGGCCCTGGCCAGATGGCTCCTGTCAGCCATTTCTTCCATGCTCGGCAGCCATATTCTCCATACCAGGCATTTCATCCCTACAAGATTGGTATCCCGAGGAAACCAAGGCTCATAGAGTAAAGCCACCTGTGCCCAGTCACCCTAGATTGGGGCTCCCCAGCCCTGGCTGTGAGACTCCCCTGGGAGCTTTTGAAAGTGCTGGCATAGAGCAGTGACCTTGGGCCCCCTTGGGGGTGGGGTCGCGGAGCCAGGTCGCAGAGGAAGTCCCTCCCCGTTTTACCAGCGGGGAGGCCAGGCAAGCCATCTCTGGAGGCTGGGGTTTGCACTGCCTGGCTTGCTCTGTCTCCAGAGCAGTGTGTGTGCCCCGCAGCAGGGCCCAGTCTGAAATCTTTGAATGGCTCTAGGGCGCTGGGATTCCCTCCCTGCCCTCTCCCTCCTTGTGACCTAGCGTCCTAAAGCCCCAGCTCAGCCCTTCCCTTCAGAAAAGGGGCTCTTCATGGCCTGAGGCTGGTATGTAATTAACAAATAACAATTCTGGCGTTAGCACAAATGAGCTCCTTGTCTGGGGCAGGGTTGGCATTTGTTGTTAATCCCCAAAGTCGGCTTTATCTCCTGAGAGCTTTTCCCTCCTGCTCAGCCACCTCTGCCTGGAGGCTGCAGCCCGGGAATTAGACGGAGCTGGAGTCCCGTCTCCCTCCTCCCCTTCCCGCCCCTCTCCTCTCTGCCTCCAGCGTCTCTCCTGGGCCCACTCTGAGTGACCTGATGCTTCCCGATTAAGAATGTGGCTTTGTCGCTGAGCTCCCAGAACACGTTAAAATGCAAATGTGAGGCCCTGGGAGGAGTGTGGCTTTTCTCCATTAGCATTTTATTGTGGAACTTTGGAACATTCACCGTGGAAGGGGGCCTTGGAGACTGAGCAGGGAGGCTCCCTCCTGTCACAGATAACAATAATCAGAGCTTCCTTTTGTTGTGAGTGCTCCATGAGATGCTCTTTATGGATGATTACAGAGAAGCTAACGGATTGAGCACCCCCTGGGTCCCACTCGCTGGGCAAGTGCTTTGCGTGAATTCATTCATTCATTCCATGGAGCCCTCCCTCCGCCTCCCAGAAGCTGAGACTGTCACTACCCAACAGCAGCCAGGTATTGGATATTGTTTTTGGTATTTAAGAGACTCAGGCTTTTGAGGTTCTGTTATTACCTGTTAGGACACCATGCGTGTCCCTGATCCAAACTCCCAGATTCCCACATGTTATAGAGCAGGATTGGTGAACCACACAGCCCCAGGGCCACATCTGGCCTGCTGCCTGATTTTGTAAATAAAGTTTTATTGGAACGTAGCTATGCCCATTCATTGACATGTTCTCTGTGGCTGCTTTCCAGCTACAACGGCACAGTTGAATAGTTGTAACTGAGACTGCATAGACCCCAAAGTAAAAAAAAGTATTTACTATCTGGCCCTTTTCAGAAAGTTTGCCAGCTCCGTTATATAGCATTGTAGTTATAAGAAGCACCAGCTTATGGAATCAGACAGACTTGGGTTTGGGTTCAGACCCAATACACTGCTGGTTCAACTCTGTATAAGTTCTTACTCTCTCTGGTACTCAAGTCTCCACATCCGTGAGATGGGGCTGATCCCCCATCGCACCTCACAGGATAGCTGTGAAACCAAAGGAGAAAGTGCTTATTGGGCGCTTGGTGCTGTCTGGCACGTGGCCATGATCGGTAAATGTTGACTGTTATGAGTGATAATGGGAGGGCCTCCTCCAAGTGGCCTCCTTTTATTTGTTTTACGTTCTGGGCCTTTGTGTAAGATTGCAGGAAGAATGGCTCTGCTGCATTACAGGAGGTTTGAAAACCACTGCTTTCGATTAAGTTGGCATTGGCCTTGGTGGGTGCGCTTGAGCTCGTTGTCTGATGTGGCCTCTTCCCACAGAATTAGCCAGCCTGGTAGATTCAGGGGGGTCACAGGGGCTCCCCAGGGAGGAAACAGGCTTGGGGTTCCCAGGACAGGCAAGCTGTGCTGACTGAATCAGTTATTTATTGCTATATAACAAATTACCCCAAAATTTAGTGGTTTAAACGTTTTATCATCCCTGTGGGTCAGGAATTCAAGAATGACATATCTGGGAGGTTCGGGCTCAGGGTATCCTGCGAGGTTACATTCAAGCTGTTGGCCAGGCCTGCAGTCTCATCCGAAGGCTTGATCAGGCTGGATGACCCACTTCCCACGGTTGTGGCTCCCTCATGCAGTTGTTAACTGGAGGCCTCGGTTCCTTACCACATGCGCTTCTCAGCAGGCTGCTTGTGTGTCCTCAAACATGGCAGCTGGCTTCCCCCAGAACAAGACAGCAAGGAAGGAAGTTATATCTTTATGACCTCGCCTTGGAAGTCACATTCCATTCTTTCATTCTTATTCATTAGAATTCATCCTAAGTCCATCCCACACTGTTAGACTCCGCTGCTTCTCAGGGATATTGAGAACCACCACATTGACCCTCCAGGGGCCATTCAGGAGCACAGCCCCAGTGGTGCTCAGGGTTGGCCTGAAAAGCAGCAGGAATAGCAATTACCCCATTGCTCAGCTCCTGCTGTTGGCCAGGGGCTCAGATACTTGAGCTAATGCAATACCAACCTGGGGCTATTTGGGCAAAAAACAAAGTGGTAGAGTATAAACATAAGGATTTTAACACTCAATTCAATGGTGCCTAAAGTTTTTCCATTTAAATTTAAAGCAGTTCTACTTGCTCTGTCCCAGGCAGTGTACTAGGCTCAAGGGAAACACAGATGACTGAGATAGTGGCCGCCCTCCGGATGCTTACAGTAAAGGGAGATATTAAGAACTAATCATTTCAATACAGTGTGATCAGAACTGGAAGATTGATGAATGAACGAGTGAATGAATGAATTTAGCCAGACAAAAGAGGGAGGAATCAGATTTTCTGGGACTTCTTCCCCAAAGAAGAGCTTATTGTGTTGGGCTTTGAAGGATGAGTAGAAGCTCACTACCCTGGCAAAGGAAAAGAGCATTCCAGGCAGGGGGGACAGCCTGTGCAAAGGCATGAAGGGGCTGGGAAGCCCAGTGTATTTGGGGAACTGTGAACAGTTTGAGGAGTGTGGGCAGGTGGCAGGAAGTGAGGCTGCAGGTAGTCTGGACCAGATTGTGAAGGCTGAAAGCTGGGCTAAGAAAGCTGACTTTCATGTATGATCAACATATCCCAAAATGTATTTTATAATTCTGTAAGAGTCTGTAAGATGTTAACAGACTCTAAGGTTAAGTTTAGGAAGCCCAAAGTTAAACACAATTAAAGCAGCTTCCTTACTGCAGGACTTCTCAGAGCCTTTAATTTTCTAACATGCATGGGACTCTATAAGAGAAGGATCGAGTAGATGGGATTCAGTCAACATTCATATATATGGGATTCCCAAACTCATTTGATCATGGAACCCCCTTCCTGAAGGAACCTCAGGAAGTCAGTCTTCCCAGGGGAACTCACTTTGGAAAATACTGCTTGTAAATAATTGTCAAGAACTTGCACGTGTTCTAAGTAGATATGCGGCATGATCAGAGTTGCAGTTTTCTGGCTGCTGTTTGGAGGGCAGACTGAAGAGGGAAAAGCCAGGAGGTAGAGGGACTAAGTAGGGGCATAAGGAAAGAGAAGAAATGATGTCAGAGATATTGAGGGGGTGGCATCTCCAGGCTCTGTGGTTGATTAATTTGGCTAGGGTGGGAGGGGTTGGAGGGTGAAGAGGAAAGGGAAGAACTGTGGCTTATGCCCTGGTTTCTGGCAGACAGTGACGCCACTGACTCAGACAGTAAGAATGGAGGAAGGTGTTTGGTGGAGTAAACAGTGTGGGTACTTCAGTGTTACAGAGCTATAACTAGGCTTGGCTGAATTACCTGTACTTAATTGCATTTTGCTGTGTATAATGCGCTCCCGTGTATAATGCGCACCCACATTTTTGGCCCATACTTACAGGGGAAAAAAATCTTTCATTCTAATTTTTAATTCAAATTTTTGTTTATATTTAGGTACTTGGAGGGGTTTGTATTATAAGGGAATTTTAGCATTTATTTATTTATTTGTTACACTTTTAAATCATAAGTATAAATAAAAGAATTTAAAACATTTCTATAGGGCAGTCCGTTAGCGCAGGTGGTTACAGTGCAGGCTCATAACACCAGGGTTGCCGGTTCGATTCTCACATGGGCCAAGGAGCTGTGCCCTCCACAACTAGATTGAAACAACTACTTGACTTGGAGCTGATGAGCTGATGGGTCCTGGAAAACCACACTGTTCCCCAATAAAAATTCTTTTAAAAAAAAAACACGGGCCAGCCGAGTGGCGCGATGGTTAAGAACTGGCTTGGGACGCCAGAGGCCCCGGTTCGGATCCCACATATGAGGGCCAGTGACACTGCCCTCTACAGCTAAGATGCTGAACAACAGCTCAACCTG
>NW_017731369.1:5955115-5958858 GCF_001890085.2 Hipposideros armiger | reverse complement strand
TGGTAATAGGATGGTTTTTGTATTTAAAAAAAAACAAAAAAACTTTATTAGGAAACAATGTGTTTTTTCCAGGACCCATCAGCTCCAAGTCAAGTTGTTGTCCTTCAATTTTAGTTGTGGAAGGCGCAGCTCAGCTCCAAGTCCAGTCGCCGTTTTCAATCTAGTTGCGGGCAGGGGGGAGCGCAGCCCTCCATTCCATGCGGGAGTTGAACTGGCACCCTTGTTGTTAAGAGCATGTGCTCTAACCAACTGAGCCATCCGGCTGCACATCAGCAGCTCAGCTCAAGTCGTTGTCTTCAATCTAATTGCAGAGGGCGCAGCTCACTGGCCCATGTGGGAATTGAACTGGAAACCTGTTGCTCAGAGCACACGTTCTAACCAACGGAGCCATCCGGCCGCCCCGGTTTTTATATTTTTTTAAAGAACATCAAATTGTTGGTGTCCCCCTCACCCCGGAGACTGTTCTGATCATGGCATGTGTGTTTCTGTTTGTTTTCTTTGGCTTCTATCAGCCTGTGTGGCTTCCCCTGGCTTTTGGTTTGCCTGCTGTCTTAGTTGGTTCTCCCAGAAACACAGCCTGGGCCATGGCTTTGCAAGCAAGGAGTCTATTTGGGAGGTGATCCAGGGATACACAGGTAGGGGAGAGGGAGTGCAGTTCCAAGGTCCTCAAGACCACTGCCAGGTTCAATAATTTGCTAGAAGGACTCACAAGAGCTCAGAAAATCCATTATAGTCGTTGGTTATGGTTTATTACAACAAAAGGATGCTGAGCTACACCAGCAAAGGGAAGAAGCCCAAAGTGTGGGGTCCAGAAGAGACCAGGCTCGAGTGTCCAGGAAAGACTCACAGACAGCGCTTAATTCTCCCAGCAGTGGTGGTGACATGCATGGCCGACCAGGGACGCTCACCTGAGTCTCAGTATCCAGAGTTTTCGCTGGGAGTTGGTTATGCAGACATGGCTGACCGCCCACATGGTAGCCTGACTCCAGCCTCTCCAGAGGGCAGGCTGATATCATGTGACCCAGGCTCCACCACAGATCACATTGTAGACTATCCTGTGTGGCCCAAGGCCGAGGTAAACAAAGACACTCCTATCAGAGAGGGCATTCCAAGGTTTGGAGTCACCTCCTAGGAGCTGAGGCCAGAGGCCAGACCTATGGGCACAGTTCATTCTTTACTGTACAGGAAGTGAGGCCAGGAAGGGAAGGAGGCANAACTAGACTGAAGAACAAAATGACAGCAACTTGTCTGTTCCCCTTCCCCCAATTCCCCAGCGCTGTTCCCATCCCCCCAATTCCCCAATAAAAAATCTTAAAAAAAAAAACAACAAAAAACAACAACAACAACAAAAACATTTCTATAGATACGGAATTAGTACTGCCCATGTGTAATGAGCATCCTATTTTTCCCTCACAAATTTGAGCTAAAAAGTGCGCATTAGACATGGCAAAATACAGTAATTTGTGGGAACGGTAGGCCAGTGAATTCAATACCTTGGAAGAAAAGAAAAAATTCCTTGAAAAGCACATCTTACCAAAACTGACACAAGATGGAAACAGAAAAGCTGACTAGCCCCGTATCTATTAAAGAAACCAAATTTGTAATCAAAAGTCTTTGCACAAAGAAAATTCCAGGCCCAGACAATTTCACTGGTGAATTCAATGTAACATGTAAAGAAGAAACAACACTGATCTTAACACAAACTCCTTCAGAAAATCATTAGTGGGAGAGAGAATTTTGAGCATGGCTTCCACTCAGACAGGCCTGGGTTCCAATTCAAGCTCTATTTGGTTTCATCCATTCAGAGTCATATATTTTTTTTAAAGGACTTTATTGGGGAACAATGTGTTTTTTCCAGGACCCATCAGCTCCAAGTCAAGTAGTTGTTTCAATCTAGTTGTGGAGGGTGCAGCTCCATGGCCCATGCGGGGATCGAACCAGCAACCTTGGTGTTATGAGCACTGCGCTCTAACCACCTGAGCTAACTGGCCACCCCCAGAGTCATGTTGTGAGTACCTGCTACGCGTATGTGTCAGACACTGTTCTAGCCCCTGAAGTTACATTAGTGAACAAAGTGGGTAAAACTTACAGGTCTCGCCGAGTTATGCAAGGTCAGGTGGGTCATTTAAGTGTCCTGCGCCTCAGTTTCCTCACCTGTGAAGTGGGGACAGCAGTGACCTCTTTCCTGAGAGTTGTCAGGACTCACAGTGGCAGTGAGGGGAGGGGTGGAGGCAGACAGCCAGCAGCGGGCACTTCCCCAGCGGCCACTGATGCTTGTCTCTCTGTCGTGTGTGTACGTGTGTGTTCCATGGCCTGCCCTCTCAGGCTTTAAAATGTGTGTCAGCAGCAGCAGCAGCCATGATGAGGCGCCCGTCCTGAGTGACAAGCAGCTGGATGTGCCCAACATCATCATCACCCCCCCGACCCCCACGGGCATGATGCTGCCAAGGGACTCCCGGCGGACAGGTGAGGCTACCCTGCCCCGCTGCCAAGCCAGGTCAGATCTGGGGGTGGGGCGAGTCCGGCTGGGGACAGCTCCTTTCTATGCCATGGGTCTGAGCTCATGTTCCCACCTCCCCTGGGTTTATTAAAAATTTACTCTCGGATATTACTCTCCACCATGGGCCCCTCGCCGTGGCACCAGCCTCAGCAAGATGTGGCATGTTAAGTAATTAGCTAGACAGCCCCTGCCGGCAGCCGGGCGAGTGATGGATGGGGCTGGGTGGGTTCGCCAAGGTAATTGATGGATGTGCCTTCCCCTGCCCGCCAGGCGACTGGTGCTCTATCTTGCTGTCCGCAGCAGTGCAGCTGGACAGGACAGGCATGGAAACACAGCCACGCCGGGCTGGGGCTGATCTCTGGGCCCTCTGGATGCGGCTCGCATCCGAGAGGGGGGAGAAGATGGAACTGTTCACAGAGAGAGGGCGAGAGAGGAAGGCTACAACTGATGCTCCCACATGCCCCTCTGTAGATGCCGCCGGAGCTGTTGGGACAAATTGTTCATTGATTCACTAAACAGATTCATTGAACCAGATCCGTGCTAGGTTCTGAGGCTGCTATTGTGAAGAAGAAGAAGAAGAAAGTGATGATTCTGTGGCAGTAATGGAGTCCTCACAGTAACTCTGAGTTAGGTCCAGTTTTCATCCCCATTTTATAGATGGGTAAACTGAGGTTTAGAGAGGTTGAGACACTCACCGTACAGCTGGTAAGTGGCAGAGTTGGGATTCCGACCCGGGCTTTGTGACCTGGAGCTTATCCTGTGGGATCCCTAATCTAGGCACCCTCCCAGTGGCTAGCATCAGTCAGCCAACTAGCCATGCAGACATGAGTCCTGTGTGGCTTCGTGTTGGGGACACGGGCCAGCAAGGCTGATGTGGAGCTTATGGAAGTCTGGTGGGGGTGGGGGCAGTTAGGCAGACTTTCCCAAGAGGTGCTGAATTTGGATCTCAGCTTGCTCACCAGGGCACGTGACCTGGAGGAGAACGATATTAGATTATGGGCCAGGCCTGCCTGTGCAGTTACTGGGGCTGGACATGCTCAGGAAGGATTGTAATCGGTCACATCCCTATTTCACCTTCCCAAGTGCCAGGCACTGGACTAAATGCTTTTTTTTTTTTGGAAATTTTATTGGGTAACAGTGTGTTTTTTCAGGACCCATCAGCTCCAAGTCAAGTAGTTGTTTCCATCTAGTGTGGAGGGTGCAGCTCAGTGGCCCATGTGGGGATCGAACCGGCAGCCTTGGT
>NW_017731369.1:5953456-5954430 GCF_001890085.2 Hipposideros armiger | reverse complement strand
TGTAAAATGGAGACAGTAATAGTGAAGGATTTGAGACAAGGAAAGTCAAGGGCTGATTTCTCATGGTGTGTTGTCTATATTCTCGCCCCTGATATTTAGGGCAGGAGGAAAGACTGCCAGACCAGGGTGGCACTTCCTCCAGGCCGGAGGGCTCTGAGTGATGATCAGGTAGCTGGGGCTTCCCCAGGCAGTCAGGAATTGGAACCCTGCCTGACCATCCTGCTGACTTAGAGCAGGTCTCCCCTCTCTGAGCCTCAACTTCCCATCTCTAGAACTGCCCAGCCCTGGGTTGAAAGAAACTGAGCCCAGGGTGGGCCTAGGGGTGCGCACAACCCCAGGGACCTCAGCCAGGGACCCAGGGAGCTCAGCACTGAGTGTGAGCTGAGGGGTGTGGGGGAAATCCTGTGAGACCCAGCATCACTGGGGTCCTCTCTCAGCATCCGTTGACACCATGGCCCATATAGGGGGGAGCTCAGGGTGGTGGTAGAAAGCAAGGAGCTCAGAGGTACCAGCCCTGGAGCTCCCAGGGAAATGGGGCCTGGATGGGGTGGAGGTCCATCCAGATGTTGATCCCCCCTCTGTCTCCTAGTCTGGCTGGATGAGATGGGGTCATGTCCGGAAGATGGAGAAATAGACCCTGAAGCCTGAGGAGGAGGCGCAGGTCGGGGATTTGTCAGCACCGGCTCCTGCACTGGCCATCCCTCGTTCCATGTGTCCCCAGGAGGGCGTAGCTGCCTGGGACAGATGTTCTGAGTATGCTGGATAGGAAAATGGAGTGATTCCGACACTTAACCAGAAGAGGTGTGGCCAAATGAGCAAGGAATCAGCCCTGCACGCTTCCAGAACGAAGTTTCCCTGGCCCCATTGAGTGGACCGGACCTCTAACGCCTGCACGTTATTGCTGAGCCCAGGGTCATGGTGACGGCCGTCGGGGTGCCAGGGAGAAGCTTTCATCTGGACACACCCCAGCTTCC
>NW_017731369.1:5950657-5951629 GCF_001890085.2 Hipposideros armiger | reverse complement strand
ACGAGCTTCCAACGGGAAGCCAGATGGCGACTGGCGCCCTCCACAACAAAGATTGAAGGACAACAACTTGGCTGTTCCCCTTCCCCAATTCCCCCAATAAAATTTAGAAAAAAAAAAAGAAAGAAAATTGCTCCCACATAGCAGAGATTCAAACCAATCTAGAACTGAATGAACATGCTCTGCATAGATGGACTCCAGGTCCTTCCCAAACATGCTCAACCCAAGGATCGCCTTGTGGGGGATGCATCGGCGGGTTGCTGGCCCAGTGTCAGACACAGGAGTGAGGACCCCGGTCCCTCATCAGTCACTCATATTGCAAGTGCTCAATTTCCACACGTGGCTGCTGTACTGGCTGGTGCGGCTATGGGACAGTCCCATTATTGCAAAAAGATCCACTGCCTTCAAATTGGAAGTCCACGCTGCTGACTTGTTTTGGAACACTGTTCTGCTGGCCTGAATTCTATGTGGCCAAAAACGATTGCAGAGCGGACTACCCTGAAGGGGGCAATCGGCTCACAGATTTGGGAGTTTTTTAGGTCCCCCAGGGGAGGCTTTTTTTAAAGAAACTTTTTCTTGGTAAGAATAGCTTTAGATTTACAGAAAAGTTGCAAAGATAGTACAGAGGGTTCCCATATACTGTCTCCTCTGTCATTAATCTTATATTACTCTGGTACATTTTTCACAATCAGGCAACCAATTTTGACACATTGTTATTAACTAAAGTCCATCCTTTATTAACATTTTTCTCAGTTTTTCCCCAATGTCCTTTTTCGGTTGTTCTAGGCTCCCATCCAGGATCCCACATGACATTTAGTCATTGTGAGTGCTTAGGCTTCTCTGGGCCATGATAGTTTTTTAGATTCTCCTTGTTTTTGATGACCTTGACAGTTTTGAGGAGTGCTGGTCAAGTGTTTTGTAGAATGTCCCTCAATTGGGATTTGTCTGATGTTTTCCTTTCTTTTTTTTTTTTTT
>NW_017731369.1:5946979-5950222 GCF_001890085.2 Hipposideros armiger | reverse complement strand
AAGGGGAACAGACAAGTTGCTGTCTTTTTGTTCTTAAGTCTAGTTGTAGAGGATGTTGCTTCACTGGCCCAAGTTGGCACCATCATTGCGCTTTTCCCGGGCAAGGCAGATCAGTCGCCGGCTTCTGGACGGCCGCTCACTGCGGCTGCTGGCCGCTCACGCTGGCTGCTGGCTACATATGGCAATGTCACTGGCCTTCATATGTGGGATCCGAACCGGGGCCCTCTGGCATCCCAAGCCAGCTCTTAACCAACGCGCCACTTGGCCGGCCCTGTCTGATGTTTTTCTAATGGTTAGACTGGGGTTGTAGGTTTGGGAGGTAAAGTGCCCTTCTCACCCATTATATCAAGGGTGCATGCCTTCACCATGGCTTATCACTGCTGATATTGACCTTGGTCACCTGGCTGAGGTCTTGTTGCTCAGGTTTCTCCACTGTCACATCACTCTGTTTTTCCCTGTTTCCAGCCTGTTCTCTTTGGAAGAAAGTCTCTCTGGGCAGCCCACACTCAGGAGTGGGGAGTTATTTGCCGCCACCTTGAGGGCAGGGCATTCACATATATATTAACTTGAATTCTTCTGCTTGGGAGAATTATCCCTTTACCCCCATTTATTTTATCTCCAACTCTTTTTTTTTTTTTAAGATTTTATTGGGGGATTGGGGAAGGGGAACAGTGTTGGTGAATTGGGAAAGGAGAACAGTTGTTGTCCTTCGATCTTAGTTGTGGAGGGCGCAGTAAGCTTAGCTCCAAGTCCAGTCGCCATCAGGCTGCCCATTGGCAGCTTGCGTCCACTCAGCTCAAGGTGCTGTGTTCAATCTTAGTTGCAGGGGTTGGTGGAGCGGGGGACGAGGGATGGGGTGGGCGTGTAGCCCACCATCCCATGTGGGAGTCAAACCAGCAACCTTTTTGTTAGGAGCACATGTTCTCACCAGCTGAGCCATCCTGCTACCTGTTAGCAGCTCAGCGGCAGCTCAGCTCCGGCGCAGCTCACTAGCCCATGTGGAAATCGAACTGGCGACCCTGTTGCTCAGAGCTCCCGCTCTTAACCAACTGAGCCACTCAGCCTGCCCTTATCTCCAACTCTTAATTCATTACCACATGGGGAATTCTAACCTTTTCACAGAGGCATTTCTTACAACAGTAAATCATGGTTGTGAGGGCCTCCCCACCCCATCTCAACTAGCACCCCACCTCCATCATTCCCAATTCTCCTCCTGCTTCCCCTTTACTTTTCCTGTCTGTTTACTGTCTTGTTCCCGCCACTTTGAGAGGCCAGGTGGGGAGCTGGGCATTTGGAAGTCCTCTCCGGATCCTGGGAGTCTGCATATAATTTCATTTATTCTGGACAGAATCTGGAACCAGAGCTGGACTGCATTGAGGCAAAGCACTTCCCTCCCAAGTTTTCCCAATTATAACAACCTCCTGAGGAGTGTGTTAAGTGTGTGGTTTCTGAGTCAGAAAGCCTGAGCCTGGAGCTTCGGGGAGGGCATTTTAAATAACAGCTTTATTGAGGAATAATTCACATATTATAAAATGCGCCCTCTTAAAGTGTACAATTCAGTGGTTTTTAGTATATTTACAGAGTGTGCAACCGCCACCACTAATTCTAGAACATTTCCATCACCCCAGAAGAAACCCCGTATCCATTAACAGTCACTCCCCATTTCTCTCTCCCCTAGCCCCAGCAACAACTAATTTCCTTTCTGTCTGTACAGATTTACCTATTCTGGAGGTTCATATAAATGGAATCATACATGGTTTTGGTGACTGGCTTCTTTCATGTAGTATAATGTTTATAAGGTTCACCCACATTGTAGCAGGTATCAGTGCTTCGTTCCTGTTTATAACCAAAATAATATTTCATAGTATGTATAGACCACATTTTGTTTATCCGCTCCTCAGCTGATGGACATTTGGGTCATTTTCACCTTTTGGCTGTTGTGAGCCATGCTGTTGTGAAGGAAAANGGGTATGAAGAGTGGAGCAGGGGCCACAGTACATGGTGACTGAAGACTAAATAAAAGGACATTAACAGCTCTGGCTGCTGGCAATGCCCGATACCCGTAACCCTGGTGTGTCCCCGAGAAGTTCCCAGGTTCCAGGAGGCCAGAAATGTCCTGTCCGAGATTTGGGACCCATGCTGTATAGTTCCAGGAGGGAAAGCTGGGAGGGGACAAAAGTGTGAAAACAGATGGAAATGTAATTTTTTAATGACAGCAGCAGATGGCAAAAAGACACACGAGTGTGTTCGCACCGTGTTGGAGCCATTTGAGAGCGCCGGCTCATCTGTGATGTGTGCCTTGTGGCTGGTATGATGGCTTCCTCACCAAACCCGGAAGCTGATGAGCTGCAGGGAGGAACCTGCAGGCCCGCCAAAGAGGACAGGGCACACTGCCAGGCTGTACAGGGCTACAGGTAGGTGGGAAAATACCTGTGGCCACCTGGGTGGCGTCCGCCAGCATCCTCGCGCCTCGCTTTTCTGGACACAGGCGGGCAATGGATGGGCTCTGGTTTCAGACAATTCCTCCTCTTGGTCCCTGTGCCTGCTGCCCTTCGACAATCCCTCTGGTCAGGCCATCGACACTGCTCACCTGGACGTCTGCTCACAGGCTCCAGGTGAGTCTCCTGCTGCTGGACTGTGTCCCACCCTCACTCCATCCACCGGAGTTGTGTTTCTACAATGCAGACCCACTCCCTGACCTGCATCCCTCAGATGGCCTCCCATTACCCCTGGGATTGTGTCCACTCTCTCGGACGCGGCTTACAAAGCAGGCCCCGGAGAGCTGGCCACTGCGTGTCTTTCTTGCTTCACTTTTTGCCACGCTCAGTGGGGACGACAGTGCCTCGTGGGGCTGTCACAAGAAAAATAAATCACTTCTGCCAAGAGTAAGAGCCAATGTCTGTAGAGTGCAGCTCTGTTGGACACAGCTAAACACCTTACCAGCCCCAGGAGGCGGTGACGTCCAGAATAGGTACAGCTGCAGCCGGGTGGCCCGAACCAATCAGAGCCACTGAGCTCAGTTCTGCAGGAGGTTATACATAGTATCACCTCCACCTTAGAGACTGGGTGCAGGCAGGGACTCAAGTCACAGCTGTGGCCCAGTGGGGGTCCAGTTAGGGAAGTAAATCATGTCCTATTATCAATGCCCTGCCCTGAACCACACCTCAGGGTTGTTTCAGCTGAGGCAAGGAAAGGAAGTTACCCCGGAGGTGGTGTTTTGCATTCTGCTTTTCTCTTTTGCTA
>NW_017731369.1:5922867-5941039 GCF_001890085.2 Hipposideros armiger | reverse complement strand
AAGCAGCGTCCTCCACACTAGACTGAAGAACAAAACGACAGCAACTTGTCTGTTCCCCTTCCCCTAATTCCCCAGCACTGTTCCCATCCCCCCAATTACCCAATAAAAATCTTTTAAAAAAACCCCAAAAAACAAGTCCTCCAAGTGACCCTCATGTACATTCAAGTTTGAGACTCTTAAGACGCCACCATTTTGCAGTGTGTGTGACGCTGCACACTGTCTCCTCTTATTCTCTGAACAGTGCAGTAAGGTTAACAGCAGCACTGTCCCCTTTTAACAGATAAGGACACCAGGACTCAGGTGACATGGACATGGGGCTCTGTTCACTCTCCTGCTCACCTGCTGTGGCCTCTCTGAACCTTAGCTTTCCCACCAGCTCTTTTCCTTTGCTCTTTTGCAGCCTGCAAAAAGCTGGAAGGGAAGCCTCGCCAACTTTGGAACACAAACATTTGCCAGTGAAGAAAACATTCTCCCATCAATCAAAACCCAGACAAGTTGGCACACATTTTCCGCAGATGCCTGAGGGAGCTTCTATTTTAGGAGGAGCCAGGTGGCCCGCAGATTCCCCCTCCTCCTTAAACACCCCCAGCTCCTTCTCTTCCTACCTCTTTTGCAGATGAAGAGACTGAGGTTCAGAGTGGTCACTTGTCCTTGGTCACACAGCATCCAGAGGGACTTTCATTTATTTTCTTTGAAAGTATTTGTCTTAATAAATGATATACATAGAAGGTAATCTCCAGGCCTAAAAATGACAATTTCTAGGGCAGATAAGCAACAGACATAGCTTTCCATGTCATCTGAGTGGGCAGAACTTAATTATATTCTTTTTTTTATTAGTTTCAGGTGTATAAAACAACAGTGATTAGACATTTATATACCTCCCAAAATGATAACTCCAATAAGTCTATTATCACCCACCTGACACTGTACATAGTTATTATATTATTGACTATATTTCCTATGCTCTACTTTATATCCCTGTGACTATTTTTTAAAATTATAATTGACATTCAATATTATATTAGTTTCAGGTGTACAGCATAGTGGTTAGACATTTATATAATTTATGAAGTGATCCCTCCATAAGTCTAGTACCCATTTGACACTATACATAGTTTTTACAATATTTTTGACTAAATTTCCCATACTGTACTTTACATCTCTGTAACTCTTTTGTTACTACCAATTTGTACTTCTTTTTCTTTCTTTTTTTTTTTTAGCTGAGCCATCCTGCTATCTGTTGACAGCTCAGGGGCCGCTCAGTTTGGGCCGTGAATCAAACCGGGGACCCTGTTGCTCAGAGCTCAAACTCTTGAGCGAGCTCTTAACGAACTGAGCCACTCGGCCAGCCCATCCAATTTGTATTTCTTAATCCTTTCACCTTTCTCACCCAGCCCTCCAACCCTCTCCCATCTAGTAACCATAGTTCTCTGTATCTATGAGTGTTTCTGATTTATTTTGT
Source organism: Hipposideros armiger (assembly GCF_001890085.2). Taxonomy (NCBI): domain Eukaryota; kingdom Metazoa; phylum Chordata; class Mammalia; order Chiroptera; family Hipposideridae; genus Hipposideros; species Hipposideros armiger. Next base: position 5,939,577 of record NW_017731369.1, on the reverse strand, counting down.
TCTTTAGATTCCACATATAAGTGAGATCATATGGTATTTGTTTTTCTCAGTCTGACTTGTTTGACTTAGCGTAATACCCTCTAGGTCCATCCATGTTGTTGCAAAAACTTAATGATATTATTTCATCTTCCCAACCCTACATGGGACACGTTTCAGGGGGATTAGAGGGGAAAGCATGTGGGGTTATCTGGGGTGGGGCAGCTTTTCTGCAGAGATACAGAATTCTGGAATCCTCCTGTCCCCTATGCTTTTCTTCAGGGCCTAATGAACAGGGTTTCCCTACTTTGTCCCTCACTCCCAGTCCTGCACAGGCTGCCTTACCTCCCAGGAAGCTTTCCTGGCCTATGAGCACCCTTATCAGAATCACCCTGGCCCTGGTTAAAATTCAGCTTTCTGTCCCCACCCCAGGCCCCTGAATCACAATTTTCTAGGAGTGTGCATGTTTCCACTCAGAATCTTCTAGGGGATTCTGAAACAGCAGGGAGGCTGAGAACCACTGCTATGATGTTTCACACAAGCCCACTGTAGAGAGAGCACCTGTTCAACAAACAGATGAGCACATCAATGCTGCAATCTGCAAACTTGCCCCTTCATAAGCCTCACCTGGGGTGCTTGTCAACATACAAATTCTGAGCCTTTCCCCCCAAAGTTTCTGAATTGGAAGATGTGGGTGGTGTGGAGCAATCCACATTTTTATAAATTTTTAACCAATGAGTATAGAGAAAGCAGAAAATTTTGAAATGAAACAACGCCTTCCCTCACTCCCATGGGGTGGGGCTGTGTCTGTCTAGTCAGCTAATACTGTGACCGAATTAAATGCATTTACTCCCGGCCCAGGAGTAAGGGGTACAGACTCGGTGCTGGCGGGTAGGCACCCAGGGCAGGTGAAGGGACAAAGAAACGTGGTGCCAGGTGCTGGAGGGGAGGCGGCACCAGGTGCTTGGCCCACAGGAGAGGGCGGGGCCCCGTGCTGTCCGCGAAGGGGCGGGGCCGGGGCCTGACTGGAGGGGCGGGTCAGCTCTCACTCGCTCAAGCTTGCCAATCCGTGGGCTCGTAACAGCTACGTCCACCGCCTCCCGCCGCCGCGCGGAGAGCGCCGCGTTGCTATAGGTCGGCTGAGGGATCTTCCGGCCGGGGGGCGGGCTCTGCGTGGTGGCGGGAAAGCGGCAGACGCGGCACCTCCGCGGGGACGCTGAGGGGCCGGGAAGCGGCGGCGAGCCTTGGGCTGCCCACTTGCGCCGTCATGGACGCGGCCGAGGTGGAGTTTCTGGCCGAGAAGGAGTTAGTGACCATCATCCCGAACTTCAGTCTGGACAAGATCTACCTCATCGGGGTAAGGGTGCGCAGGCCGGGCATTTGCCTCAGGCCCCACGTCTAGGATGAGAAGCTGGGCGGCGGACTCGGCGTGCCCAGCCCGCGGGGACTGCGTGGAGGGGGCGGGGGCGAGGTTCCGAGCCGAGGGCCGTGTGTGTGTGTGTGGGGGCGGGGGCGGCGGCGGTAGCCCGCGCTTCCCGTGTTCTCGGGCGGCCCTGTCTACCCCCCACCCCCACCCGCCGCCAGCGCCGCGGGAAACCCGACTCAGGTGGGCTGCCAGGTGCGGCCAGCGCCACCGCGCGAGGGCAGACGTCGGGCCGCCCCCCGCGGCTCCGGGAACCCCCAGGGCTTGTGTGTGGACTGCGATGTGCACCCATTGCCCGTTCTCGTGTTTGACCGCGGCGAGGTCCGCTAATGCCTGTGGGTCGGCTTTGTCTTACGTGGGTTTGTTTGTCCTCTGACAGGGGGACCTGGGGCCCTTCAACCCCGGCCTACCTGTGGACGTGCCTCTGTGGCTGGCGATTAACCTGAAACAGAGACAGAAGTGCCGGCTGCTGCCCCCGGAGTGGATGGACGTGGGTAAGGACGTGCGCGGACGTTCATCTGGACGTTCATGGCTCCAGACGCCCCCCGCCCAGTCAGCTGACCACTGTTACCGATGTCCTGTTCGTTTGGGGTGGGTCTTTCCGTTTTAGTTCAGATTTTGTTTTTAAGCTGTTTCAACTTGTTTTAAAAGTATTGTGTGACCGCAAGCATTGGTTTCAATTAAAAAAATATATATATATCTATCTATCTCTAGACTAACGTGTTGAGGAGTAGTCACAGCCTACATTACAGAGACGGTATGAAAGTAATGCTTTATCCATAAACGGGACTAGGATTCAGCCACATAAAGGGATGCTGCCATGTGGATTGACCTTGAAAACCTTATGCTAAGTGGAAAAAAAAAATGGAAAAAGACAGAAAGACCACAGATGGTATCACTGCATTTATGTGAACTGCCCGGAATGGGCCAATCCGCAGAGACCAAGTACATTAGTGGTTGTCTAGGGATGGGGGTGATGGAGGGATTGTGGGGGTCCTTGATTGGGGTGGTGAAAAGGGTGTGCAACTCTGAGCCTAACTCACAACCATTGACTACTTGAAATGGGTGAATTGTATGGTCTGTGTACGCCTCAGTGAAGCTGTTAGAAAGAGCAAAACAGAAAACGCATCAGACATGCAGACAGACTTGACTCTGACTTTTATTCTTTGTAGCCTTTTCCCCGCCTCAGAGCTGTGAATGGCTCATGGTAGCAAAGAATCCTGATTTTATTGGGGCGGGGGTAGTGATGGGCCATGTAGGATTTGGAAAGCCCTGGTTTTGATGGCCTCCTCCCCCTCGGGAATCACCTGGGGATACCTGCCTCTTAGAAGCAAGGATACCTTCAGCCGGGCGCTCTCACACGCAGCTTAAGGAAGGCTTCTTGGGCGTTGCCTCCTTACTCCCTGTCCTAAAGGGGTGCGTGGCCCTGGTGGTCCTGAAACATCATGGGAAACAACAGATCCTTCTGCTCGGAAGGGGTTCTTGGTCCCACCGGGCCTGGCTCTATGAGGGCTGCGTCCCCTCATTTAAGATCAACTTCTGGCCGTTTTGGCCCATCCAAACCCCAGGTGATACGGGGCAAGAGCCTGCCCCACTCAGGCAGGCCAGAGGCGGAGAGGTGTGGAGAGTTAGCCTCAGCTTCTTCACAGGCCTGGGCCACACTGTGGTGCGAAGTCGTGAAACATCACTGGTGAGTCGGCAGACCCTGCCTCGGAGTCGGCCACCGTACATCGGTTCTACCTTTTCTTGGGCTTCATACCAATACGTCATGTACATTTTAGTCTCTGACTTGATTCCACGTAATGTTTTTGAGAGTCACCCCTGTTGTTGCATGGGTCGTTAACCTTCTTTTATTGCCGAGCAGTGTTCCATTGTGTGAGTATCCCACAATTTGTTCACCTCTTCTTCTGTTGGTGGATATTTGGGTTATTTTTCCCACTTTTAGCTATTGGGAATAAGGCTATGAGCATTCTTGTTCAAGTATTTTTGTGGACATATGTTTTTATTTCTCTTGGGTGAATAAATACCTAGAGTGGTGGAATTGCAGGGTCCTGGGGCAGACTGTGCTTAACTTGGTGAGAAACTGCCAACCAGTCCTCCAGAGTGGTTGAGCCATTATTATAACCCCACCAGAAATGCCTGAGAGTTCTCAGTGTTCCATATCTTAGCCAACATTGGGTGTTGTTAGTCTTTGGACTTGTTGCAGGGTTTTAACAGAGGTGTTTCATACTCTGATTTCGATGTTAGAAAAGAAGTGTCAGTCTGCTGTGCAGAGCAGATGTGTGTGGGGAGAGGGCAGCAGAAAATTCCCCAGGCAAGAATTGGCTGACTCGGCCAGCTGATGGAGGTGGGCAGTTGTGGTTGGAGTCGAGGCATATTTTGAAGGAAGAAGAATCGGTAGGATTTGCTGAAGAACTGGCCATGTGGTGTGAGAGAGAAGAGTTAAGGATGAAGTCCAGGGTGGCTGGCTTGAGCTCCAGAAGGAGACAGAGTTGCCTTTTCCTGAGAGGGAGATGACTACAGGAGCAGTTCGTGGGCTGGGGTGGGCACCAGGAGTGGAGGTTTGGACATGTTACCCTGGAGGTGCCAGTTAGAAGACACCCACATGGAAACAATGTGAGCAGTCGGGTATTTGAGTCAGAAATTCAGGGGAAGGGCTGATCTGGGGAAGGAGATGTAAATTGGGAAGTCTTCGTAAGTACATAGGTGGTATTTAAATGAGGCCAGATGAGATCACGTGGGATATGGGTTAAGTAGTGGAGATGGGTCAGGGAACTGAACTCTGTACCCCAGTGTTGAGAGGTCAGGAGGGCCAGGAGGAATCAGAGAGAACTCAGAGAGTGGTGTTGCAGAAGCTAAGTGATAAATACACTCCAAGGAGGAGGATTGACCCACGTTGGATATGGAGACTGAGATGGAGCCATTGGGTTTGGCCAAGCAGAGGTCGTGGGTGTTGGTGGAAAGATAGGATAGACACCCCATTGCAGTGGTTGAGGAGGAGAAGTAAATGCCAGTGTCAGACGACTCTTGAAGTTGTATTGTAAAGGGCTTGAGAAATGGATTGGTAGCTGGAGAAAGATTTGGTGTCAGGGGAGGGTTTTCTTTTTAAGATGGGAGATTTTGCAGCGTGTTTGATGGAATGGTCAAATAGTGAGGGAAACAATGATCACTCAAGAGTGAAAGATAGTTGCTGGAGTGGTGTTCTGTGCAGGTGAGAGGAGGGTCCAGTGCATACCCAGAAGGCTGGCCCTCGTGTATGGACAGACGCAGGGAGGTTAGAAAGATGTGGCGGGAGCAAGCGGGGCAGCGAGATAAGGAAACAAGGCATGAAGATGGTGGGCATGATAAAAAATGAGAGCATATCCTGCCATAGCATTGCAGGATAGTACCAAGGGCCCCTGGAGACGGGTGGTCTGTCCTGTAAAGTGAGACCACACAGCATAGTTGTATCTACATGTGTGTCCCTTAGCCACACTGGACAGTCCAGATCCAGGACTGGAAGTTTCTCAGGCTAGGAAGTCAGGTAGAGGGGTAAGTCAGTTGTGGCCTGTAGAGAAGAGTTCTACTGCTGGGTGGGATTGGACTTGGCTGTTTGATTCCAGATGCTGGGCTTTCAACCCCCAAGACTGGAGTGGTTGTATTTGTAAGCTAACTTGCTCTTCTGAACAAGGCTTATTATAATTTCTCCAGTCACTGTTTATTTTCATCACTTCTTACATCAAAGATAGAATACTTTGCTTTTTCCCTAAGAACTTCTGACATATTCTTTTCAGTAATATATTCTGCCAGCCACAGCAGCAACAACAATAATTTACACCTTCTCTGAGAGAAGGCCCGGATCATCTCAATAGTGATACAAATGACATTCCAAAAAGTGTTTCTTTCATGTATTTGGTAGTTGATTGAATAGGAAATATAGGCACTTGGTACATTTGGAAGGTTTAAAACAATATCTTGGTTATGGTGATGGTAAAATATGTTCGCTTCTAAATTTCAGAAAAATTGGAGAAGATTAGGGATCATGAGCGGCAGGAAGAAACTTTTACCCCTATGCCTAGCCCTTATTACATGGAACTGACCAAACTCCTGTTAAATCAGTAAGTAATCTCACTTCTTAGAGCCCACACATAAGATTGAACCCATGATTCTCATCCCTTGCCCTTCCTTTCTTGTTCCGAGCTCATTACCGAGGTGAGTGGTATTCCTGGCCACCCGGTTCCTCAGATCAGTAACCTGGGAATCCTCTGTGTGCACATGCATACTTGCCTGGACTCTCTCCCCCTTTCTCGTTTTTCCTTTTCTCCTCCCCTCTCCCTCCCAGTAAATCCCTTGGTTCTTTTCATTCTACCTCCTAATTATGTTGACATTGGACCCCGAGATGAACCTCCATCATCATCTCTAGCAGTAGACTTTTTCATAACTGGAGATATGTTTTATTAGTAAAGCTTTACCCCTTTTTCTTCTTTGGGATGTGCGTTTGAGTTCTTGCATGTCTGTCACAGGAGAGGCCAGAGGACTCCCATTTGCCTCTGACCCTGAGCTATGAGAAAAGCCCACGAGTGGCAAAAATGTGCTGTAGTAAATCTCTTCCCTACATCCAGTTCTGGCTCTGCCTCGGCTTCTAACTCGTTCACCATGTTGCAGCCAGAGTGGTCCTTTAAAGCTAAAGCTGCCACGGGACTCCCCTACTCCTTGGAGCCTTTCCAGGGTTTAGTCTCAAGTTCTGACTGTGGTATTCAAAGCACTGCATAGTCTGGTTTCCTTCTCCCTTCTCTCACAGTTCTCTTATAGTTCTTCCCTCTGATTCTCTATGTTCCAGACTCACATTGGCCCTTTTCACTTTATACATACCAAGGTCCTCAGGGCTTTGCATATACTGTACCCTCTGCCAGTAAGCCCATCTGTTCCCTGCTCCCTTTTTTGGTTTAGCCTAACAGGTACTCCCTGTCCTACCTGCCCTCTTGGCATCTCTGTACAGTACCTCCATAGCATTTGTCAGTTGTAATTTTCTAATCACTTGTCTATGCTTTTCCCCTCCATCCCCAGTTCTAATGGGCAGGGACTGTGTCTTGTGTGTACTAACGGTTCCTGGTGCTTATGTTTGTTGAATGAATGAATGAGAGGAAGAAATCAGTGGAGGGGGCAGGCCTAGTGTGGACAATTTTGCTTAGAATGTAATTTGCAAAATGCCAAACTTATGACACCTTTTAATTGATGGATTCAAGAGCAGAACTAGAACAAAACTTGGGGAGCTCCCTGCTGCCTGCTGTAGAGCAGCAAGGGCCAGGGGCATACTGAGTGGCACTTCTGTGCAAATGAAAATTCAGGGTATATAATGCGGACTTGTCTTTTAGTTGATACGAAGTTGCAATTCACAACATACTAAGTGTTCCACTAGATAGTGGCAAGTCATGTAGGCTTGAGTTCCTGGTTTAGCTGGGGAGAGATGTGACCCCGTTACCCCGTAGTTACACTGCAGTGTGATAAATGCTACTCAGAGTATGTTGGGATGCAATGCTAATTCCTGGTGGTGCCAGAGAAGGGATCCCACACTGGAAGGATGAGGGAACATTTACTAGGGAGGAAGGAACAGAAGTGTGAAGGGGCGTGGTGTGTTTGGGAAGCAGAGCTGTTGGGGCATAGAGTGTGTGGGGGTGGGAATGCTGAGGCTTTTCTTCTGTCGGTGAAGGGCCCCTGGGTGTTCAGGAAGGGCTGTGCCACCGGTGGATGAGAAAGCCTTCTGTGGCAGTAGGAAGAGTGACTGGGAAGGGAGAATCTGGAAGCAGAGGTGATGGGCCTGCTCATCTTTAGTTTTTGAAGTTCAGTATATTATGTATGCAGTTCCTATTGAAATCCTTGTCTTGAAATCCTTTAGAATTCATTCGGCTAAGGAACCTAAGTGTACCTTTGTTCTGCAGTTCAGTTAACAAGGAACTGGGGTTCTTTCTTTAACCTGCTGTTCAGAGCAAAGGATCCAAATGTTTGGGCTTTATGTAAAAGCCACTATTTAAATTTTATGCCACCGATTCTCCATCTACTAATCACGAGCTAATTTTAGCATGTGGAGAGATCATTTCCAGCTTATCCTAGAATTCCTGATGATGAATGATGTTGGCTTCTGCTTTTATCATCTAGTTTGTCTTTTCCTTCAAAGGTTAGTTTACCAAAAAAAATCTTACACAGGAAGGCTGTCATCGCCCCTCGATGACTCTGGTTCAAACTTTTACCCAGAATTCACTGTTAATAGGTGTGCTCAGTGTATGCTAATATGCAGTATCTTCTGTGATTTTTGTAAACATATTTTTGTTTTCGCCATAGAATAGGATAATACCTACCCTTCAGGGCTTTTGTGAGGATAGAAATGCGGTGTAGTGCTGAGCACAGTGCCTGGTACGGAGCTGTCCGCTTCTTTCCCTGGAGGGTTGTAAGCCCTTGGATAACCAATAGGATATGAGCAATAGAAGTCGTGACCTCTGAGCCAGTCTTGAAACAAATTCATTCCAGATGGAAATTCTACAGCACAGGACACTCCAGTTATCCGAGACAGAGGATGTCCAATGTAGAGCTTATTCTCTGATACTTAATTAGGAAACAAGTCCTTTTGCCATCTGACATGGACAGGTAATAGCATAAATTCCTGTGTGGATCATGGCAAAATTCTCTTGGTACCAAACTGAACTGCTAGAAATCCTTACATTTTAAAACTGAAAACAAAGCAAAACAGATTTTGAGCCTAGAACAGCCTGTGTATTTTGCCTGAATCCAAGCAGCATTTTTTTAAAAAGCCACTTCTAGCTGGATATTGCTTTAGTTTACGAAGTGCTTCCTTATGCGATTTATTTCACCTTTTGCCTCCTCAAGTGCTTCAGACAACATCCCGAAAGCAGATGAGATCCGGACCCTGGTCAAGGATGTGTGGGACACTCGCATAGCCAAACTCCGGGTGTCCGCTGACAGCTTTGTGAGGCAGCAGGAGGCGCATGCCAAGGTAGGTGTGCTCCTGGCCTGGACCGCGGGCTGCATCCCGCGTCCCATTGGGGAAGGCTCAGTGCTGCCTACGGATTTCCTGTGTGGCACTCTGCCGGTTTAGGCTATCACAAGCAGGGATTACTAGCTGGGCTTTTTAAAATGATTGGTTTCTTAGTTTTGTTCAGATTTTACCTTTTCCTCAAAATTAGAAATGCAACCAACCCAGTGTTTTCTCTTGTGTTTTAGCTGGATAACTTGACCTTGATGGAGATCAATACCAGCGGGGCTTTCCTTACACAAGCGCTCAATCACATGTACAAACTCCGTACAAACCTTCAACCTTCCGAAAGTGCCGAGTCTCAGGAATTCTAGCGAAGGACCTCTGATCTGTGAAGGCCTGGCCTGCCGGCAGGGGGCTTGCCAGGCAGTGTGTGAGCGCTCAGGACACGACAGAGGTCCTCACAGTTCTGGAGTCCTAGAAGCATTTTTGAATGTAAGAAAAATGTGGAATGAAGCAAGAAATGGATTCATAATGTTGGAAAGCAGCAGGTTTGCGCTTAGTACTCGAGATATCCTTTAATTCCACATCTGTTTCAAGAAGCCAGCTGTTCTTTTATAGGGGAAAAGAAAAGCTTCGGCTTTTGGCAAACAAATTCTTCCTGGCAGAGCCTCAGGTCTTCTGCACGGAACTGTTATGTGGGTGAGTATTCAGTGACGTTAAAAAATAGAGATACAGTAAGAGTGGTGGTGTGGCCTAGGGCTTTTTTTTTTTTCTTGAGTCTGATCTCTTGGACTAAACTTAGAATCTACAGAGGTTGCTCACCGAGGATGGCAGGTGTGTGGCTAGTGATATTGACTGGTGTTGATCATGTAAAAGCCCTGATACACAATAAAAGATGCAATCAACCCAATCTGTTGGGGTTTTTTCCTGCTACTAAGCAGAAGGAACAAGCAACATGACTAAAATGATCTGATAAGACCAAACTGAGGTGTGTAGCAGGCAATTGTAAACTTCAAACACTGCGTATCTCTTGTTCTCTTGACTACTGGTTGAGGTTTAAAGGGTTGCTTATCAAGGGGAAAGTCAGGTGAAAAACACCTGATTCCGTGTTATCGAGTACGTGAGTGAACTGAAGACATGAAGCTAGGAAGGAAAGCTGGACCTATTTTGGGGCAAGACTTTGTTCTAGGTAGCAGTGGCTCAAATAAGGGTAAATTCTTTAATAAGAGAAAAAAAATTCAATTGGAGCATTTTGGAATCATTCAATTCCTTGCAGAAATTACATTACCTTGAGAGGGGTAAAGATTGTCTAGTCATACAGTGAATGGAAGGTTCTATAACCATCTGGTTTTTGACTGTAGCATCGTTGGTTGAAAGCAGTAGATGCTATCTCGAGGGCTTACGGAAGAGTACACATACACGATCAACTGGGCCTGGGGAATATCTGCTGCTATTTGCCCTTCAGTGTTTAAAGTGCAAACTTCTAGTTACTTAAGCACTGTTTCTCCATTCACATTGCTACCAGTCTGGGTGTCCCTCCGGTGGCTACCTGAACACTGAAGGGCCAGACATGGAGGGATTAGGACACAGGGATAAAGAGCTGGTCTCAATCATTTAAAGTGACTGTTTAGAGGGTTGCTTTCAGATGACAGGATGTGCCTTGTCATCTCACTCTTCTAGAGGAAACCCACATGTTACTGTAGAGGGTTAGGCGTCCTGTGTAGCTCAGATTTTTCCCCTTCTTACCTTTCTCTTAAAATCTGACTGAGGTACAGTTGAATCGGTCTTTGTCTTTTACCTGTAAATCTATATAGCTGTTGAGTTTTTTTTTTTTTCTTAAATGGCCTTGTTTTATTATAACATAAAAAAGATTTTCCTCTTAACATGATTTAGGAAGATTTTATTTTTTTGGATGTTGTCAGAAATTACAGCAATATATTCATAAATACCTAATTACTACATTCAACAAATAATATTACAATACAATTAATTCAAACAAGTACACTTAGAACAGGTTTAATTTCACAGCATCTAAACTGCCCCCAGAGTGACCGAGGCACCGTTCCTCCTTCCTCCCAGGTACTGGTTTACTGTTCTAGTAATTAAGCACAGGGTACATACAAAGTAACACAACCAATTCGCATGGTCTTCCTCAGGTCAAGGCAGAGTTAAGGAGTTTAAGTTAAGCGCTGGATCAAAAAGTTGGGGACAGGCTACTGCAAGTAGTAAGAAAGTCAATAGCTTGGTTACTTAAAGAGCATAGGGATTGTTGCTAAGTGGCTAATATACACTTATTGAAGAGTAACAGAATCGGCCTATGCTGACCATCTCCATCTTGTGGTGAATCCTTGGAATTTCCTCCACATGGCTCAGAGCGAAAGGGAATATCTGATTTAAGTTTTGAGATTTGGCAGCATTGTGAGCTACTTGAGGAACTGACCATTCCATGCACAAAGTTAAGATGTTCTGTGATAGAAAATTCTTTGCTGCTTAAAGTGTGGGCTCCTTTGAATATTCTTTGAATTTCCTTAAGGGTATAATCTATTAAGAGTGTTAATGCCAATTAAGTGTTTTATTTCCTTTAGGATTTAAACTAAACTGTTGAAAATTCTGTCTTGGCCACTTATCTGAGACAATGGAGTAAAATCATGCTATTTTTTTCATGTCAGTTTGGTTTTGATTATATGAAACAGAAAAACAGCTCCTTTTCAAACGATCAGGTTATGTCGTACCAAATTTTGGGGAAAGCTCTGGTTTGTTTCTACAGATCTGGTTCAGTGTGGAACCACATTATTCAGCTTTGGAAGGTATCCCTCACAAGTTTAGTAAAATCCTTTTCAGAGGGACAGATGGCAGCTGTCTCCTCCAGGTGCTGTAGGAAGCACAGGAGGTCCTGAAGGACTGAGGTCTTCACAAAATACTGACACAAAAGGTTGCAAAATCAGCTCTAGAGCAAATTTGGTATACTTTTAAACTCAATGTGCAATAGCTGAATAAAAAGCTTCAGAGTGCCTATTTTGTGAAGCCCAAACTGAAAAGAAACTTAGATGCTACCATGTTCTTTTAGAATCATCTGAAAGTGTTTTCAGATTATAGAATTATTGGATGGAAAACCCATTATTGGGTACTATGTCTTACCAGTGCACTTTTGTTTTCAAAAGACACTTTACCTTTTTCTTAGTTTATTCATGCTGTTTTCCTGGTTTATATTTTCTGATTGTCATATTACTTCTTGAGCCCAAGAATATGCAGAGATCTCCAAAGATGGGTGCGAGTGTGGTGCGGCAGAGTAACAGAAGCTCAAAGGCGAGGAGAAGGTGGTGTTTTCAAGTAGAAGGGGGAAAAGCAGTTATTACTAGCTCACTGACACAGCTTCCATCCCTGGGCAGAGACCTCCCCTGGGATGGCGCTTTCCCTTATCCCACAGGCCACGACCTCCTCTCCTAACAACACAAACCCAACCAAGGGAGCTCCCCCCTCGGCTGGTGAAGGGATGGGCTGTGCTTTTCCTTCCCACCAAGTTCTCAGATCCACATTTTTTTCCTTTAGCCAAGGCCGTTAACAAGGCTGATCTGTACAAGTATCCAGACATTATCTGGAGGAGGAGGACTGGGAGCGAAGTGCTAAGATGTAACTCTTAAGCTTTCAGACCAGAAACAGCAAGCAGATTTTAAATAGAGAAATTCAGTGATATTCTGCCCTGATTGTTGGCAATAGAGCTCCCTCTAAACATCTGTCCCCACCTGTGGAACATGTTGTGCTGTCAATGTCTTTGCAGGGGAGGAGGCCCACAGAACAGCCCTCAGTTCTCGTCAAGTCGGTTCTGTGGAGAGGAAGGTGCTTGTTGACTGCTGATAATACTGGCGGCACTTTTTGTCTGAGTTTGCTAATAACTGGAAGATTCTTGGCAGACATACAAAGCAAACTGTGTGGGAACAGATAAAGCGACACAATGCCATCTGCCAGCAAGCTGTTCTGCACAGCTAAGGTCTGGGGCTGAGGGTGCGGCCACTGATCGCAGCGAGTAGCCCTCATGAAGGTCAGCCAGCCCTTCCCCTGGGTGGAGGGGGGATGTGATGCTCAGGCCTCCTCCCTTTCCCCTCCTCCCTGGCAGACCAACCACTGGCTGCTTTGGCCTCTGGTTCAAGCCCATTCGGGCAAGAGATACTTTCTTGATCTAGATTAAACCCTGCCTGAATGAGCAGTAACTGGGACAAGAAGGAAAATTTCCCCCATTGCTTTGCATTGATCTGATGATCCCAGTTTCTAGCTGCTCCTGTGCTTGTCACAGTCAGTTCAAAAGGAGGAGAAGTCCAGCTCAGACATTGTTTATCCTACTCTTAGGCTTTTACAAAGCTTTGCATCTAAATAAAGCCTCTAAAGTTTCTACTTTGCACCTGTTCTCAGACTGCTGTAAGACACCTTAGAATTCTATCACAGAAACCGCTCACTTCCTGAAAGGTTCTTTTACAAAAGCCCCACGTCTGTACGTGCAAGCATAGGTGCACACAGTATCTGTCGGGTTCACCACAGACTAGCCCCTCCTCACCTAATAGCAACTGGGTGTATCTGCTATTTGCTGTCCAGAGCTGAGGGGAGGGGGTAGAGGAGGAGGTAAGAAGTAACGCATGGCTTTCTACATCATTTTCTGGTGCAACTCAAAAATGAAGTGATCGCATAGGCGCCAGTGGTAAGCTCTTTTACTTTTCTTCTTAATTTTTAAAAACACTTCAATATTTTAATGTCCTGACCAGCAGCAGTACAAACACTAAAAGCAAGTTTTTTTTTGCCCAGAAAAAACAAAAAAACAAACAAAACCCCCAAACAGGAAAACAAACAAACAAAAATCCCCCCAAACCACATATTAAAAATGGCAGGCTTTTTATAACAATAATTAAAGTAATAAAAACATACAAAACTTTTTTTTTTAATATATATACACAGTACAAGGCTGAAGCACCTTTGACTTTTCTCTCAAAATTTGTATGAAAACACCCCCCACTGCAGCAACAATTTGGTGGGTGTGAATATATGTATACATAGCTCTGTACATTTCCCCCACGAAGTAATAAAAAGGTACCTTCAGTTTGTCGATTCACTTTAGGTATGAGCTTTTCCAGGGAAAAGCTTTTGGGTGAGGCTTCAGTACTGTTGCTTTGTGTGCTCCTAGGACCTGTTGCTTTGAAGAAAATTTTGCAGAAAAGTAACTGAAACAAATAAGCCCTTTACTTAAAATGCACCCCGTTTTCATTCAGCTGAAACTGGTCTCAGTCCTGGGGAGGAATGAGACAGACCCCAAGCTCCAGCAAAAGCAAACTTGGGTCTTGAGGCAGAGTAATATGGCAACACAAGAAATAGAACACAAGCGGTTTGATCCAATCTTATGCACCCAGGGGCTACAAATGATAAAGTTTTAGTGTTGGTAATGGAACTTCCCTTTTCAGATTAAAAATAGTGACGTGGGGGCAGAAAGAATAAAACTGCCTTTAAAAAGAAAAAAAAAAAACCAAAAAACTATGGGCATCGTCCTACATTGGGTTGCTCGCTGAATTACAAAGGTGATTCAACTGCGTTGAAGTCAAGGCGAGTTCGTTGAAGTCAAGGCGAGTTCGTTCTTTTTCTGGAGCCTGGAATCCTTTGCTTCATGCATGGCACATTCTTATTTTTTTTTTTAAGCTTCAAACCTCCCAGTGAAAAATATTAAATATTCAAGGTAATAAAATAGATAATATTTCTATACTATAGGTTCGGCCTAGTGCAAGGGAAACCGTCACCTAGGATATCCCTTAAAGTAACCCCTAGGCCAATGCATTGCAGGCAACGCAAGGCACTTCCGTAAGTGATCCAGTTCCGCCTGGAGTCGCTCCCGTTCTGAGACAATCTTCTGCTTCTGGCTCCTCAACTCCTGGGGAGGGAGAAACTCACGTTAAATACACTTGTTTCGCACTGTAAGGAAACTGACACAGAAATGTGCTGTAGGCCACGTGGAAAAGCAAACCTTCAGTGCTCTGAAAACCTCGACTTCCCAGCCCAGTCTGACAGTGGCCTTTGGGGACAGTCTGTTACTGGTTCTTCCAGGTACTTCCAAAATCTTGGGTTCTCACAATACCTACTCTGAGAACCAGTATTCACTGTTGTCTTAACTTTAACCCTGAGATTTAAAAAATTAAGTCCTGATATTATAAAACTTTGGCTGCTTCAGGAGTGGCCAAGCTGTGCACACCTGATCTGAGAGAAGCCCCCTGTCCCGCACTGGGAAGAAGCCTGCAGGGTTTGTCCCAGGGGGCGAGACTTGTGGAGCAAGGCTGCAGGGGGCAAGGAGGTGGTGAGCTCTGCCTCAGTAGCTTTCCTCTAGTAAAATTCTCTTCCTCAGCAAATTACAGCTGGGGTGGGGTGGGTTTGTGTGTGTGTGGCATCTTCGTTCTTCCAGGATCAATAGTCTACAAAACTAACGATATTTCCCCCTCCTTAGCCTAGGGTAATTGACTCCTGAATTTCACCCTACGACTATAAGTTTTAAACTCTTAAGAGCAGGATTTCCCCTCAAAACTTGTCTGTATGGGTGCTCTTGAACCCAAATTTGAAAGATTAAACCAAAAAAGCACGGTGTGTTTTTTAAGAAAAAAACCCCAGAAGCCAGTTTTCCGTCCTTTTCCTGTGCTGGCAGCCCAAGACTCACCGCCATGCTGTGGGAGAGCTGCTCTGCCGTGAGACTGAGGCTGTAGTGCTGGGCCTCCAGCCGTCTGCACTGCGTCTGCAACACCTGCCGCTCCAGATTTTGCTCTGAAAAGATAAGCGACGTTGATACACTCTCGTGTACAGGGGCTACAGGCCCTGGCGAGGGTGTCCCCTCTCTAGTGCAGCGCAGTCTTTGCCTTTGGACCACAGGGCTCCCAGCTCTGAACTGTGCTGGCAAATATGTCAGTGTTACTAAATTAAATCCAGCCCAGCGAAATAAAGACAAAGGATCGAGCACTGAAAGGCAATTGAAGGGACAGAGATTAGGAAGTAATTAAGGTCAACTTATGGCCTTAAAATGCATTTTTAAAAAAGATTAAAAAGAAAAGGGTTAGGCTTGAAAGCGTTTAAGCTGCTAGAAAAAGGCCAGAATAAACTTAGAAATTGGAAATATAGTTTTAATTAGTAAAAACCGCTGCCTTTCCAAAACATTCCAGGTCTGGTTTTCACAGGAGAGTGACTTCAAACTTAGGTGGATAAATCCCTGCTTTACAGGAAGCATTTCAGAGACTAAAAACCAGGGAAGGCTACCTAACTGATTTTATAGAAGCTAGCACAATCATGACAGCAAAATAAAGTACAATAAAATTAATGCCTAACACCACTTAAGAACATAGATTTAAAATCTTAAAAGTACTAACAAGTCAAATTCAGCAAGGGGGAAGCAACATCAAAAAACATAAAAGGTGAAAAAAATAGGGTCGTCATCTCGATGCATATATAGAATACATTAGTTAATCTTCGACAATCATATACCACAAGCTCAGCAGCAAATGGGATGCTTTAATGGACTGCTTCTAAAGTTTCACAACACAGGAGCCCCGTTAATGCCTCTGTTCAACAGTCTAGAGGTCCTAGGCAATGCAGTATAAGAAAAAGTATAAACATTCAAAAGGAAAGAACTTTCAATTTGCGGAAGATCTGATCACCTGCGATTACCTAACGAATAAGGGATAACAAAAACTAAAAATCCATGGTAACAACAAAGCAACATCTAAAACAATCTAATAAAAGTAAACTGCTCATGGAGAAAATCAGCAAAAGCTATTTAATACGATTTGTTACCATATTCATAAATGGAATAATCACTATCAAAGAGATCAATTCTTCCCAGATCTGTAAATTCAATGCAACCGAAAATTCGAACAGGAATTTTTTGGGTGGTGGAACAAACAAGGTGATCCTAAAATTCACCGGGGAAAGCCAACGGCCAAGATCAGCTGAGATGTCAGAGAAGAACAAGTCAGAGTGAGTTTGCTCCAGACAACAAAGAGCTACAAAGATACGGCGTGACACTGGGACAGGCCAGAAAACCGCCGGTTGGAGCAGAACAGAGCACCACACACACCTGGGCAGGGTGCAGATGCTGCGTGACCGCCATGCCCAATGGGGGAGAGGGCACCCAATAAACCACCGGGATAGTTGGCTGTCCGGGTGGGAAAGATGAAGTTAGATTTCTACCTTAGTTCGTACACAGAAATGAAGACTTAGAAGGAAATGCAGAGGGAAAATTGGACTGACACATGCAAAAAAATGAAACTGGACCACCTTCTTACGCCACTTACAAGAACAAATTCAAAATGGATTAAAGACTTAAATATAA
>NW_017731369.1:5907075-5921677 GCF_001890085.2 Hipposideros armiger | reverse complement strand
GGAGTAGAGTGCGGGAACGGATTCAATGGAATTGTAATAGATAAGCATGATATCGGGGGTGGGAGGGCAGTGGATGGGGGGAGGGGGGTTGTTACTTTGTGAGGGTGAAAAGGGTAACTATTGCATTGTTCTGTACACCTGAAACTAACAATAAATAAAAATAAAATAAAAAAAAAAAGAAGGAAATGCAGAATATGTCCTTGGGGGTAGGGAAGGAATTCCCAAACAAGGCACCAACAAACATCAACCCAGAAAAAATGGGTACATTTCCCTCCATTAAAAAAATAATAATAGGGGCGGCTGGTTAGCTCAGGTGGTTGGAGCGCAGGCTCATAACACCAGGGTTGCCGGTTCAATCCCCACATGGGCCACTGAGCTGCACCCTCCACAAATAGATTGAAACAACTACTTGACTTGGAGGTGATGGGTCCTGGAAAAACACACTGTGCCCCAATAAAATTTCTTAAAAAAAAAATAATAATGCTATATATTGCTTCTGCATACATGAATGTACTTAAAGAATAACATGTAAGAAGTGATGGAAAAATTCAGAAAAAAAGGATTCCATTTGAAGGAGGAAAGGAAGCAAACTAGGAGCTGATACTCTGGTTGTGGCTCCACGGGCATCCCAGAGATTTTAAAATCTCTGATTTTAAAATGCTTATTTCAAAGTATTTGAAATGATGAATATTCATAATCAAGTGTTATTTAATAATATTTACAACATAGTAACATTTGATAAAACTTCTATGATATGGCAATAGATTAATTAGGTGGCAGCGGCCTGGGTTTTGCTTGTCTTGGCTGGCACTGCCCACCTCTTGTCAAACTGACAGCACTGCCAATGCAGTGAGGGTGGTGACTGCAGAGGGGCACGGCTCACCCTGTCAAGAGGGACTGAGAGCAAGGGGCTCTGAGCCCGTGTCACTGCTCTGCTCCCAAGAGATTCTTCCCAAGCAGGCCAGTCCATCTGCCTGTTTAACTATGAAGGGGAGGGCCCAGCACCTCCACTTCTCCCTGCCTCAACTCCATAGCACCCCAGTCTCCGTGTAAGCTTGAAGGGGCCTTTGCAGACATCTTGAGGAAAGGGAGGGGCAGAGACAGGAGGTGGCGTGCTAGCAACACAAGGACCATGCCAGAACTCCACCAGTACCCAAGCCTTGTGACCCCACCACCCGGAGCACTATATCAGTGGGGGAGGGGCGTGCCTGACACCCCCCAAGGGTGTGTTTCACCAGGTGGGGTGGAGTGTGCACGTGAAGTTGAGAATAAAACATTCTGGTGGCTGCCGGGTTGCCTCCCTGCACAAAGTGCTAGTCCAGGAGGATGACAGCACCTCCTGTGAGGGCAAACGCCACCAGCATGGAGGTGCTTCAAGGGTGAAGCAGGCTGAGCCAGTGACCAGGCGTGGCTATGTGGGGCTTAGCTAAGTTTCATTTTCTAGGACTCAGAGTGTCAGGACTGATAGATTTAGAAGCGCACTGGACGACGGCACAGAGAGCAAGGCCCCTGGGCCGTCACACAAGAGTACTGGCAGGCCCCTGGTACTTAAATTTCTCCAGGTGAGAATGGCCTCAGATAACCTGTAGACGCCTGAGGGATAGTCCTCAAAACAGGCAAACCAGCTGAGGAAAATTTACCTTCTAGTATTTGTATCCAATCGTGCCCCAGAAACCTGAGGGCCTGGCGATCCCTTAGAAACAGTCCCCAATGCTGACAGTGACATCCTGCCCTGATCGGTCTATTAAGCTTTCTTCTCCTGTCTTTACCGGGCCCTTGATCTGCACCCCACTCCCCTTTGTACCTTCTATATGTTCCTGGTAAGCTTCAAAAATTGCCTCAATCCCTTGCCACTTGCGTCTGGGGGGTTCCTCGTCCTCCTCTTCTCCGTCGTCGTCGTCCTCGTCTGAGTCCTGGTCCATCTCCTGGGTGAGGGGGCCTTTCCTCGTGGCTGGGGGCTCCTGCTGCCCGTTGTGCTGGGGCAGAGGGAGCCGACTTGAGGACTGCAGCTCCGGAATGTTGTAGTGGATGGACGTGTCCACTTTGTGGTTCTGCTCTGCAGACAGCACAGCTACGTTCCCTGGGGACAAGAAACAGGCTCGTCACAGAGCCTGTGGGGACCTTGTGCCGGGGGAGGAACAGGGCATGGCGGAGAAGGGGCTGGGTTACCCGGCCTTGGCGAACAGAGTCAGCATGTCTGCAGGGCTCACAGCAGACCAGAAGATGAAGTACGTAGAGGCCTGTGCCCTTCAGAGAGTAAAGATGGCACCGGAAGGAATGGTTAGAGCGCTAACGACAGTGGCAGCGGCACACCTGGATTGTATGTATATCATCTCAGCTCAGTTCATCTCCAAGCTTCTGTAAAACGGTGCCTTTGAGCCTGGTCCATAATTGGCCCTCAGTAGTGATCAGTCGCCCTCCCCTCATGAAACAGGTGTTTCAGTCCCTGAGCCTATCTGGTGTTCTGTCCTCCACTAGGAGTCAGCTAACTAACTGATGCAGACCAGGTCTGCTGTCTCAGGGCATGGCCCAGCTGGTGCTGTGCTAACGGGGGCATGCTGCCTCCTCGTGTAGACTGCCTTGTAGAGCCCCAAACCTGCTCAGCCAGTGGACTTGTACGGCTCAAAGTGGTATTGACTGGATGATTTTAAAATCCTGAGGGAGGGCTCAAGTGTAATATCAGGAAAGGGTTGAAATAAAAACAAGGCAGGAAAAACGTGCCCTAGAGCCACAGGAAAACCTCTAAGAGGTGTGTCCTAGACGATGCACAGAGGTGTTTAACCTAGTCAGGTAGTCAAAACATTTTCCTCCTTGAAGAATATTCAGTTAAACTCGTGACAGACATTCAATAAGGCACTCCTCCTTATTTTGGGGGAGTCTTTTTAATCACTGCAAAAAGCACTGCCCTTTGCTTTTTGGGTATCATTTCATCTCTGTTGACAGCAGTAACTTACATGAAGGATACTGACCCAATGTCAGTATTTATTCAGCTTCTATATAGCTTGTCGTTAAAAAAATATTTAAATGGTTTGGACAAAATAACCAAATTATTTTCTTCTGGCTATGGGCGTGTACAAAAATTAATTTTATACTCAGTAGTTAATCACTGAAGATTCTTTTCTAATCAATTTCAAGCTTTGATTCAATGGAAATGAAATGGACCAACCCCTGTTCTCCAACCGTGACTCCCACCAAAATATCTAAGAGAAGTGAATCTGGTGGCTAACGTGGGTTAGAGCCACTGTTAGGTCACAGAGTGCTTGCCGGGCCTGGTGGAACACCCACTGAGTCAGTTATCGAAAGATGGAGAGATTTTCAGGTGAGTCTGTGTGGGGGACAATGGGAAATCACTCAGCTATAGGACACGCGACTCCTACTGCCAGAAAGGCACCCTCGCCTGGCCCTACTAGAATTGAGGAAGTGCTTCTACTCAACTCCGACGGCATCACTTGCTAGAGTTTCTCCAAGCACGGCCCACAGACCGGCAGCATCAGCACCACCTGAGCACCACCTGCTAGAAATGGAGACTCCTGGGCCTCACCCCAGACCTGCTGAGGCAGAACCCGCCTCTAATGACCTCCCCAGGTGCCTCGCACACTGTACTCAAGTTCCAGAGGGCCAAGCCCATGGCTGCCGCTGAGTGACTGCTGGTGCCCGAGGAACGTCAGCCAACGCTACAGTACCACAGGAGCAGAGCGGGGACGGGCAGCCCCGCTTACCTTTGTGCTTCTGCAGGGCCTTCTGGGTGGACTGCAGCACGGACTCGTGGAACTGATGTGCAAACTCTTCCGCCATGAAGGGCTCCCATGGCTTGCTCTTCCCGTTGATGCTGTGGGACAACGGCACGGGGATGCCCTTGGGTGCGGGGCCCCGGATGTAATGCAGCATGCTCAGGCTCTTCTTGCCCCCGGGGGCCTCACTCGGCCTGGCCTTCTCGCCACTGGCAGGAGCCGGCTCCTGGATGCGCGACAGCTCCTGGGGCCGGAGCTGTTCCAGTCTCCCAGGCTCTGCGGCCTTTGGGACGTCAGACAGGGAAGCAGCAATACCCACAGGCTTCTCCATATCCAGAGAGGCTGGCTGCGTGGCTGGTTCTTTTAGAGACAGAAAGCGAGGAAAACGTTAAGAGCTGCCAGTGACCAGGAAGACCCTGACCTCTACAACTTACATTTAATAAAGACCTAGTACAAAGGGCCAAGACTCAGGGGGCCCCTTAATTAAATGTCAGCGCGCACTGTGTGATCTGAAGACGGGGTGTGGTAGCAGCAAGTCCATCCTTGAAAGGTGCCCCAGGAAAGCATCTGGGAAGAAAAAGAATCGGAAGGAAGAAACAAGTCGCTTCAGATCATCCAAACGGTGGGAAGTTATGGAGCCCAACCCGACAAGAAAGACCGCGTGAGGGGAGAACGGGACTGGACCATAGAGAGTTCCCGCTCCATTCAGCAGCACAGCGATGTATAATCAAAGCCACAAAAGAAAAGAGAAGGTGTGAAAGCAGGTGTTGGAGAGGCAGCCGCGGGAGAAGAGTGCCAACAAGGGGCAGACAGGAGCAGCGGAGCCCAAGCAGCAGTGCTGAGACCTGGGACATGGCTTCAGTGGCTCGGGCCACCACCGGACTGACAGACGCTGGCTACAACTACACTGACCACCAGACAAAAAGATTTCTGCGGAAGCCGGGACCCTCCCCCTGAACTCTCTGAGCCCTGACTTCCAGCTCTCATGGTCCGTCCAGAGGAGATCCTTCACCATTGTGCAGGCAGCTTGTCTGAGAGATGGAGAAGCAACACATCCTGTCTCCCGGAGGTTAAGATTCATGAAGACCTTGAGCGGTCGCTTTTGACCTTGGGTAGCCCACACGTCAGTCTTGGGCGGTGGTGGCAGCTGGGGCTGTCCTTCCCGCCCTGGGCCTTACCGCTCAGGGAGACAGCAGGACTGTCCCTCGGAGAGTTTCTGAGTGAGTCTGCCACTGCTGCTGACAGTGCCTTCTGCTTCATGGCATGGAGCATTTCGACAAGTTTCTCTTTGTCTATGAGAAAAGCAGCCTGAGATTAACAAGACGGTTGCATCATTTCTGAGAGGGAAAGGGAACAAGAATTCTAGCCCAGGCTGTGACTGGCAGGTACAAGTCCTTTCAACCAAGAAAAACACAAAGCAAGCATCACGGGGACAGGCAGTGCTTAAAGGAAGAAGCCTTCATGTTAAGAGGGAGCCCAGATTCCTCTCCACTTTTACTTGGTACCATTTCAGCTGGATTCCAGAAATAGCTGTGTGTGCACGGCAATGACAGCTATATGAAATAACGAGCACCTATGATCTTCCAAGGTGACTTCTGAGGACGCATTCTTATTTCAAAGACAAAAACGTTGGCCCTAACACAAAGAAACAACCTGAAGACCCACCCGGCACCCTCTGGAAGCACAGGCTGCTTCCAGGAACCTTCTCTCCCCTCTACTGGTGTCACGCAAGCGCAGTCCTCACGATGGTTGCCATTTACTGAAAAGGCACAGACCCCTGTGATGTTTCATGCCATGAATTCCTGTTGCAGTGGCACTTTTTGCGGAGACTTAAATGGCCACATCACCGGTGGTTTCCTTCAGGAATTCCATCAGGCATAAAGAAGCTTTTGATGAACAGAACTATGCATGTTCCCAGGGATGTGGACTGGTAATCACCTCGTCTAAGAGAAAGCAAGAATTCCAGCTCACTGGTTCAAGACAAAAAGCAAACTGCTGCACCTCAATAATGAAGTAACTGAAGGACCGACGTGCACGTGTGCTTTCCTCTGACTTCCAGAGAGAGGTGACCAGGTGACACCAAGGGGCAGTTGGAAGTATGAAAATGAACACCCCAGACAGGCCAAGTTCTCATTGAAACCGATATCCAGGCATTAAATAAGTGTGTGGGTGCAGACCAATGAAGCAGACACACCCCCAGAAAGTGTTCAGACCACACAATGTCTTCTACACTATGGATTCCAGCCCAAAGAGTCAGCCCCAACACGGCCGACCTGGAAGCATATTTCAGGGCAGGCCACCCACTCACAAGGTGGGTCGGCTCTGCCTGGCAGCCGGACCATCTAAGCCTCCCGCCATCAGAACACGAAGCCCCAGTCAGTGGGCCACGTTCGTGGCCCAGCAAGAGGAATCGCCCACTGCCACGGAGCCTGGCGTGCTCTGCCACAGGAGGGCGCACCTGGGCCTCGTGCTAAACCCACCTTCTCAGGAGCCAGGAGATAAGTGACAAGAGCAGCTTTACATACAGAGTAAACATCAGCAAGTCTTCTTTTCCATCCCGGAAGAAACCCCCAGAGAAAAGGGGCTTTGAATGGGGCGATATGAGTTTCAGATGGAGAGAAGGCAGAGCTAGAGATACTAGGGCAGGGCTGTTGAGCGCGGAGGGCCGACTTCCTTGGGGAGCCGGAGGAAGTTAAGAGAGGCCCAGGACCGAAGTGTTTTCAGGTTCTGCCTGGGACGAGGGTTTAGGACGTCCCCAGGAAGTCTATGGGTCCCACCTGCTGCTTCAGAAGCTTCTAGTAAGCCCTACCCATTGCGAGGCCCTACCCATACCTTTCCTCTTCTCAGCGCTGATGTGGGTCAGGTTGAAGATGGTCAGGAACTTCTTCTTCTCTTCGAAGTTGGGGCTGTTGTTCATCTCATCAGGACTATAGCGGGTGAAGAGGGCCAGTCTCGGGGAAGGCGTCTGCCGCTTGTTCTGAACGGTCGGAGGCGACGGGCTCCTCTCTCCCAGCATTCGCCGCCGCTTCCTCCGCTTCTGGGTCAGCAATTCCTCCTTCTGCTGTTGGGTGGTCAAGCCAAAAAGTTGCAAAAACTCTAGCTTCTAGATTGGGAAAGAAAACAAATGAGTTTGAAACCACCGGCAGTGGTGTGATTCCACTGTCCCCGGGGCCCCTCCTGGGGTCCTCGAAGCCCACCCACCCACATGCCGCGGCCAACTCTGTGCCAGGCCTTGGAAGAGGAGAACCCCGACCGCATGCCAGGGCACCTGGGGTCAGGGGGACGGGAAGAGTGCAGCGGGGTCCCAGCAAATGAGGGGTCAGCTGGGACAGAGGGAAAGCCAAAGGCAGGCCATCGGTGTGGGCACCAGAAGCCCAGCCCCACAGCCTGACACAGCGGCGCTGAGACCCCAGATACCTCGGAGGACGTGTCCAGTTTGAGGGGCGGCTGCTCAGCCACGCAGCGGAGGTGGGCCCTGACCTCCTCTTCGTCACTCTCATCGTAAGAGTCATCCAGGTCGTAGTAGTATCCTGAGGGCAAGAACAGATACGTCTTCAACCCTGTGATGTGTGTGTGCAGACCCACCCGCCAGGCCATGCTGGCCCTTTTGAGCACCCCAAAATCCAGATTCCTTTTCAACCCAGGTGGCAAAGTGCATTAACCCCTAATCCCAGGGCTTTTCAGGGACGGCAGGTGGGGGCAGGAGGCAAGCACCAGGTTTGGTTTGGACCCACAGCCCTCAGGTGGCCAGGTGGTCCCTGGGCTGACACCAATCCCCAGCAGGGGACCATTCATTACACAGGCCTGGGGCCGTGTCCACGGCAACCCAAGGCTGTTTGTGCACATCCACTCCCTCCTTCTGCGGCCATCTGGGTCCATTACCCAGGAGGGGACAGGCACACTCCAGTCCCCACTGTCTCAAAGGCACAGAGCATACATGCAAACTCAACACACAGAGAATAACTGTGGGATCCCCGCGCCCAAGGGCACCAGGGTGCTCTCCCCTCTTCCTTCACCAAAGTGAAGAGAGGAAAAAATCCTTTGGCCCTAAATCTAGCCTAGATCAAAACCCCAGGAAGACTTAGCCTTGGCCCCAGCTTCTGGCTAAGAAGCTGACGGACTTCGACACTGCACAGGACCCACGCTTCCAGCAGGAGAAAAGAAACTCGTCTGGGGCCAGTTTCCTGATCCCTCCTGTTTACGTGGGGTTAGTAGCCACTCTCATCCTGCGCCAGCTCACCTGTTCTCCTTGGCTCTTTGGGGAACCCAGGGAGCTACTGGCTGAGTCTCCCCACTGCACAGGAAGGAAGTGGCCAGACCTCCTGCCCCTGCCCCTGACCAGGCCTGCCTGCCCTCAACGGATGGCAGCTCCACATGTGGAGGCACTGCTGGGCCCAGGCCCAGTCTCAACAGCCTCCTCCCATGATGCTGCACTATTAATATTTAAAATGATCTTATTAGCCTCTCATCATCATTTATTAATCATGCATTTCTGTGGAACCATCCTTACGGACAGGCTTTGATTTGGCTTTTGGGGACAATCTGCATTTTGGCAGGACCAGCGAGGGGCCCCGGGTCTGTTTCCCCAGCAGAGATGCCAGGTAGCTACACACAAGCCAGTGACCTTGCGCCCCGGAGCTGCTAAAACCCCAGAGCGGAAGGCAGGGGTGGGAGAAGGGGGGGCCGTGGGGCTGGCACTACTGGTCCCCAGTCCCCAGTCAGGAGCCACCAGGGAGACTGCACCTTTCTCCTGGGCCTCTCGCCGTCTGCGCTCCTCCAAGTCCAGCTTGCTGACCAGCCTCCGGCGCTGCTGCAGGAACTCATCATAGATGTAGGCAGGGTCGGGGCCCCGTGGCGCTGGGGGCCGGTAGGGCGAGCCCGGCTTCAGGGACCCAGAAAGGTCCCCAAAGGGGGTTGGCTGGGCGAGGGAGGCCCGCTGCTGGCCCAGGATGGTCTGGGTGGACTTCTCGAGCTCAGCCAGGAAGGGCCCAGGCCCATGAGGAAAGGCCTGGTGCTCCAGGCTCGCCGCCTCCCGTGGTGGCGGCTGGTACTTGTCCAGCGGGGTGGCCTCACGCTTCCGGGGCCCCTCGTCTGCTTTTTCTGGACAGTAGACCCGTTCTACCTTCACCAGCGGGACAGCTGCCTGGCGGGTGGGCTCAAACGGGGCAGGGTGGCTGTGCAGAGGGTGGCTCTCGGGGGCTCGCCGTGTCTCCAAGGTGCTGTCCATCAGGGACACCGGGTTCCAGAGGGCGGTGGGCACGGAGTGGTGCTGGGGCTTGGGTGAGATGAGGGGCGGGGGCCCGCCAAAGTGCTGCGGGGGGTCTCGGCTGCTCGGCTCATGACGGTTTGGTCCCGGCCTAGGGAGTGAGCAGACCAAGCCCTCAGTCATTAGAGAATGGGCATGCCAGCAGCCCGCCCATGGGCCTCCCAGGATGCCTGCCAGGGCCTGGGTGCAAGAGGCAGCTTCTAAGATGGCCCAGACAGGAACCCCAGCACTGGAGGCGTGTGACGGCCTCCTTCCCTAAGCCACCTGACCAGGGGCTGGACGGAAGGCTGCACCTTCCACTCCTTCCACGAGTGCTGGCCCCTTCCCGTGACTGCGCCTCCCTCTTCAACAACTCGAGGCAGGTGTGTGGAGACCTGCTTTTGAGAAGACACAGAGGCTGGGGCGGTGGACACTGCTTGCTGAGGGCACAGAGATGATCTCAGGTCCAGGCCAGACCCTCTTCCTACCTGGCTTCTCACTTGAGACCTTGCAACAGCTCATTCTGCTCCACCAGTTCCTGAATCCCTATGAACTCCCATAAGGACAGACCCTCATTTCTGTTTTCCACAGGAGACCCATTACATAGAGAACAAAGACAGGGCTACAGCAGCAAAGGGGTGGCCCTGCCGCTGTCTGTGCCCACCTCCAGGTGTGCCAAGTGATGGGGCAGATAACAGAGGGCGGGCCAGCTGCCCCCAAAGGGGCCATGACACCTCACTCCCCACTGTCCTCCACAGCAGCCAGGGGGACCAGCTCTAGGTGCCTGCCCAGCCCAGAGAGGCGGGGAAGACCCTCACAGCCAGGGTGGGCCTGCGCCACTGCTGACCCCCAGTGGTCGCCACCAGAACTGCAGCAGCCCCATGTGGCCCCAAAGCAGCAGCTGGGCTGGGGCCTGACCTGGGAGCAAGGCCACTTGCTGTAGCAAGGTGCCCCTCACACACGCAGGTAGGGAGGGGACTGGAGAACAATGTCCACCCAATCAGCAGCTTTGCCAAGTGGTCGTACTATATGACTCTTTCCTTAATGCATTTAAAACAAGAGTCAACAAAAAGACTATTTGGGTGTTGTTTTTCCAAAGCGTTATCTATTTTTTTAAGGGAAACTCCATGCTGCCCAGGTGACCCAGGGCAAGATCTGAGGGGACAGAAGGGGAAGGGGCAGAGGCCACTGTGGGCATGTGACCCGGCTCTCAGGGCTCTCCCTGCCTGGCAGAGGAGGGGGACGTTTAACCACACAGCCACCATCATCCCTCCTGGTTTTTCCTGGACTCAGGCTGGGAGACAATCCTGAAGCGGCTGCACTTCTGATCAGCTACACGTCCGTAAGTAAATAACAAAGGAATAAAGCCCCTTGGCAGAATAAATATGTCCAACACCAAAGCCAAGCACTGAATGGTTTTCTAGCTTGGAGCACAAGGGACCCTTCAGAATGTCAAGTTCTGTAAGGCCGAGCATGTTGTTCCCTGCCCGCTGCCGTGGCGACCACTGAGGCCAGGTGAGAACACCCCAGGCCTGCACAGGGCTGCCAGGCCCTGAGGCAGAGGCCGCCCCTGCTGGAAGCGGCAACACACAGGCCCTGACAGCAGCACCAGGATGCTGGGGCCCTGAGCCGAGGAAGATGCCCAAGGGAGTCAGAGTGCCAGATTTTATCGGGTGATGCGGACGTGCGCTGGCTGCTCTCCCAGTCCCCTGGGCGTGAGGGGAGTTAGAAGAGCAGAGGGCAGCTCACAAGGAGACAAGTGAGCCTCTTGTGTGGCCGCAGGGTGGGCCCAGAGAAGCAGAGGGACACTCTGCAACAGAGAGCAGGCCCGAGGCTGCAGGAGACCCAGTCAGGGGGCCTGGCTACAATTCAGTTCCAGGCAAACCACAGGTGCTCCATAAATGTTGGCCGACTGTGAACAAATCGGGAGTGTGCCAAGTGCCCTCCCACACGCCCCGAACCCGGCGGGCCCCACCTGGCGCTCTCGGGCCTGTGCTCGGGCTCCGTGGGCACCGGGGGCCGGCCCATGTCCAGGTGCTGCTCCAGCACCTGCTGCCGGAACTCAGACACCTGGGACTGCCGGTCCTCCTTTTCCTGCCGCAGCCGCCGCTGCCGCGCCAGCCACTTCTCTTCCTCGTTGGTGCGCTGGATGAGCAGGGCCGTGGCGGCGCCGCTGCCCGGCAGAGAGAAGAGGCTGTGGTTGGAGAGGAGGCTGGGCACAGTGTGGTGGGGGGTGGGCGCTGGGTGCAAGGGGTGCTGCACAGGCTTGGGCGCCTGCAGGCCGGCATCCTTCAGCTTCTCTGTAGGGGGAGAGAGACCGTCACACCCCGGCAGGATCCCAGCACACCAGGCCCAGCTCGCGCCTGCCCTGTTCTCTCCGGTCCCCAACTGCCCAGGGCGCAGCAGCACGCCGCCCTTTGGAAGGGCTCTTCCCACGGCCATGGCACCAAGACTACTGGAAAGGGCCTCACAGATGCTTTCAGGGAGCACACCTCATCCTGAAGGAAACATGGGTGCCGGCAGGCACTGCTCCCACCCAGCCCGGGGCCGGCCGACCTGCAGTGGGGTGCCTGGCAGGCTCGCAAGAGCAGACTGTTACACTTTTAGGAATCATGGAAGCAGTTGTTAAACAAACCCTTATTGAAAGTTAAGATACGTACACTTATAATGAAATGAAATGTTAAAAACAAAGGTACAGGGATGACCGGTTAGCTCAGCTGGCTGGAGCGTGGTGCTGATAACACCAAGGTTGCCGGTTCGATCCCCGCATGGGACACTGTGAGCTGTGCCCTCCCTAAAAGAGTCAACTATGCCACTGTAGCATGAAAGCAATGTGTAACCAATGACCGTGGCTATTTGCCAATAAAATTAAAAAAAAAAAAAGTACAAAATACTCAAAGCTCACCACTTCCTACTCCTTTGGCCACATTTTTATCATTGTGCATATTCTCAAGGTCATCTGTGTCTACCGTATCTGTACCACCAGCCACTGAGCACCTGCGCAGCTTTGTAGCTGGAAACTGGCCCCGGGGGGCGTCCACGCCATGGACGTTGGCAGATGCTACAGAATCAGGGCCTCGGTCTGTCCCTCTGGCGCGTCCACCCCGGGTACCTGCTCGGGTCGGGGTCAGCTGCTCCGAGGGCTTGCCCCGCTCCTCTGTGGCGTGGCTCCGCAGCCCGTGCAGTTCGGCCACTGGCAGGAAGGCTGGCTCCAGCGCCTTGGCGGCCAGCAGCTCCTTCTCGCGGGCGCGTTGCTCCCGCTGGCGCTCCAGCTCCCGCTCGCGTTCCTTCTCCCGCTCGCGTTCCAGCTCCTTCTCCCGCTCCCGCTCCTTCTCGCGCTCGCGCTCGCGCTCCTTCTCCCGCTCGCGGTCAGCCTCCCGTTCCCGCTCGCGCTCGCGCTCCCGTCGCAGCTCCTCATCCATCTGCAGCCTGTGGGGAGTGGAAAGGGCGCCTGAGCTCCACGGTGAAGGGGAACCAGGGACAGTCCACTAACGACAACGCCCGGAAGCGAGAAGCTGACAGCCGAGACCGAGGTTTCTGTGGAAAGCCTGGCATTCTAACCCGAAGAGTGATGGGCGTCAGAAACTCAGTCTGTAAGAGACAAGTTGTGTGCCAGCTCCCTAAGTAAGCTTTGCTGAAAGCTCATGCCAGGAGGGGGACGATTCCAACAGTCACCAAGCCCAGTGCCATCTAGGTACCTGAAGCATCAACTGTCACTGTCCCATTTACAGGTGAACAAACAGAGGACAGGAGTGACTCAGGAGCCACCCAGCCACCAAGTCGCCAAGCAGGGCTCTAGCTGGGCTTTTCTCCGCTCTGCCATTGGGGCTGGGGGAGCAGAAGGGTGCCAGCCCAGGACGTGGCTCACCTCTCAGCGCTGAGGCTGGATATCCGCTCCGAGT
Organism: Hipposideros armiger; assembly: GCF_001890085.2. NCBI lineage: Eukaryota > Metazoa > Chordata > Mammalia > Chiroptera > Hipposideridae > Hipposideros > Hipposideros armiger. The sequence continues at coordinate 5,908,799 of NW_017731369.1, read as the reverse complement.
GCAGTGCTGCCAGGGACGAGTGGGACAGCTCGGGGGGGTAGCGGACCCCGGAGAGGTGGAGATGCATGGCTGACGGGTGCAGCGGAGGCAAGGAGCCGGGGGTGGGGATGGGGTAGAAGGGGGACCGCAGGGCAGACAGGCAGTAGGAGTCATCCATCCTGTGCAAAGAAGACAAGCCAGTCAGCACCGAAGTTCAAGACGAAAGGCGGGACCTGGCCCTAGAGCCTCTACAAAGGCCCTGTAGGGGCCACATCGATGACCAGCCCCAAAGCCCCTTGCTGGCAGAGAGGCCCCTAGATGCCAACAGCTCAGGACTCCGAGGCCCTGCCTGCCACCCTGCGGCTCAGCCAGGCCAGGACCCTTCTGGGTCTGACCAGCAGGCCCCGTGTGAGTGGCAGGCCACAGCATAACTACAGCCCCGTCAGGCTCAGGTCACTTCTACACAGAGCAGTGACCACACATATCTCCAGTGGGGTCGTTACACAGCAAAGGAGCCCTTGTCTTCTACACAAACCCCGGTGCTCTGTGTATTAACGGTTCTGTGCTGCCAGTGGAGCCACCGACAAAGGGAGGAAGTGAGGAAATGACAGCTCAGACAACAAGGGGAATTCCTATCGGCGCAAACCCCTAATGGCTAATGTGGACGGCTGGGGTGCTGCTCCAGGCTTTCACCGGGGGCTCCAGCTTCCAGGGCTTGAAGGACACGTTCCTGGCCAGGTTCCACTTTGCCACGCACAGACTAGTGCCTGGACCTGAGGGGATGTGGGGTTAATGGCCCTGGTGACTCAGTGGGGACGGCAGAGGCGGTCTTGGTCAACTCACCTGAAAGCCGGGTGGGGGAAGGGGTGCGGGGCCAGGTAGCTGGGGTGGTAGTAGGCAGCGGCAGCGGCCGGGTCCAGGCTGAGGGGAGGTAGGGAGGACATGCGGAGGTCCTCGGTGGTGTGGTAGGGCCGGAAGCTCCTCAGGTAATCCTCGGTCATCGGGCTGGGGGGCACCACGTGGTGCACAGGCCGCTGGAGGCTGCAGGTGGGGACGGAGAGACGGAGGTGAGCGGAGCACTTGCTCCAGGCTGGGAAATGGGTCAGCCTCCTCGCACTACCCCTGCCACCACCTCCCTCGGAAGGACGAGTCTCTGGGGACAGGCCCTGGCTCTCGCTAACGAGATCCTGGTGCTGGCAGGAGGCCCAGAGCACAGAGGGGGGCAGCTGCTGTTCCTTGCCTGCCTGGCCCCTTGCTGTCCTCACCAGCAGGCGCAGGCCTGCTATCTGCAGCCCAGAGGAACCCCTGGCCCCAGAAACCAGGACAGGGGTTTAGGCAGGATGGGAGAGCCAGCCACCATCTCAGTGTGCAAACGGGCAGCAGGCGTAGATGGGCCCACAGGCCCAGGGCTGAGCCACCATCTGGCGGCCCTGAGGCTCAGCTGGTGCAGACTCCCAGGCCGCCGGCCCAGCCTCAGGGACCCAGACCCCAAGCACACAGGCCTGCACCCCCAAGTCCTCCATCTACAGACTTACTTGAGCGGTGGAAATCGGGAGTCCTGCACGACCGAGCTGGGGGAGATGCCGAAGGGGTAGGGGGTGCTGAGTAAGTGGGAGGGGATGGCCGGGCCCCCTGCTTTCTCCTGGGGCAGTGGGGGCTCCACAATGAGGCGTTCCCGACCGCCACTGCTGCCCCGAGAGCTGGTGTCCTGCTGGAGGACAGAGAACAGTGGGTCAGGGTGGGTG
>NW_017731369.1:5873877-5906935 GCF_001890085.2 Hipposideros armiger | reverse complement strand
CGAGGGAGGGCTGCCAACCAGGATGGATGAGGCTGGGTCTTCCTCAAGACTCTCAGAGAGGCCACAGTTTAGTGCAGGTTCTAGACAGATCCTTTCCTTAAGGTTTTTTACCCAAACCTGCAGTACTTGTGGCGTGGGAGGCAGAATGGTGAGGAGGGGCAACAGAAATCCCGATGAGGGACAGGTCTGGACTGAAAGCTACTTGGGGGGCCACTCCCTCCTCGGTGTGATGGGGAAGGACTGAGCCTCCCTCCGGGATTGCTGGGGTCACGAAGACGGAATGCCCTGTGCCCATGAGGGGACATGGCAGAGAGCACGGGCTCCCCCACCACCTTGCACGAACACTCACACACCCCCAGCATCGATTTTCCCCAGGGTCACAGCAGCTCTGAACCCAAACTCGAGGAGTTAGATGACATTGGTCCCAGCACCCCGCTGGAAGTGAGTTCTGCGCTGCAGCAGCGAGTAATGGAACCCATCCAGGGCCCCCGCCCACTGTTCTCCAGTCGCACGTAGGCATCCCCCAGGGGCCCAGGGGTCAGCTGTGCTGACAAGCTTGGGGCCTACATCACAGATACCTTGACCCCTTTGCCCACAGAGTGACTTGGCCTCAAGAAGGTGGTGCTGCCCCAGGGCTCCGTGCCAGTCTGCCCCCAGCCAACCCTGGGGCGGCCCCAGCATCAGCTGAGCTGCAGGGCCTCAGCTGGCCGGACCTGACTGGGGACACCTTTGTACACACCGAAGGAGGAGACAGCCGTGAGCTGCAGCCCCGCCTGACCCAGGCTTCCGGACAGAGAGGGGCTTGGGCCCTGGCCGGGGAGGCGGAGCCTGGGGACCCAGGGAAGGGGCTGGCTCAAGGCATGAAGGGAGAGCAGGAAACCGCTGCTAGGACCAAGGTCAGGTGTGCCGCTCTCGCCCCATGGAGGGACATTCTGCACGTCCATCCAAGGAGGTGTCCAACCCCAGGAAATCAGATCGGAAGGGTCTGACTGTTCCTGTCACTTGTGCGGCTGAAAGGGAGCTGCATAGCACATAGCAAGGCTAGAGCGAGTTAAAAGCAGCCAGGGGGCTCTCGCCCTGAATTCTGGAGCAGTCACCATCCTGGGGGGAAAAGGGCGCCATCACTGTGACAGCCCCTCTCAGCCTCCGGTCCGGGCCTACCCTGAGTCACAACCATCCTCCTCGAAGCCTGAGTGTCCCAGCCAGGCCCTTTCTTTACTTGGCCAGATCCACATGACATCAGGTCTGGTGACTATTGATCAGATGGCAACCAGGGCTCAGAGAAGGCAGGTGGCACTCCCAGGGCACAAACCCAGGTCTGCCTACCCCAAGTACACGGTGTTTCCACCGTGCCACAAAATGCCAAATACCCTGAAACCAAGGGGGGCCATGATCCTCTGACTATCTCACTGAGGGGTGCATCCAGGAATGACCACTGGGCGCATCTGGACTCGAGGGGCAGGTACCACGGCTGAGGCCCAGGGAGTCACCTGGCTCCCTATTCCTCCAGCCTCGCTCTCCCTGCTCTGCCGACTGTTTTCATCAGTCAGGAAGCGGGGGCAGCAGAGCCTCCAGTTTATCTAACTCCCCGTGTGGGTGGTGAAGGATGGATCACCTCTGCTGCCGTCCCCTCCGGGGGCCCATCCACAGTCACACTGGCCAACGGTGCCACAGAGTATCAGGCTGCTGATGGGGTGGCCGAGACCCACTGAGAAAGGCCCATCCATCCATCAGGCATATTTACCAAACACGTCTGGGCCAGACAGCCGCCGTGCCACCTCAGTCCTCCAAAAGATACACCAGCGGTAATTAATTGAAGGAGACAAGCCACTGATTGGAATTTCTAATGAGCGCTAACATCTGTTCCCTTCCCACGTGCTGGCAGGGCCCCTCCACTCACCACGAGGTCCTCGAGGGTTCACAAACTCTGACTTACCCTTCCCAGAAGAGGCGTTCACACGGTAGGTGTGAAGGGTGGGACACACACGCCCACCATCACCCTGGGCCAGAGCGGGGAGCCCAGAACTCCTACCTCCCAGTTTTCCAGAGATTTCTATACAGGGGCTGGCCCTGGTTCTCCAGCTGCCTATGAGAACAGCAGGGTGGGCTCCCAGTTCGCCTTAGGAGGCGGCTTCTGTCAGGTCCTGGAGACACTAGATGACTCCCTCATATAAATACCCCGTGCCTCAGTTTCCCCACCTGTCAAATGTGTCAACTGCGGTGCCAGCTCACAGCAGCGGGGATGGTGCACAGGTGTAGATGGGAAGTGGGGTAAAGCACAGGGAGCGGGGAGGCTCGCACACAGCAGTGCTCCACCAAGCCCGAAGTCACCCCCACTCCTTGCACTCCTGTCTAGGCTCCCGGTTGAGCGGCTACCAGGTTGGGGCATGCTGGCTCTCCCCCCTCCCCCTCCTCCTGCCAGGCACAGGGCCAGCCAGCCTAAGTGCAAACGTGTGTCACAAGGAGGCCCCAGGCCCTACACCAATCAGCCCCTCACTGGGGCCACCATGTGGCAGAGCCCCCTTCTCCCCTCGGTGGGACAAAGCCCTGCTGGAAAGCAGCTGGGCCAGATGGCACCTTGTCCAGGCCTGGCTGAGACAAACAGGGAGTTAGAGAGGCTGGGGGAGGAGGGGGTGCGGCAGGCAGGGGGTTCAGCGGGCCAGACCCACCGTCTTCCGTCTGGCTGGCACCCTGCCAAACTTGTGACAGGCACCTGGGAATGAGGTCAGCTGGGCCTGCAGGGCATGCGGGGGGCTGCCCAGGGTGGGGTGGGCCCAGGTAGCAGCCCCCAAACTCAGGCCAGACCCAGGAGGCTCCACCAGCCACCCCAAGGCACCCCCAGCAGCGCCAGCCGGGCTCCCACACCGCTGTCCCCAGCAGCCAGGCACGCACGGAAGAGCATCTGTGGGGCAGCTTTTTATTTCTGCACCGCGGCTGCAGGCGCAGCTGTAGCGATGAAAGAAAGACGGACGAGGGGGAGGCAGCGAGTGAGGAAAATCCTTCATTCTCTGGTGATTAGAGAGGTTTCCAGTCAGACAGACAGGACATGCCCTGTTAGCTTTAAAATAGACTATTTTTCATTTCATCTGTCCTTTCGAAACTCCAACAACCTGGGAAATCTCAGTGACCCTGGCGAAGGGGCCCCAGAACCGCCTCCCATACCTCCCCGCCATACAGGAGGGCGCCCCCCCATGACTCCTGTGTTGCCACTTTAGGAAGTGGCTCCCCTCTCCTGCCCTCATGCCTTTCCCTGGGCTCCCCTCCCCAGAAGGATTAAATTCTCCACTGAGCCTTTGTGCTGAGCTGATGAGCCATCTATCAACTGCTAATCCAGCTGCTTCCTCCCGCCCTCCCTGGTGGCATTAGTGTTTTATTAACCGTCAATGGCTGGAGCAGATCTGTGGCCTGGCCCCCTCTCTGGGGTGAGTAAAGGTTTCTGGGGCTGATGGGACCCTCCGAGGAGGGTGAGAAGCCAGGGAGATGGCCTGCGGCAGGAGGGGACTGTTTACAAGGCATCTGGGTCCTGGGTCCTGGGTCCTGGGAAGGAAGCCCCTTTTGGGTGGGAGCAAAGCGGATGATGTTGGCTGTGGTGGCCGTCACCAGCCAGGGACATGACAGGACTCAGAAACCACTTTGAACCCGAATGCGTTAGGTGACAGGCAAGGAGCTGAGGCTGCTTGAGCCAGTTGGCTGGGTCCCAAGGTCAAGGCTGACCGCCAGGTGGTTGACAGAAGGAGCAACGGGTCCTCTGGAGACAGGAAACTAGGGAAGACCCCTCGTCACCCCAGGGGGCAGCTCAGGCTGCTCCAAACCCCTCAGGCAGGAGTCTGCCCTGCCCCGGGCCCTGCCCTGTCCCATCCTGCCTCCAAACAACACACAGATTAGAGCAAATGACGCCAAGGCAGCAGCTTCTAGGCGGGCACAGGGGGCCTCGGCCAGGTGACAATCCAGGAGGGTTTGTCACCTCAGAAGTGGAGGTCAAGTTAGGGCCACACCCAGGTGGGTCCCAGGCCACAGCTATTTCCATGGCTCTTGCACTGGGTTTCTTGGGGACCCTCCCCCTGGGTCAGGGCTTGCCTGAAGGACATACGCCCCCACCGGCAGGGGCAGAGGAAAGACAGACCCGGAGCGATGACCCTGGTGCCCATCCCCCTACCCAACGAGGCAGAGCTGGGCGGGATGAGGTAGGAGCTCCCCCTCGCCCTCCCCTTCTTTGTGGTTTAATTAGTATTTCCAAGTGGTGCCATCCCTCGGGGAACTCGGTGGAAAAGCCCAGGAGAGAAGCACAGCGGCAGTGCTCTTAATTAGGAAGGGCTCCTCTGAGCTGGGAGTACCAGGTGTGGGGGAGTGGGAGTGGGAGGTGATCAGCCCTAGGCAGGTGCAAAGGAGTGGCTCCCAGGGCCACCAGCTCCTTCTGCGCAGGAAGGTCACCTGGCCGTGGCTCCACCCAGGGAACCCAAGTGTGGGGAAGGGCCCCCTCAGCAGGCATCAACAGTTAGGACAGAAACACAAAAACGTGACACAAGAAAACGTAGGCTGGGGCCGGCCGAGTGGCGCGTTGGTTAAGAGCTGGCTTGGGACGCCAGAGGGCGCCGGTTCGGATCCCACATATGAGGGCCAGTGACGCTGCCCTCCACAGCTAAGATGCTGAACAACAGCTCAACCTGGAGCTGGGCTGCCGTGAGTCGCCGGTGACGGCATAGGCTGTAGCCCCTGTGGCAGTGGGTTGCCATGGGCTACCGTGTGTAGCCAGCAGCCAGCGTGAGTGGCCAGCAGCCACCATGAGCGGCCGTCCAGAAGCCGGTGACTGATCTGCCTCACCCGGGAAGAGCGCAATGATGGTGCCAACTTGGGTCAGTGAAGCAACGTCCTCCACAACTAGACTAAAGAACAAAACGACAGCAACTAATGTCTGTTCCCCTTCCCCAATTCCCCAATAAAAATCTTTAAAAAAAAAAGAAAAGGTAGGCTGGCTTTTTCCTATTTCAATTCCTTGTTTGAACAATAGGTAATTATAATAATAATAATAATAATAATAATAATAATAATAATAATGGCAGTTGTTTATCAAGTGCTTGGGATGTGCAAACACCACTGTAAGCCCTTTTTACACAAGGGGTTATGGGTTGAATTATGCCCCCCAAATTTGTATGTTGAAGCCCCAACCCCCAGTATCTCAGAATGTGACTGTATTTGGAGATAGAGCCTTTAAAGAGATGACTAAGGTAAATGAGATAATCAGGGGGGGCCCTAATTCAATGTGACTGGGGTTCTTATAAGAAGAGATTAGGACACAGACACACAGAGTGAAGACCACGTGAGGATGTGGCGAGAAGACAGCAGTCTACAGGCCAAGGAGAGAGGCCTCAGAAGGAACCAGCCCTGCTGACACCTTGGTCTCAGACTTCCAGCCTCCAGAGCTGTGAGGAAATCTGTTGTGTAAGCCCCAGCCTGTGGTGGCTGGTGGTGGCAGCTGGAGCTGACAGACACCCACGAATGTCTTTACTTTGCACAAACCGTTCTGGCAGGAAATGCTGTCACTTCATTTTGCAGAGGAGACCGAGGCTCAGGACAGGGCAAGTTCTGGAGTCAGCGATTTGAATGCCGAAATCCAGTCCTCCCCTACGGAAGGCAACCTTCCCCACACCTATGACCTATGGCCACATCCATGTGCCCCAAGACACTCACCTGCCGGCTGTCACTCCTCCAGATGCCATTGACGGTCTTGGTTGGGGCGATGGTCACCACTGGGGGTGTGCTGGGGACGCTGTGGCCCCCAGGGGGCACGATGATGGGACCCATGGGCACGCGCTTGGGCGTGCTGGCAGGCGAGCTGTGATTGGTGGCTGGCGAGGACACGGGGGACGACTCGCTGCTCAGTGAAGACCCTGTGAGGGAAGGACACAGAGCCTCAGCAGGGGCCACGCTGACCTGTCACACTCCCACCCGACCGCAGAATCGGACCACCCAGTGTTTGGCTCTCGCTCCCAGCCCCCACGGCAGACTCCCGACACAGCCCCAGAGCAGACAACACCTCATCGGAGAGCTATGAACAGTATCCAGGGCCCTGGGTCCAGTGCAGGCCCAACAGGTGACTCCCCCCGATTTTATTACATCACAGCCAAGCTTCAGCTAGTGCCAGGCACTAGGCAGGCGAGGAGAACACCCTCGCACCACCAGTGGCACTGTGCTTTCAGGCCGCCCAACCGCATGGCCACAGGGGCACACGTGAGCTTGGGTGGCTGTGCGCTCTGCGGGCCGGAGGACACGGAGCTGGCACCTAAATGCTTCTCGTTACGAACTCGAAGTGCCAGGCTTGGTCTGGGTGAATCTGGCCTGGAGAAGCCCCATCTCACTGTTGGACTCGAGGGGCAAACAGTGACCCCTCCAAGGGGGCACCACTGGGCACCTTCTGCCTCTGTGAGCCCCCCTTGGGGCATCTGCAGCCCTGGGGAGGTAAGAAAAGCAGGGTGTCAGCACAGACATCCCCTTCTGGGAAAAGAAACCCATTGGCTTCCAGGCATCCTACCCAAATTGCGTTCAGAACGTGTCTCGGTCCCGAGGACCCTCGTTCGTATCTTCACATCATCTCAATCGGCCACACTCCTTATTACCAAATAAAACTTTTACTTAAAGGGAAGGCAGCGTAGCCTACGGCTCATGGGTGCTCTGAGACAATCTTGGCTGCCGAGGCATCGCTGAGAGGAAGGAATCCCTGTGGTGAACTCCCTTCTTTCTGACCCAGAGGCCCCAACCAGCCACGCGCGGCCTCCGTGGTGTGGCCAGACACCGAGGCCCCACGGATGGAGACAGAGCTCGGCCCTGAGCAAGGTGTGCCCAAGCAGGCCTCTTCCACGTGGCTCCCCAGGCTTGTGCACAACTAACTGTACAGGGCAGCCCCGTGGGAAGCCCCTAGTCCAGACAGACATGCTCCCACCCAACCCACAAGCTGTGCCCCAAGAGCTGCTCAGTGACCCCAGGAACAAGGCCGAGGCCAGGCGCCTCCACTCCCAGCTCGCACCCGTCAGTGCCCGGTCAGGTGGGTAGTGACGAGTTGCCTGAGGGCCGCTGCCCCGAGTCTCCAGGGGGACCAACCAACCACAGCCCACACCCCAAGAATTCTGCAACCCCAAGGTGTCTAGGCCAACCCCTAGGACTGAACGCTGGATCTATATCCCAGCTCTGCCGCCCACCAGGGAGGGGCACTCTCCCAGCCTTCTGGTCAGATGCCATTACTGCCAAGGGACAGCCAATAGGGGAGGACGTGGGCAGCCTTCCTTTCCCAGTGGGGACACTTCGGAAGATTCCGAAACAAGCTGAGTCTGGCCAAGTTGGTGAGATCCAGCTGGGAAGCCCATTTCAGGACCACCGTGGGAGCGGCACCGAGTGGGGGCTGTCCCTGCAACCCCCAGGGGCCGCAGGGATGTTCTCCACTCTGACACGCTGATGGAGTTCTGGGAGTCCTGCTGGCTAAGTTGGGGAGGGCACGACACCCTGAATGCTTGCCCAGGTTTGTGTAACTTTGGGAAACGGGCTGCATCTTCTCAGGTGCTATGCCCACCCACGGCCTGGTCTGGCCAAGTGGGGCTGGCGTCCTCCAAAGTCATGACCACGGGTCCCAGCAGCCACCGACCCGAAACTACTACCAGGCCCACCAGCAGCTGAACGGACACAGCCAGCATGGCCTCGGGATGGAGTGCACACAGTGGGGCAGGAAGCAGACAGAGCCTTAGGCACACGGTGACCACCACCACCACCAAGCAAAGACAGGCAAAAAAAACCCCCAAAAACAAAAAAACGCACCAATGGGGTTGGAATCCAGACAGTTGTACCTGATTGGGGGGGCAGAGTGATGGCAGGGCCTCGCTCTGTTTCTGGATCTGTGGGTTCCCTCTGCACATTCATCCCACTTGGACACTTAGGGTCTGTGGACTTTTTCTGTAGGTATTTAGATTTTGATAAAGCTCATTTTAAAATTTTGAAGAAAAAAAAATACTAGGTAAGGGCTCTTTCTCTTTTAAAAAAAACTTCCATGGAATCTTTACTGATCTCCTTTTTTCGGGGTTGTGGCGGCTTTACGGAGGTCTAATTCCCATACTACAGAACTCAACCCATATCAAGTGTGAGATTCAGTGGTTTTTAGTATATCACAGCTTGCACAGTCAATTCTAGAATGCTCTCTTTACCCCAAAAAGAAACCCCATTAGCAGTTTCTCTCCTCCCCCCAGCTCCCCTGGCAACCACCACGCTGCTTTCTGTCTCCATGGATTTACCTACTCTGCACATTTCATGTAAATGGCATCATACACTATGCAAGCTTTTTGGGACTGGCTTCTTTCACGCAGCATGAGGTTTTTACAGCTCATCTACCTATGAGGTAGTACGTGTCAGGACCCCACTCCTTTTCACGGCTGAACAATATTCCACCGTGTGGCCAGACCTCCTTTTGTTTGTCCATCGTCTGTTGATGGACATTTGGGCGTGTCCCCTTGTGGCTACCGTGAGTAGTGCTACCATGACCACGGCTCTTAAAGCTCATCTCAACCAGCCTCGGGCGCTTGGTTGCCTCGAGGACCTACTGTGTGCCCGACCCACACCCTGGGTGGCCCTGTCTAAACTGCCTGTGGGTGGTGGGGAGGGTGGATATTTGTGCTCTTGAGTCAAAAACGTAAATAAATAAAACAAACACACCAAGAGACTCCACTGGTCAAGGCAGAGGCTGCACCTGCCCAGAGGACAAGTTGAGGTCAAAAGCCAGGTGAGCTGTGGTCCTCCAGGGGGGCGGGGAAGCTGGGAACAGCCACCTGGAGCCCCATCCTGCACCAGCCCCTGGGCCTCACGGGGGGGACATGCCAACATCCCATCTTACGAACAGCAGCACCTGACAGCCCAGGGGGTTGTGTCACCGCCTGCAGAGACTCAGAGCCACCTGTCTCCTAACCAACCTCTCCTCCCGCCACTCTACCCTACGTCGTCGTTAGTCTCTGGATTAGCCTTCTTTCTAAGCGTTGGGGGGTGAGCGAGAATGAGGAAGCAAGCACGGGGGGCACAGGTGGGCCGGCACCAGGGAGGCCATCCACAATTAGCAGCCTAACCCCCCTGGGGCCGGGCTGTCACTCGCCAGCCAGAGCCCTCGATCGATCCATCGATCCCTGACCACGCACTGCCAATTAGCGAGCGGCTGCCCCGACAGTCGTTCGCACAGCGGCTGCCGCGGAAGGGCCGTGATCACTGTAATTAACTGGAGGCATGCGGCAGGAGTCAGTGGATGCGTGTGGATTGGAGATGACAAGAGGCAGAGTGCTCGGTGTCACCTCTGTTGTCTGACCTCGCGGATTAGCGCCCGAGGCCACCCGGGCACATGTAATTAACAGCTGAGACCCCAAAGTTGCTGCGAGGGGAGGGGAGTGAGGCCTGAAAATAAAACTGCAACACTGCAGCAGCCCTGTCAGCTCTCCCAGATGTGCATGTAACCAGCCATGCAGACAAGCAATCATTAAGCACTGACTGCATGCCCTTAACGAGGACCTCTGTGCTGCTAGAGGACCGCCCCCACCGGGGACACTGTAGTGTGCAAAGGGCAAGGACTGGTTTCAGTTATACCGAACAGCCCTTGTCCACCCCAGGCCCAACCCTGCACTGAGTCAGGCTGCCTCAGTTGGAGGAGTGACAGAGAGAGAGCGCAGAGGACGGTCACCATCTGATGTGTTTCTCTAAAAAAGGACCCTTGGGATGGATGTCTTCCTGAGACGCCCGCTTACGTGGCTGGGCCTGCCCGGAGCTTGGCAGGGCTGGAGGGGGCAGCACCACAGGGACAGCTGAGTGCCAGCAGGAGGGGGCAGCACCACAGGGACAGCTGAGTGCCAGCAGGAGGCAGCTGCTACAGATTTGCAAGTGAGCAACGGAGCCACGGGGGTCCCTTCAGGGCGGAGCTTTGCCCCAGTGCAGGCAGGCCTAAGCCCAGAGGATCTTGTGCACTCTGCTCATCGGGGCCCCTCTGCTCTCTTCATTTTTCTGCATTTGTTCTATCCCAGGTCATCCTGAATTGCTCTCTGGGCCGCCCTAGCACAGTGAGAACTGTGTCAGGCCACCATCACTCTGAGAACACCATGACTCTGGCTGGCACTGGTGGACCCTGGGATGAGTGAGCCCTCAGCCTGGGTGGGTGGCATTCCCATGGGAAGGGACAACATCCCAAACACTGGCATCTCTCCAGGCTGCTCCTCTGCCCTGTTTCCAACCAGGATGCGGGAACCCAGGCTGGTGGACTTGCGCCATTTGGACACAGAAAGGAACCTGGTGGTTGATCAGTCCCGCCCCTTGGCTTGCAAGGCCCAGAGGGGCCATGGGACCAGCAGGAAGCCTCCCAGCCAGCAGGCAGTCAAGTGGGACAGAACCGGGACTGTCCCCGTTTGCGTTCTGCCTCTTTCCCTGAAAGGGAAGGTCCCCAAGAAAACAGAAAACAGAAACAGTGGACCCTGAATGAAAGTCCAACCTGTGCCTGGTGGGAATTGGGAGTGTGTGGGTCACAGAGGTGCAGTCCCCATCGAAAGTACACAGTGGGAACGGGGTAGGGAACCCTCTGGACTCCCTGCATACCAGGCAGGGGCAGCTGGGTCCACAGCACACGCCGGTCCAACTAAAGTTCAGGAAGGACCCGCTGCATGGGGGCGCTCCTTCCTGCCGTCAGCTAGAGCTTCTCCATGCGGGGAACAGTAGGAGCCCCCACCCCACTGGATTGACGGTCACGTGACTGTCATTAAATGCAAATCAGCAGAGGTGAGATGCAGGGCTTTATTACCAAAAACATTGCCAGGGGCTGATGGTTTGCTGAGCAGAGCTGGGGAGGATGGCAGGTGCCCACATCTGAAGGGCAATGCTGCCATGTTAGGGTACACGAAGAGCTGAGGGGGGGCACGCTGAGAGAGGCGGGGGAAGTGGGAGCCAGGAGGGCGAGAGGGGAGACAGACGGGGTTTTGAGGGTTGACAGGGAAAGTCACCACTGCTGTTGCAGCAGCACGGCCAGTGGAGACCTTGCGCTCCGAATACCCACTGCTCTGGTCGCTTCCTCTGTGCCCGCCCAGCCCTCTCTCCCACCCTGCCTATTGCTGAGAGCATGCCCAGCTCCCAGGCATGACTGCCGCCCCTTCCCAGGGCCTCCCTCTCCCCCAGCGCTGGCCTCCCTTGCCCACCTGCCTCCAGAACCCCAGCCTGGCAGACAGAGGAGGCAAAGGCATGGAGGGGCACCCCCACCCGAGCTCACACCTGTGCAGAGACAGATGGGGCTGCAGACGCCCACAGGGAGACGCCGCCTCACCAAGCTCCGCTAGCCGCATGGCTGACACACACACACACACACACACACGCGCGCGCGCGCGCGCGCGCGCGCGGCAAACATGCCAGGCGGGATCTTTTCTCCTCTCATTTTTTTTTTGCGGCTGTCTTGGAAAGAGGCAGGTTTCAGGTGGCAGCAGAACAAGAGAGCCCCCACCTCGCTCAGGCTGGCTGCATGATGGCCAGGCTGGGAGGACGGGTCATACCTCCAACCTCAACAGCAGGAGGGACGATGCCCAGTCTCCCTGGGTCTCAGGGAAGGGACCTTGGTTCCAAGAAGCTCCAGGAGCCTGAAGGGAACCAGAGCTATCTGCGAAGCCAGTGACAAGATCAGGAGGGCCGCCAGCAGACGCTGGGGAAGGGAGCCAGGCGGGGGCCCAGTGTTTGGGGCTCTAGGCCTGCATGAGAAATTCAAGTCCAGCTGCCGCCATCGCCACTCGTGTTAACCTTCTTGTGTCTGGCCCAAATAAAGCTGGGGTAGCTCAGTCATTCCTCACGGGTGACAAAAATGGTACCCGTGCTCTGTGCAGATGCCAGCTTGGTGAGGCTGTTCGGCCACCCCATAGGGCTCTGGGTGGCAATGTCACACACCCAGCATGCTCCACTGGGAGGGCTGGGTGTGGGAATTTGAACGGGTCCATGTGGCTTCAGAGCCCACCCTGCTCCATCTACCCAGTCTAGCACCCTAGCTATGGAGAAAGCCCCCAAGCCACAGCTGCCCCAGGGGACCCTACCCCACATAGCAAAGTACCCAGGCCCCCTCAATGGGCATCGGAAGCGTGTGGTGTGATCACCAGTCTCTGGAAGAGGCAGGCAGGACACGCCAGGACGGGAGCAGATCAGAGCGAGGACCGCCCCATGTGTCCCAGGGAGGGGGGATTGCTCAAGCCCCGGGTGTCTCAACCATCTTCCCCAAGCAGCTGAGGACGTGTCAGGCTCCCTGCGCTGCGGCCCCCGCCCCCTCGGCAGATGGGCGCTGCAGCCCCACGGGAGTCGCCTGTTTCAACAAGGAGGCGAGCAGATTGCCACACAGCTTGTGAGAGCCGCCGCCTGGCAGCAGCCCGTGCTCCATCACGCTCGGGGATGGCGGGAGACACAGGCTCCCGGGCTTGCTCTCGGGGGTGGGGGTGGGGAGAAACAGAGGGGAAAGGCCAGCCTAGCGTCTCCTAGGACAGGCCAAGCCGCGGTCAGACTCCAGCCAGAGCCAGGCGGCCACGAAGCATGACCTGCGCCGTCTCACGCCCTCCCTGAGTCATTCCACAAGCACCTCCGAGCCCACGGGATGATCTGGAGACACTTGACATGCCTTGCAAGCCCTGGAGGAGGGTGGGAGGCTCAGAGAAGTCAAGTCACAACCTGCCCCTGGACAGCAGGTCTCGGGACTCCTAGGCTAAGACTCATTCCAAGGCCCAAACAGGAGCTTCAGACACCTATGGGTGGGGACACACACACAATCTCTTTCCAGAAGAGGGTCTGCTGAGGGGACTGGCAAAGATGGGGGAGGGGCAGGCCAAGGCTGGAGCTGGCCTAGCAGCTTCTGAGGCAGAGGGAGGGCAGAGTGGCAGAGTGGCCGAGGGGGACATCACTTTGGTGGGCAGGGTAGTGGGGGAGGAGCCCCAGCAGCCGATGACAGGGACGCTGCCTGTGTAATGCCTCAGTTCAAGGAGGGGCCGGCCCCCTGGCCTGTCACCGAGGAAGGGTCCCATGGGTGTACTGGGACCAACTTAAGGTCAGGCTCCAATCTGCAGCCCGAGGCTCCTTCCAGAACATTCAGTGTGGACTCAATCACTCCCTGGGCCCCCGTTCTCCCGAAGAGTAAAGGCAAGGGACCCAGTAATGAAGAGAGGCTGGCCTGGGCCTCCATGTGCCCCATGCTACTGGGACAGACAGGAGCAGCTGTGGAGGCAGTGGCTGACCCCCAGTCCACACGGGCCACGTTCTCTTCCAAAGTCGAGTCCACTTTGGCCAGCCCAAGACCCAGTGCGCAGCTGCAGGTATCCAGGAGCGCCCCTACTCCCTACCCATGGAAACGCTCTCCTTCCCAGGCCCCCTCCCAGTGAGGGCCCTCAAGCCCCTGGCTGGGCTGCTGGGGAATGGGGGAGGAAGAGGAGGAGACGGTGGTGGTATTTGCGTTGGGTGGGGGTGGCAGTGGTTAGGGTGGGGGGGGAGGTGATGGCATTGGTGGCCCCTCATTCATGGCACACAGCAGCGGTGCCTGGCCCTAGTGTGTTCTCACTGAATCATCAAAATCGATGAGGTAGAGACATTATCCTCATCCTGAGAAAAGACAGAAGTTCAAAGGGGTAAAGTGATGTGCCCGGGTCACATAGCCAGGATGTCAACCAGAATCTGCTAACGCCCATGTCCAGCCCGCTGAGCACCTGTGGTCCCGGCCCCTCTGCTGTACACACAGTCCCTCCAGGGGCCACTGGGCATCTCCAGCCCACCAGACCCCTAGGGACTGAGCAGGGTGGTTTGGCTGCAATGAAAAGAACACATCTCAGCACTTCAAGAAAGAGAAAAATGCCCCGCTGAGAGCTGACTTCGGTTCTCTCTCCATTGCCTTTCTCTGGAATACAGCAGGCGATACAGCACGCAGGTATCTGCCTCCGAATGGAATTTTTAAACTCCACCTTTGGGACACGACCCGAGGAAAGACATTAGCCCGAGAAGCAGAGGGGACAGCATGGTCCATAGCTCAAAATAAGATGCTACTTCCACAGCAGAGCAGAGGGGTGGGGTGGGGTGGAGAGCGTCATATGTGAGCCGGAGACGCGTCCTGGGCAAGAACAGGTACCCAGGCATCGTGTGGCCCACAAAGCCAGAGCCGGGCCCAGGGCTGTCAGTCCAGCTTTCCATGGGGACTGCTCAGGCAGGGGGGCTGCTCAGGCGGGGGGCTGCAGCCTGGCCTCGCCCCCACCTCCCTGCATGCAGGTCTGGATGCTGCTCTCACTCCAGCTGAACCTCTGCCCGCAGGGATGGGGCTGTTGGAAGTAGGCCATGGGGTCCTGGACCACCTCAGTCCCCAGGTGCTGAGATGCTGGCATCTCTGGGGGGCATGAGGTACCTTCACCCCATTGTCCTGGGGGGAACCCTGCAGAGACAGGAGGCCCGACCCGCCTGGAAGGGAAGACTTCAGTAGAGGCCCTGGCTCCCTTTCTAAGGGAGGCAGACCCAGATGCCAGGGCGTGGCAGGAGGCAGCGGTATCCTGGGACATGGGTCCGTGGAGTTGGCACCCTCCCCCTCTGCCACTTATGATGCGGGACGCTGGTAAGCTTGAAGCTCAGTTTTGTCCAGCAGCAAAAAGAACAGAGAACAGGCCAGGGCTGTGCTGAGAAGGTGGGGGGAGACCTGCCCAGTACAAGCCAGATGCTCAATAAAGGGTCACTGTTGTGATTAAGGAGGGGAGAGCCCTAGCTGGGTCTGCCGCCTCCTCACACACCTGGTGACAGGTGTGCGGTACCATCGGGCCACAAGGTTGTTCAGTCACGAGAAGGAATGAAGTCCTGACACGCTGTGCTGCAGATGGACCTGGAAACGGCAGGCTGAGCACCGGAAGCTGGTCGCACGTGCCGTGTGACCCCACAGACGTGGGACGTCCAGAACCGTAAACCCGGAGACTGTAGAGCATGGCTGAGGGACAGGGGAGGGAGTGACTGCTAGTGCGTTTGGGGTTTCTTTTAGGGATGATAAAAATGTCCTGGAATTAGTGGTGATGGTTGCACAACTGTGAATACACTAAAAACCAGTGAATTGTACTCCTTTAAAAAGGTGACGTTTATGGCATGCGAATTTTATCTTTAAAAATTAACAAGTAAAAGTCTGACAGCCCACATCTCCCCCCACACTCCCCAGGGAGGCACAGACTACCCAGTGCTCCCTGCATCACTGTGGTAGGGGCGAGGAGCGACGGGGGGCTCCTCCCCTGCCAGGACCATCCTCTCTGGCTTGTCAGCCTAACTCTGGCTCTCCAAGTCCACTTGGCAAGGCCTAAGCAGCAGCAGCAGCAGCAGCAGCAAGGGGCACTGGGCACAGCCTCACCAGCAGTGTGACCTCAGGCTCATGACCTGACCTCTGAGCCGCAGCTGCCCCAGTGGTACAGCTTGGGCTGCCAGCCAATTCTACAGACAGTGGAGATGGCAGCATCAAAGTTGCGATGACTCAGTGAGGAAAATGGGGATCACCATGGGGTGTGGCCCAGAGGACGCTCCAGAGAGAAACTGAGCACCTCTTTTCTTCAAACCCAAGCCGGACTGGAGCTGAGCAGACAGGAGAATCGAAAACTGAGTTCACTGCCATGACTTCAAACTCACACATTGCTCATGGTCTCATACTTGGCTCATGGCCACAGGAGCCAGATACAAGGTGACAAGGCCCAGGTACACACACAGCGCAACTCGAGTATCAGGGCATCCCAGGTCCACACACATCCACGGGCCACTGACGCTGAACACCCCACACCCCAGCTTTCTCATCGGAATGAACGGGGTAACCTCAGGTAAGCCAGCGGCGGATGCCACGCTTCGACAGCTGGAGGAGCGGAGGGCCAGCCAGGCTCAGCCCTCTCTGCTCTCTCCCAGCCCTTCCCAGGGTGTCATGCAAAACACTCTGGTCGCAGCCACAGGGCCTGACCCCTGCCAGCAGCACACTTTGTTCCTGGCCAATGAGGCCCAGCAGCCTCAGGCACACTGTCTGTCTCCTGGCCCATCACGCAAGCCAGACACTGGGCCAGCCTGGGGGCATCAGAGAGGAGACAAAGGGCCACCGAGGCAGCTCCTGCTCTGTCACAGCCTGTGCATGAGTCCCCGTCTGCAGATTTCTCCACTGCCTGACTCGGCAAGGAGGGACACATGCCCTTTCACTGCCACATCCTCTGCAGATGTGGGGTGTCACCCTAGGACTCAAGCCCAGTGGGCCGGGAGTGGACACAGCTGCTTGATGAAGCTTTGACACTTGGGGTGACTCAGCCCAGGCGGAACCAGCACCCTCCCACATGCTGACAGATGTACTGACAGGCGCTTTGAAAGCTGTGCCAGCCCCTTTTCTTTGCCTTCTGGAAGGCTGAGAGAGAAGACAGCCAAAGCAGGTTGCTGCCGGGCAAATTCTGCTCCAGGAGCATCTCACTGGCTCTGAGGAGACCCCCACGCCTCGCTTCCAAGCCCAGGTTCCCACTGTGTGAGCTTCTCCCAGGGCGCTCTGCAGCCAGCCCGGACTGTCTGGTCTAAGGCCTCAGTCAGTGGGCGCGGGCAGGGGCTCAGTGGGCCCGCTGCCTCCTCCAGCCATCTGCTCTCCAGCTGCATGGCGTGCTGTGGTCCCGAGCCGCAGGGCCTCCTGACACCTGTAGCCTATTGCTCAAAGGCGACCAGAATCCCCACGGGAGCATGGAGTGTGAGGAGGGGCGTACACGCAAGGATGTGAAGGTTGGCCGGCAGCCACACTCTACCCAGGTAGACAGGCCAGCCCACAGCAGGCGGACATAAAACCAGGCCCCAGTGGTCCTCCCTCCTGGGCCAATGTCTCCCTGCCCATCAATTCCAAGCCGATTTCCCTTACATTTCCTCCTCCATCCCAAAACCAGGTAGCAGAAAGGGCCTGGGAAAAGGCGCGAGTCCCAGATCAGAAGACCCCCGCAGGCGTCCCCAGTCAGGGCAAATGTCTGTTCTGCCGAGGCTGCGGAGCAAGTGTTCCCCGGGTGCTCCCGAGGACCCTGGAACCCCGACGCCAGGCCTTGGACTTTTGGGATGAGGCAGGTGGCAGGCACCATCACCCAGGGTACCTACACTTCCTTTGCCCTGGAGGTCAGCCCCCTCCCTGCCTCCCAGCAGCAAGTCCAGAGGGTATCTGAGAGGCCTGCCTCCAAGTCTGCATGGACCCAAGTCTCCACGTAGCTCCAGGCACAAACTGGTCCCCACCCCTGCTCGTGCAGCCAGCAGCCCTTGACTAGGACTAACATGGGCAGCTAGATGGTCACCCCAAGAAATGCCCAAAGCCAGCTGTACAGAGATCCTCATGGGAAGACTGAAGCTCAGAGAGGGTCAGTGTTTACCCAAAGTCACACAGCATGTCACTGCCCAAGTGACACCAGAAGCCAGGGCTCCAAACCTCTGTCTATGCCACCATCCAATGCCTGCCTCAGAGAGTTAGGCAGTGGTGGGCTGAGCTGCCCCAGGGACCCCCACTCCAGGATCATTCGAACTTCCAGAGGCTGTGTACTCTGTCACTCTGGAGAGTGTATCAGAGCCTGGAGCCACTGGGCTCTCAGCAAACAAGCTACCTGGGGAATGGGCTCCCCAAGGAGCAGCCCGGGAGGGGGATCAGAGTACAGTGCTCCCTCTGCAGCTGCTAAGGGCTCTCGTGGCCCAGCACATCCACCGTCCTCACCCACGGGCCACTGGGTATATGTCCCCACTGCCGATGGCCCCATGGTGGCTCCTGGAGCCAAGAAAGGACAGAGGTGGGGGACAGAGCGGAAGCAGAAGCCAAGCAGAGGTGCCACGGCTGGGTGGGCTTGCCAGCCAGGTGGGGGTCCAGGGGGTCCTGAAGCTCAGACTGCGCTGCCCCCGCCGCCCAGAAGTAGAGCGAGAGAACCAAGAGTAGATGCGAGCACGTGTGAGCACATGGGTGGGGCACTCTGACCCCTGCTCCTGCTCATGGGCAACAGCTGCTTCCTGGGCTGCCTCCTGCTCCTCTCCGGAGCTGAGCGTTCTGGTGGGAAGACAGGACTCCTCTCCCTCCCTTGGCCACGGCCTAGGATGGGCGCCTCTTACCTCTGGGCTCCTCCGCCTGTTTGGCGAGCTTGCGCAGCGCGGCGGCAAAGCTGGAGGACGGCGCGGCCTGGGCCGACAGCGCGCTGCTGGTGGCGGGGCTGCCGCTGGGCACCAGGGCGCCATTGAGCGGCGAGGGGGTGAGGGGGTTGACGGTGGCGGTGGTCCTGGTCGCGGTGGAAAGCATTCCTAGTGAAGGGGACTTGGGCTCATGGCTCATGCCTGAAACAGGAAGAGAAGAACCAGAGGTCACCCAGAGAGCAGGAGGCCAGCACCAGAGCAGGATCTGGGGACCCGGGGGTCCTGGCAGCAGGCAGCATGCAGGGAGTGGGAGCAGCTTGGGCGGCTCCTTGGGATAGGCAGGCAAAGCAGACAGAGCCAGCGCTGCAGAGAGAAGGAGCTGTGAAGCCAGAGTCCAGACAGCACCCCTGAGAGTCCAGGAGCACCCCCCACCTTCTTGGATCCATAATTGAACCTGTGATTGAGGACCCCAGTGATTCCAGACACCCAATGGCTAGGCCCACACACACATCTTACAACCTCTCCAGGGGTACTGGGCAGGCGAGGTAGGACCTGACAGTATCCCCTACCGAGCGTGGGGGACGGAGACTGAGGCACGAAGCACAGGGCCAGCACTCTCACAACAAAGAATGCCAGCGGAATGGAAAATGACCACACTAACAATGATCATGACGACAAGCAGGGTAGCAGCTCCCAGTTAACACACGTTTCTTCCAGGCCTCTGGCACATCAGTGAAGCTGGCACTGTTGCTGTCCCCATTTTAGAGAAAAGGAAATGGAGGCTTGTACCCAGGCAGGCAGGCCTGGAGCCCTTGCCTGCTGCCACCACACGCCCTCCTGAGTCCCAAAGCACCCAGGGACCCTGGCTGGTCTCCAGCTGAGAAGGCGCCTGAGAGGACAGCCTGTGGAGGACGGGCTGTGTCAGCACTGAGGGAGATGTGGGGGACAGAACACTGTGGGTGCAGACCTCACCATGGTCCCTCACCAGGTGCCAACCCTGCCCGGAGAGGCTCAAGATTCGAAGCTGCCGATCTGTCACTGGCGGGGGGAAAACCCCGTTCTCACTAGGGGCCAAGGTCAGGCTGAGCTGGCCAAGGAGAAGCCGCCTGCCAGGGTGACATCAAATGCCATCGGGGAGGACTCGGCCACCTTTCCGTGAGCCCCCGGCTTTTCAAGTCCCATCCGAGAGTCAGCCAGGAGGCTGAACCTCCCCCGGCCCCATGTACCTGATCAACAGAGGCCCAGCTCTGCCTTGGGCAAGCGGTGCCATAAACGAGTTTTCTATGAACATTTCGTGCCCTCTCAGGGCCACCTGCCTGGGCTGGGTCCCTGCTCCCTCGCCACAGTGCACTGGAGGAGAATAAATCAAAGCCGATGGCCTCAGAGCTGGCAGGGGCAACAGGTCGTGTGCAGGGAGAAGCAAATTAACTTCCAAACTCCCAGATGGAGACCGGGGAATGCCATGTTGTCATCTGGGGAGGGGTCCTTAGAGTCACGGGGCGGCGCAATCACAGAAAATCTAAGAACAGGGCAGGGACGTGGGCTTCTCACAGGGAGGGAGGGAGCCACACACACACACCCCCTCCCCACCCGTGGCCCCCACCCCAAGAGGCTCTCTGCAGCCCCACAGCCCACCTCACTTCTGGGATTCTGTATCAAGTCCAAACAGGTCCGAGTGGAACCTGCTTCCACGCCTGTCCCCAGGGGCCTAGCCCTCAGAACTAGCCAGGAGAGGCCACAGGTCCCAAATGCATGTCCCAGGCCCCAAGTGCCAGAGACCCAGGCTGCGCTGGTGCTATTCCTCTCCTGCTGGGCAGGAAAAGAAACTTTGGGGGCTAGGGCCGGGTGCATGGCAGCAGCAGTGCGGGGAGAGGAGGGTCTGGTGTATAAAAGACAATCTTGAGGCAGGCACGAGCTTGAGGGCACACCATTCTCTTGGGAGAGGGTTTGTACCTCGGGAACAAAGGACCCCCACAAAAGCCCCTGCGCCCACGGCCAGCAGGCTGGCCTCCCAGCTGCCGGCCGGTCACGTGGGCAGCAGTGCCCACAGCAGCAGCCCCATTGAGCAGCAAAGGCACCGACCCGAGGCTGACCCCTGGTGTCCTCCTCTTTCTGGGAAGGGCGGTGGGGGCGCGGGGGAGGGCAGGGGAGGCAGCCACATGTCCACAGCCACCTCGAGCCCAGTAGAGACCCAAGAACTGGGGACACATGGGTTCCCAGCCCCGGCAGCCTGGTTGCTAGAAAATGCAGGTTTCTGACAACAGTCCTTTTTTCTCAGCCAGCCTGGCACCCGGCCAGCCACTTGAGGACGGCTGAGCACAAGCAGCTCAGCTCCAGGCCGCCACCGGCACCCTTCTCCTCCTCCCGTGGAAAGCATGGACAGCGAGGATGGAGGTGTGGGTGAGGCCACAGACTGAGCAGAAAGCAGGGGCTTGCAGGTCAAGGCTCAGCACCGCCTTGGCTGGCTGCCAGGCACCTGGGGCTTTAATCCCCCTCTGCAGCCTCCAGTGGTGTGACCTCAGCACGTCACCTCTCTGAGCCTTGTTCTCCCCTTGGCTGTAAAACCAGGATACGGAGAAAGTCGACCTCATGAGATTAATCCCAGAGGGATTTAAGGAACTAATTTGTGCACGGGGCTTCAGAGCAAGGTCAGCACACACCAAGGGCCACTTATTATACAGTCAGTCAGCCGACTGGAGCAAAAACCCAGGTCCGGAAGGGTGAGTGGCCTGGCCAAGGCCACACAAGTCGCGCTCAGCAAACCGGGACACAAGTTGCCAGATTTGTGCCGCCCGCCTCACCGAGGGCGGTAAAGGGAAGAGGTGACTCAAGTGTCAGAAGTCTGTGCACTGGTTGGGGTGAGCACCCTGACACCCCGCCTGGTAGCCCTCCCTGCTGCTGCCTTC
This sequence comes from Hipposideros armiger, assembly GCF_001890085.2. Lineage (NCBI taxonomy): Eukaryota > Metazoa > Chordata > Mammalia > Chiroptera > Hipposideridae > Hipposideros > Hipposideros armiger. The sequence continues at coordinate 5,885,909 of NW_017731369.1, read as the reverse complement.
CCCCGGCCGGGGGACAGCCAGGCCTGACCTGGCATGCACACCTCAGGCAGAGGGCCAACATCATGTCCCTGTACAGGCAGCAGTGGCAGCTGGTGAAGGTTGACATACGGGACACCCTTGGACAGAGGGGACCCAGAGCTCTCGTCCTGCTGCCTGCAGGGGACACCCACAGACATGTCCCCAACACACAGGAGCTGATGCAGACAGTTCACGAGTCCTCAGGGTCCTGCTTGGCGCCCACATTCAATGGGCTGTTTTTCTTTTTTGGAGGGGATTGGAGGGTAGAGATACTAAAGCATCCGATGGAGGCCTATCCTTGTGGGGACCCAGGCCAGGCAAAGTGCACCAGGTCCTGGTGGTCCTGACGAGTTGCTCAGAGAAAGGTATCACCCTACAAGGGGCTGCCCAGGAGATGAGGTAAGGAGAGACCCTAGGACCCCCTCACTCAGTAAGCACCTAAGCAGTCCTCAGAGGTCATACAGATCGTTGGGTCACTTCTCAGAATAGCCTGGGAGAGTAATGGGCCTGAGAGAGGCCGCAGTGGCAGAGCCACCACCTACCACCCCCACCCTGGGCCAATTCCTCATGGCCTCAGACAATCCTGGGAGGCCAGCAGAGCGTGGTGGGGAAACTGAAGCCAGGAGCTATTCAAAGACTAGTCAAGGTCATACGTATATGAGTAAATGGTTCAAGGTCACACAGTTAAGCAGCACAGCATCTAGGACATGAACTCCGTTTCCTGGGGTTCAAGATACAGCCTTACTGCTCATTACACCACCTGTCCCATCCAATGCTTCACCCTGACCCCCAAGCAAAAGACGTGAACATGCACACAGAGCTAAAATATATCTAATTTGCAGTAGTCCCCTTTTGCTTTCCAAGGTTTCAGTTACCTGTGGTCAACCATGGTCTCTAAACATTGAATGGAAAATTCCAGAAATAAACAATTCTTAAGTTTTAAATGGTGCGTCGTTGAGTGGCATGATGAAATCGCACACTGAACCGTTCTGTCCCCGCCCGGGCTGTGAATCATCAAGAAGTCCAGCGTCTCCACACTATACACGCTCCCCGCCTGTTAGTCACTCAGTAGCCGTCTCAATTGTCAGATCTACTGTCGCAGTATCTCAGTGCTTACGTTCAACTGTTTTACTTAATAATGACCCCAACGTGCAAGAGTAGTGATGCTGGCAATTGGGATATGCCAAAGAGAAGCTGTAAAGCGTAAAAAACATATATATAGGGCTCAGTCCTACCCATGGTTTCAGGCATCCACTGAGGGTCTTGGAATGTATCTTCTGTGGATGGGGGTGGGGTGGGTAGGAGAGGCTATTGTACAGTGGTTTAAAAAACATGTCCACAAAGTCTTTGTTACTCATCCCTTAAAAAGGTGGAGACAATCTTCTTTCCTTGAATGTGGGCCAAACTTATTGACTCACACATCTAATAAACAGAATATGGCGGAAGTGAGGGCGTGTCACTTCCCAGGCGAGGTCATCAAAGGCTCCACACCACCTCCTTCTCTGGCATCACTTGAACTGAGAGGGGGGTCAGCTACCATGCTGTGAGGACGCTCAAGCAGCCTGTGGAGAATCCCGTGTTTCAGGGAACCGAAGCCTCCAGCCGCCGTCTTGACAGCTGTGCCTCCAGCCCCAGTTAAGCCTTCAGATGAGACGGCAGCCCTGTAATAGCTCAATGAGAGCCTCACCTTGTCAGAGACTCTGAGCCAGAACCACCCAGCTCATGAATCCCTGAGTGTTACGTTTGGGTTAGTTATGCAGCGTCAGAGAGCTGATACAGTGAGTGTCACCACATGCTCAACTTAACAAGACCCACCTGTCCCTTCCTTCTTGAAGCCTAAGAAGTTCAGCCATCTGCAAAGAAGTACTCTGTGCCTTTACCCACAGAGTCCCCAAAATGATGCCATTAACACACCCTCCTTTCCCCCCATTCCTTAAAGAGCCGGACGCCTCTCTTTAAATCCCAACAACCCTACAACATAGATGTCTTTGTGCCCATTCTACAGATGGGGGAGGGCAGGCTTGGATCCAAAGGCTGACAGATGGTCAGCAGCAGGACTGAGTTACTTGAACACAGCACCTATATCCCGTTTACATAAAGCTGGTCAGGGCCCAGATCTGGACGTATTCTGGGGCTGCTCGGGGGTGTGGGGGTGTGGGGGGAATCAGCTCTGCCGGGCCCTGCCCTGAGCCCACACCATTCCAGGGAGGAGGAATATGGAAGTGAGGACGGGCGGCGATGTAATTGTTGCACTCCCCAGTTCCTGGTCCCTGAGGCTCAGGGAGCAGATGTGAGGTCACTGCCTAGTGGCAGTGTGACAGGCTGGCCAGCTGGCTTCCCGGGTGGACATGCTGTGACCGCCAGCTGCCAGTGTTGGGCAGGATGGCACAGAAGTGCTACATAGGCAGGTGGCGGCCACAGGGCAAATCCCAGGCCAGGCCCCAAAATGTCACACACCCCTTAAGGCCAGTAGTGGGTGTCTTCAGGTGGCAGCAAATCTCTTTTTTTATCCTTTTTACCTCTCTGTGTTCTAGTGTTTCTGCATTGAACCAGGTTTTCCAAAAAGGAGGGCCCTCAGAGATGGAGACTTGCCTGTACGAAGCTGGCATGGCCAACAGGAACATGGGGGCGTTCCCCCGACCAGGGCCTCCTGCCAACTAGGTGCAGAAGCCAAGGGAACTGGGGTGCCCCTACTGGAACCTGAACCCAAACCCAAATCCTCACACAAAGCCCCCAGCCCCAGCGACCAGGCTCCCCGTGGGCAGGTCCCTCTGCCTCCTACATGCCCTCCTTGGGTGAGCCTCCACCTGAATATCATCACCAGGCTCCTGCTGGCATCCCTCCTCCCCTCCCACTGAGCCTGCCTTCTCCCTCCTCAGACAAAGCCTGGCACCTGCTCCCCAGACCCTGCCAGCAGCCTGCAGCCCCACGCACAACCCCCTTGGTTTCCTGGGGGTCCCCCAAAGCCAGCGTCCCTGCCATCCTGTTAGTCCTGGGCTCCAGGAGCTGAGAGCCAGGAAAGCTGCTCTGCTGATGTCAGGTCACTTAAAATAGAATTCCAAATGAGCCGCTTCATTAGGGGAGTCTAAAATTAGCATTCCTCTCCTGCCTGTGCATCAGGAGGGGGCCCTGGGGGAGGGGCGGCAAGGGGTCTGCGGAACCCTGCAGCCTGGGGTCACGGCTCCCTCACACCTAGGTCAGAGGCCAAAATGGGGACCCAGAGACCCTGTAAAGGGTCACCATGGACCTGCTGCAGATTGACATAGCCTCCAAGAACCCCCCACCCCTGCCTCACCCCTTAAGTCACAGGATGGGGGTCACTTAGGACCATTTGCTGCTCTTGACCGCCCTCTGCCCAGGGCCCTGTCCAGAAAAGAGGACTTGGGCCCCTCCTGCACAGGTGTTCTCCGGCTGAGGCCACAGCGCTGTGACTGTGGAGGCCTAGGGGTGCGTGGCGAGGAGCTTGGGGGTGGCCCCTGCACCCCCAGGAGGCCCTGGGGCGCCGACTCCCCCTGCCCTCATTAGAGAGATATTTATTAACTTCTGTGCTCCTGGCCATTGACTGAATTCTTGTCTACATTATCAGCTCATGTAAATTCATTATCCTAACAGCTGGGAATAAGCGCCGCTGCGTGAAGGCCAATGATGGATGAGGGCTAGGGGGCTGGGGGCGGCACGGGGAGACCGGGACGGGCTTCCTCTCTGCGGCTGTACAAGCTCTTCTGCCATGTTTGACTCAGCAGGAGAATAAACCAGTCCTGAGGCTTCCTGGCCTTCTCTGGCATCACAGGCTGCTATCCCCTGGACGGAGCCTCCTGCCCCTATCGGCTGTCCTGTCCACCCGCCAGGAGAAAAGAGCCAGCATCGCTAGACCCCAAGACATGAACGCGAACAGCTGTCAAGCCAAGGGGGCCAGGACCCCTCTGAGCCCCAGCTTTCTGCCCCCCTGGGCCCTTCCAGGGCTGACCCGACAAGAGCCCAGAGCCCACGTGCTTTGCCAGTGGCTGAGGGCAAGGAGAGAGGAAAAGCCACTGACTGGGCTAACACAACAGCACCCACAAAGTGACCTGGCCCCACCATTCCACAGATGGCGAGGGTCTGGAGAAGCAGAGACGGCCCGACCTGTCCCAGGACCCAGGTGAGGCCCTTTCCTGCTCCTTCTATCTAGTGTAGTGAGTGTCTTTAGTCAATACTTTTCCTCTCCTCTGCCTGGGTTTCTAATATGGTCAGAAGCGGTACAGAGCTTTAAAAAAAATTTAAAAAGGCAAGAAAGAAAAGATCCAAGCGTGAGGGGCGGGCCTGCCTGGAGTGCTCAGAACACCTTGCTCTGTGTTCTTCAGAACAGACCCCCGTGGGGCGCCTGCTGTCCAAAGGCTCCAAACAGCAGTGCTGAAAAAGTGGGGGAGGCCCCCCCAGCCCTCCATTACATGAGGTACAGGCTCCTGCGGCCTCCTCTCCACCATGGTGGAGGGGCCTTATTAATCAGCACTCGGCCTCCCTCCTGGCCTCCTGTGGAGGCCATAATTACCACTTCCTTTCATCCCCACTCTTCCCGGCTCCAGACCTCAGGCCTGCTCCCTCCATGCTCTGTAATTACAAGCTAATAGCTGAGATGAATTTTCTGCTGGCTCCTGGTTCAAGCACCAATCCGCCCCTTTCCCTGATGGGGGGCCCCCCCCTGGGGTAATTACACCCCGCCAAGGCCGGGCCCAGCAGGGCTTCACTTTCAGGCCCCACTTGCCCAATCTGGACTTGCATCCTGTAATCACCCCTCTGGGTAATTTTTCATTACTGCAGAAGGAAATGTTTGTGAACAAATAAAGGGCGTCCCCCTGCTTGGGGCCCCTGTGCCCCTGCCCCATGATCCCCAAGTCGCCCCCCGCCAAAGGGCGATGCTTCTGCAGCCTTTAACAAGGCCGGGGGTCACCCTGTGTGGCGACATGTGATCCCGGGAGCCGGAGCGGCTTCATAATAAATTCATTATTATATTTGCCTTCGGGGATTCTGAGCTCACACACGCACGGAGCGATTTTTCTTGGGGGTGGGGGTGGGGAGGAGCCTGGCAGAGTGGGGAAGGTCTTCTTGCTCCCCAGATGCACAGGGGTGGCCTGCTTGAGGCCTTCAAGTTCACTTTCTACGAAGGCCACCCCCTCAGGTGGTAAGGCTTCTAAGGGGACTGGGGCCTTGTTCTTGCCTCTGAGTCCCTGAACTGGACTTACGCCCCAAAACGAATGCCCTGAGTCGCTGCCGGCAGGCTGAGCCAAAGCCCTCGCTAATTGCTGGAGCAGGGGGAAGGTCCCCAGAAGATGGCCTGGATCCTGACCTGGCACCAGAGAGAAGGATGGAGAGAATGCAAGGGGGGGATGGGAAAGGGAGGGTTAGGGGGAGAGGAGAAAGGAAGGGGAAGCCAGCCTGGGTGCCTACAGGAGAGCCTGGTCCAGGAGTGAAATGAGTAATAAGGCAGCTCATTTTACGACAAGGCTGCCATCCTCCCCCCGCGCAGACCTGTCACTCAGCAGCATTTATTAAGTCACTACAGAATGCTGAAGGCAGGAGCTTATGAGCAGAAAGTGTCTGCCAGAACCCTAATCAATGAGAAGGGGAGCCCACCCCCAGGGGTGAGTCTACCACCAACATCCCCCACACCCCAGGGCTGGCACCACAGGATGAAATGTTTACAAAGCTAATTTTGGGGTCACCCAAGCAGCCACCGTGAGTGCGTTTGGCCCAGGCCTCAGGACACCCCCACAGCTGCAGCAAACGGAGGTTGATGGGAGGGGCAGTTGGTAACATTTAGGATTCTCCCCAGCCGAATCTGCCTACTGCTATATTAGTAACTGAGGATGGGGAGCCCTCAGGGGGCTAAATCCGGTTTCTAGGGAGAACATGGGCAGGTGAAGAGCCTTCAGGAGAAACCCCTACACACGTGTCACTCAGTGCAAGTGGTGTACCTCACCAGAGGGGCAGATCAGCAGGGCTGAGGCCCCAGGCTGGTTCGTCAGTGGGAGACGTCTTGGTGAGAGCCACAAAGCGGGTAGCAAGGACAGTGATGGGCACAGGGTTGGCACCCAGGGCGGCCTGCTGACCGAGGCCTCCAAGGGACAGTCTAGGGGTTGAGGTTCAAGGCCACAGACAACTAGGAGTCCCTGAGGTTCCGGTGGAGGCGAAGGACAGGAAGTCAGGCAACAGATGGCAGCAACATTTGACAGTGATTATTCTAAGCTGCTTCGTCTGAGAAGCCTGGGCAGGACAGATGAAGGGCTGAGAGCAGTTAGGGGGTGGTAGGGCCCTCCTGGGAGGGGTGGGGAGTGGGAAGAGGCAGCAACTGGCAGCAACGGGGACTGGAAGGGCCCAACAGCCATGGGGAAGCAGATAATTAAGACAAGAAAAGGCTGACAGAGACATGCTCCAGGTTGCAGCCCAGCATCCTGGACCCCGGAAGCCATTCTTTCCCTAAAGACATCAACAGTAGTGATAACAGGAGCGGATGGTTCCCCTCGCTTGCTCCAGAGCTCTTTCTAGGGGCCGCATTGCTTTGCCCAGAGCATCCCTTACACTACCCAGTAACTCCAGGAACAGACCACAGCAGACAGGCAAGTCAGGCAGGCCACCCAGAGTCACACCACTGAGCCAAGACAGAGCCAAGGACCGACCCAGCTGGCCTGACTCCCACTCTTCCATCACCCCTGGGCCCACTGCACTGGGCTTGGTGGTTACAGGGCCAAAAAGCCCCCCCAACACAAATTTATCCCACATGGTCCGCCTCTTACTCCCACTCTACAGAAGAGTAAACAGAGGCTGGGAGAGAATCGCACCCTTGTCTGAGGTTGCATGCTGAGAGGCTGAGGAGCCGGGTTGGGTGGGAACCTCGTTTTCCTTGCTGCTGTGCTGGCCATTTCCCTTTAAATATGCGAAGGCATGGCAAAGGACCCCTCTGCCAGAGGTCACTTCCCATTCTGCAGACCCCAGTCCTGTCACTACTGGCCGCTGTGCAAGTGCCCACCTATGTGCCAAACCCATTTTGCAGATGGATCGGAGATGACCCAAAGCTAGGGGGTAAGAATGAAAACCTGGCCTTGGAACTTCTCCCAGTCCTGAGCCCCACATCCCTGCAGCACCAGGCTGCAGGACATCCATGCTGGAGCCACAGGAGGCCTAAGAGACAACCTGGGGGCGACCTCTTTGTGTTCCGGAGGCACCTGAGCTAACCAGGCCACCTCCGAGTAGAGCTCGCTCACAAAGGAGCCCTTTCACTGACTCCGGAGGTGTGGGGTGCAGGAAGCGGGTGAGGGGGTCAAAGGTGTCCAATGCCGATGAGAGGTCTCAAGCGAGAGGAACCCAACCTGGCCAGGAGGTGGACACTGAACACCTCCAAGTTTCCATGGAGTGGTAGGCCAGGGCCAGCAGGTGGGGAAACAGGCCAGGAGGGCAGGGGTCAAGGTCAGATCCTTCCTCAGAATGGATAGAACTTGACTGGGGGGGGGGCGGGGGGAGCAGAGGCTGCTGCCTGACCAGCCCCAGGGCCTTGCTTCTAGCTGCCGTTCTGCAGAAGGGAGGGTGGGGCCCAGGAATCTAAGTGTTCAAACAGCTTCTGCCCCACCTCTCAGGTGAGAAGCTACTCTAATCAGAGAGAGGGAGAGACAGAATTTAAGGGCATTTGTCCCTTTGATACTGAGTGGAGGCTGACAAAAACTATCTGTGCAAGCTGGGCGCTTTCGATCTGTCTCCTCAGCCCCCTTAGGGCGCTCAGTAAGTCCTCAGGGGCAGAGCAGGGACTAGGACATACATGAGCCACATCATCACACGTGACCAGACTCAACACGCATCCCTGTTCAAGCATGCTGGGAGCTTCGGAATCCCACCCACCAGGCAGGCACCACTGAGGGTGAGTCCGGGGACGGATGGGCTCACTGGTTAGAAACGCAGCCAGAAGACCAGTTCCAGCCCTGGCTCCCACTCAGCCTCTCAGGGAGGCCCCGCCAGGCCACTATGTGGCTCAAGCCTCAGTTTCCCTGTCAGCACTCTAGCGAGAGAAGACTAGATGGGAGGAGGCAGAGGCTACGCAGGTCTCCTTTTAACCCATCGACCCGTTTTTACGTGGCCGTAAGTCGTGTTGTTCACACGCAAATCAATGGACATTTTAACACAGGAAAATTTCAAGTCCAAATGAAGATTTCCAGTTTCTCTTGAAAAATCAGAAGCCACAAAACCATACTCCTTAGAGGAGCAGCTGTCCCTCAGTCTGTCCCTAAGTATCCAGCTTGTCAGAGTCCCCACAGCGCCCTATCATCTCAGGTTGGTCAGGCTGGTTCGCGGCTTGCTCAGTGCCAGGGGGGGCGGTCTCTCCAGCTCGGAACCTGTACGTGGGCTCAGGCAACGAGCAGCTTCTGGAGATTAATAAACGTGCAGCAGCCAGGACCCTTCACGCTGATGTTGTCAACATCTTAATTCAATCCAGATTCGGCAGGAAGAGGTCAACCTCTCCACCCTCAGCCGGGAGGTGGGAGGTGGGGGTTTCAGGCCTACCAGCCAGGAGGCCATGATCCTGGCGCGTGTCAACCGCAGGTGGGTTTCGCTTGAATCAAAGCCAGTTCACTCAAGCCAGGACTGGCCTCAAATTATACGATGGGTTTTGCTTTTGCAAAAAACATCTATTCTCACAACGGTTCAAAGTTGCAGGCTCGACAAGACCCTCTCACCAGAAAAAAACACACCAACTGAATTACTTCTGCATATAGTTTTACCAAGTTCATGGAAGCCCACTGTCAACCCCATGGATATGTGAGGAGATGTGCAGCATCTGTGAACCCAGGGTACAGTCTCCTGTAACGTAGACTTCTTTCCATATCAAACCTTACCCCCAACATGTCCTACCCGGGGCTGAGGGAATAGGGGGTATCAAAGGTTAAGACCCAGAAAACTCCCAAGTTCTCATGGCGTTTCCTCACCCAGGCTCATCTAACCACCTTCAAACCCCATGCACCATACCCGTATGTCAGTAAATGCCTCACTGGAAAAAAAACAATTGCTCTCCAGCCAAAATGGACCTCAGGACAGAGCCACCAGGGCAAAGCTCGCGTAAGAGTCACAAAAGATGAGCCATGAGTTCCCCAGTCCCAACCCTGCTACAGGCCTGGGCAGGTTGGTCACCTTCTTCTGGCCACAACTGTCCCCCATCAACTGCTGAGTAGCTGACGGCCTAAGTCTAACTAATTCTTTACTCTGCTCAAAAAAACAGAAACAGCAATGAGCAAAAACCCCTCTGTAGCTCCGACAGGGAACTTGTAAGGTTCTAGTAACCCAGATGCTGAGGCTCAGAACAGACTCTCACAGGTGCTAGGCAGTCCCCTCTGGGAAGCGTCACCAGGTTCTCTCGGGTCACACCTTGGGAAGGGCCCAGTCCACCCTGAGACCCACCGTGGATGCAAAAACGGCCTCAAGCGCAAGTGCTTACTGAATGTAGGGTTTTCTTTCCCTCGTGAGGTGAGCGAACATCCTTGGAGGCCAAGGGTTCGGGGCAGAGAGGCCCCAATTAGCCAGAATGGGGCAGGTAAATAAAGGTCTGGGTGGCTTCGGGTGGGCAGACAGCGCATGCCTACAACTCCTCCTGGAGTAACCGACAGCATCTTCAAGGGGCTCAGGCCTTCACACTGTTGCCCTTCTCAGAATCTATTCAACAGCACAGTCCCACCTGTGAACACGCCTGTGGGGGCCTAATGTGCATGGCAGGTATGCTGTTGGTAATTGCGGCATGAAACCCCAACGTCCACCGAGGGCCCTGGATGCAGAAACCCCAGGACCACACTGACACCCCACCGGACACAGTACAGCCACGAGGAGGAATGTAGCAGCAGAGTCCCACCTTGGGAACAGCTATTTAGTTAAAATACACTCTCCGTGTCTAAGTGACAGGCTCCAGGGTCTGGCATCCCTACCAAGAAAGCCTTCCTTAGTCTTATAAAATCCCGTAAGACACACATTTAAGCTTAACTTTTTACAGTTGGCTGTTTTCACCTATATGTTCAAAAAGGAGAGGCCCGCGTGTCAACCTGCTTCAATGATAACTTTCAACCCACACCGTGGCTCCCCCCTGAGCCCATACAGGATCCAGGAGAAGTTCTTTTCAAGAGACTATCGAAAGTCCGCTCTGAAAGCCCAGAGGCCAAGGGCAGAACGGGACACCAGGCATTCCACAGAAGCCAATTCTGAGCCTCGGGTTTCTCATCTGTTAAACGGGGACTACTAACCGCCCCTCCCCACTGGCAAGGTGGCAGGGGACGATTGCACAGCTCTGCATTCTCTGGGGTGCGGGGGTCCCTCCAGTGTTCCTATTTAAGAATTGTAGTTTTACACGTTTTCTAGTTTCTATCTTCAACGCCAAGCACAGCTGTGGCCATTGTCTAGTGAACCCTCATATATTTAAGTGAAGAGTAAAAAGCCACGTTATCACATGCAGAAAAATTACAAAAAAATACACTCACGGCACACAGGGAATTCAGTAGGATGAATCCACTCACATCCCTAGGTTTTCCATCCCCTTTCTACTAGTTACCAGCTATTATGACATCGGGCAGGTAGCAGAAGCCCCACAGGGCTCCCTAATGGGTATGGGGATGGTCCTGACCTTGAAAGTCAGACCCACCTCAAGGAAGGACGAAACAGTGACGTGAGACCACCACCTCCATACCCACACACAACAGGCCGGGGCTGTGGATGAGGGACAGCTCAATACCTTCTAGGTACGGAGAGGGACACTCCCACCTGGTCAGTGTATTCCAGACACAACTCATTAACCTAGCTGAAGACCTGCTGTGGCACACACCTGGGCCCCGTGAGATCACGTCCCATGAAGGCATTTGTTCCTCCTGTTCCCAAAAGGGTGGCATGTTACGTTGCACTCCGGGACCTCAGGAGGCGTGAAGACTGACAGTTAGTCCAAAGGATGCCCCTGCCTGCCCCCACTGGCAGCTCTGGTCCTCCTCAGCTTGACACATAGATTTTCCTTCGGGACGGCTTAACCCGTTCAATGTCAATACTGCCCTGACCAAAGCTTGAAGATCGATTCCTTTTTATTGCTGCCTGTGGCCACAGACCTACCATCTGAGCACAGGAAGGGCAGGGCTGGGCTGGGGGAGGGGCCGGGGAGTGCCTCTGTCCTCACAGACCCAGGGTACAATCACCACCACCAAGGGAGTGGGGGGGGGGCCCACAAGTTGACTAAAAGTGGTGTGGGTATGCGAGTACACACATGCAGTTTTGATACCCTGGGGGCCAGGGAGGCCCCAGAAGGACACATTTGGTGGCTGCAGCCCCAGCAGGGGCTTATTTGGCACCTTGAGCCTTTGGGTCTTGGTGGGAAAGTGGCTGCAGCCCCTCCCCACCCCCCAAGCACTGTAAGGGGCAGGGACACAACCTTCTTGGTCTCATAAGTTAAAATCCCAGGAGACTCGAGAGGGACAGGAGGATGATCTGACAAACCCTTACACAAGGCTCCCTGCTCCCCCCGCACACTGCTCTGAGCGCTTTAGAAGAAAGCACTTAAACCTCAACAGCCCGAGGACACCGGTGCCATTACTGTCAGCACTCCATGCTGGTGGGATTGAACCCATGGATGCAGAGGCCTCTACACCCCCATCTTACAGGCTGGACACAGCTAGGGGGGTTATTACAGTGGGAGGGTCTATGTCATCAGTTGTCCTTGTGGGACGCTTCTACCCAGCTCCGGCCGCCTCAAAGCCACTATAACGTGCAACTCTTCACACACGTCAAGTTCTCCAGCTGGAGGAACAGGTTCCAGAATCGGAAGGCTTGGCGAGCGCTCCAGACAGACACAGAAGCCACCCATCCAAATACAACTCTGCACTTGAAGGCCCTTTAGAAGGGCTTCAGCTCACCTGGGTCAGCTAAGGAGAATTACCTTCAGGGTTTTACCTCAGGTTCATACAAAGCCCTGAGCTCTCCAGTGACGCAGTGATGGGATTGTGGGCAGTCAGCAGCCTCCACACCCACTGTGT
>NW_017731369.1:5864040-5872872 GCF_001890085.2 Hipposideros armiger | reverse complement strand
GCCTCGGCCGGGGGAGAAAGGCCAGTGTGGGGAAGTGAAGCCAGCAGCTCGGTGGCCCACGCTGCTCTCCACGAAGGCCAGAAGGGTAGGCCTCGGCACAGTGGTCAAGCTGACGTGTCGCCCAAAACCTGGACCCCTGCAGGTTAAAAACAGCTCTCCTGACACCAGGGGAGGGGGCATGTGGCCTCAAGCAGCCCTGTGGCTTGGAGGCCACTGGGTTGCCATAACAGAGGTAATTAGCGTGCTATCACCCAACCCCAGCCTGCTGTGGACTTCGAGTAACCCAGGCTGGGAATTCCAAGCCTTCAGATGGGGCCAGGAAAAACCGGCCTTGCTGGCTGGCTCCGCAAGCCTCTGCGAGTTCCTGGGGCAAGGAGAGCAGCAGCAGCCAGGTCTTGCTCACCTGCGTGCTTCTGACAAAGTAGGTAGGAGCCACGAGCCCCCACCCCTCAGCTAGGGACTCAGGGCCTGGAGGCCCCGCCTCCTTCAGAGCAGGGGAGGGTGGACACAATCAACCAGAGGAACTCAGGTGGGCTGGGGAGGTGTCCAGCTCAGAGACGCAGGACGCAGGTCCGCCACAGAGCTGTGCTAGATAGACGTTGCTCTGGTTCCTCTGGCAGCACATGCTGAGCCAACGGGCTGGCAGCTTCTGCTCAGAAACCACAAGGCTCTCTCGGATCTGCAGCCCCTGAACTTCCCCCAGAGACAGGGAAGTGACGGGCAGCTTGAGGACTGCCCAAGGGGACAGTTTTACAAAGGCCGTCAGAACTCCCAAAGGGGTCCGCCTCTGGCTGTGAGCTCTGGTCCACCCATCCCACCACGCGGCCCCTCTGGGCCTCAGTTTGCTCACCTGTCAGGGGACTGGTTCTCAGCCCGTTTGTGCAATGCATCACCTGGGGAACTTTGAGAACCTCTTCCACCCCCTGCCGCCCAGGCTAGGTCCAGGAACCCAGAGGCTGTGACTTAACTGGGTTTGGGGAGACGTGGCCACCAGCAGTTTTAGAAAATCAAGCTGGGGGAATCTAGAAACACTTTTCAACTCTGACAAGCCAGGATTCTGAAAGCTGTCCCCAACAGGTCAGGGCCTGCGCTGTAGAGGACAGCACACTGCCTTGTTCAGAGACTGGCCCCACAGATATGACCGTGCCTGGAACCAGCACAGGCCTCCCAAGGCAGGCCTGACCCCAGGTCCCGCCCTGGCTGCTCACGCGCTCCAAGGCTCACAGAAAGAAAACACCAAGTGTCAAAACCCTGACTGGCTCCAGTTGCCGCCGCCCCCCCCCCACTCCCCCACCCTTGCTGCAGCCTCCTGCTTCCAGACAAAGTGACAAAAGCCAATCCTGCACTGGCCATCAGGGCCCACCCCCAAGGGGCCGTTGTGAAGTATCAGTGTAGCTGCTTTGGCAGAACCAGCCTGCTGGGCGCTTCCTAGTCTGCCTGGGCAGGGCAGTGACTCCCCTGAACAGCCAGCAGCTGGGATGACACACGTCTGCCAGTCCCAGTGAGCCCGCGCCCTGGGCCTCCTCACCTGTGGCGTGGCCTGCTGAGTCAGGTGGCAGCCTGTGCCTCAGGTTCTGCCATCCCTGCAGGTGGAGGCAGCCCATAAACATGGGGTGAACAACACTTCTGTGCCCCAAGCTTAAGTAACATGGACGGAGGCCCAGAGGCAGGCTACTCACCTGCCCCTTTCCACTCCTTCAGAATCCCAGGGGAGAGAGGCCAGCCAACCAACCAGGGGACACATTTCTAAGTGCCCCACCAAGACCTCTGCCCTTCCATCCCTACCTCCTGGAAATGGGCTCGGGCGAGGAGGTTCCCACCCAGAGTCCACTGGGTCTTTTGTTCCAGAGCCCTTTACAAAAGGAGCCCCCACCCCTTCTTTTTTTCACCTGGTGGTCCCGCTTTTGGTTTCCAAACCCCAACCTGTGCGGGCCTCAGATAAGAGACTAACGGGAGTTAACAAGGGTTTAACGTATTTCAGACATACTCTGCAGACAAAGGCTAGTTTACAAACAAGAGCCAAATCAACTCAATGCCGGCTGGTCTCACCACCCAGCTCAGGGCCGGGCAGGTGATGCCCAGCATGCACATCCCTTAAAACTTCAGGCGCAGTGTTCCACCAAAGAGGCCTCAGCCCATCACGTGGAGGGGGGCCAGGGCCCCCAAACCCATCAAATGGGGGTGTCGCGGCTTCCCTTTCCCCAATCCAGGGAGCTCTCTTCTCCCCACAACCTGGGACTAGAGTCTCAAATGCACACTTCTGAGTGGTCCCCTTGTCGGCCACCCTGAGCTCCGGAGAGGAGCAGGAGGGGAGGTGGTAGGGCAAGCCCAACGCCTGCTCCGCCTCCACGAAGGGAATTTAATTAGCCTGCTGGAGAGGCAGGCGGGCGGCCGAGGAGGTGTCTCTGGTGCTGCAATATAATTGAATCGGCTCCACTCGGTCGGGCCACTCGCCGCCCATCAGCGCGGCCGCCGGCCCAGGAGGGCTGGGGGCGGGGAGGCGCATCCAGGCGGAGCAGGAAGGGCCGGGGAGGGAAAAAGGGCAGCGCGAGTGGGGGGCGGCGGATGCAATCACCCTCCCACCTCGGAGGCCGGGGCAGCCATCTTCGGCAGGGGGAGGGGCAGGGAACTGCTCCAACGAGGCGGGGAGTAGGGAGGAGAGAACGGCGGGCCAGGGGCGCGCCCTTGGGAAGCAGGGCGTGGGGGTCGGAGACCCGGGAGGCTGCAGTCCCGCCCTCCCGGCGGTCTCCCGGCTCCGAGGGGAGGGGGAGGGGCGCAAGACAAAAACCCAAACCGCGAGGCCGCAGCGGGCTAGCACACCCCCCCCAGCACCTGCCGCGGGGGCATACGGCCACCCCCTCACTCCCTCCCCCACCGCCGCAAAGTTTTCACTCTGGCTCCGGGGCGTCGACAGTTCACCCAGAGCCCCCCACCCGCCCCACTCCGCACCCGCCAGCGCACACTTACGCACCCCTTGCCGAACGCAGGCGCCCAGCCGGTGCCCCGCAATGGCCTGTGTCCCTACCGGAGCCAGGCCGCCCAGGCTACGACCCGCGGCGGGCGGGGGCCTTTGGTGGCCTGCCTGCCCGCCCGGCTCTTATCGCCGTTCACACTCCCGGGGGAAGTTGCCCAGGAGCCGTTGGCGGCCGCCCCCGCGAAACCCGCGAACTTGGAGGAGAGGCGGGCCAGCGAAGAGGGGGGCGCCGAGACCCCCCCCACCCAGGTTCCCTATCCCGCGCGCCGCGCTCACCTTTCATGCCAGGGCCCCGCAGCTCCGCAACGGCTGACACATGCTGGAGCCACCGTCGCCCAGTGTTTGTCTAAACTGCTTATCTCACCCGGGGCTGCTCGGCGGCGGCGGCTCGGGCCCGCTGGGGAGGTGGAGCTTCCGGGGCCCTGGCCAAGAAACACCTGCTGCTGTCGCGGCCGCCGAGGACACACCCAAGCGCAACGCCGCCCACTCCCGGGCCACTGGCTCGCTCCCGGCTCCCTGACCTCAGCCAGCGGGAGGTGTCGGGTTTCAGCCGCAAACACACACGCGCGCGCACAGACGGGCGCCGGGTACACCCGCGCGGGCATACGCCCCTCCCCAGCTAGGCTGGCCAGGTGAGCCGAGGACACCAGCAGGTAGGGGAAATACCACCTTTAGGTTCCCGGGGCCCGCTGGCTCGACTGCTCAGGGGTCCCTGACACACTGGTGTCCAAACCGAACACTTGATTTTAGAAGTAGGGAGCAGTCGCTTCCAACAAGTCCGCCAGTCGAGCAGAGAGCCCTTGGCGCGTCGCGTCTCGTGACCGCTTCCCCGGCGCCTAGAACAGTGTCTGGCACAGAGGAGGCCCAATGAGCAAAGGCATAAGCTCACGTGTTCTGGAGGGCAACTTTCTTGTAGCTGGTGTGCGTGTTCGGGAGAGGACACAAGATAGGCGGTGTGCATCTACCCGCACCCCCCCTTATTGCCCCACCTTGTAAGTGTTGAATGTGAAGAACTTGGACCTCTGCGCCTTCCTCCCCAAATTCCAGGAACTACCCCTTCCCGTTTTAAGTAACTGTTGGGAAGGCCACAATGCGGGAGGCAGGGATAGTTTTTAAAAGATTTTTAAAAGAACCCATGTCCCCCCGGCTGGAAAGTCCACCGAGGCGCCGCTCCGCCAGGGAGATCATTAAGTAGCTAGGGTTGCGGTCAGAGGCGAGGCCGCCCGCCTCCAGAAACTGGCACGACCCACTGGGCCTCTGGCCCCAGTGCAGCGCCTCCCCATTCCTGGCACCCCCCACCCTACCTCACCCAAGCACTTGACAGACTGGAATGACTCAGGGAGCGTCCTGAAATTCCTGGGCACCCACAGGCGGCACAGCGAAGGACTGCGGGCCTCGGCCTCCCGGTCTCCGCCCCGCCCCCATCAGCGGCGGGCGCAAACCGCGAGCCTGGAGCCCACCCCCCGCGTCTCCAGGAAGCGCCGGGTTAATGGGGCAGGCCTCGCCCTGCGCTCCCGACCCCAGTCCATTCCGGCGCCCCGGGCTCTGATCCCGCGCGCGTCCAAAGCTCCCAGCGTGGCTCCGACGCCCCAGGGTCTTCACTGTACATCCTCTTTTGAAAACCCTCTAATCTACAGCTTTCATACTTTTGAGCCAGGAGGCAAACCAGTACACCGCCCCCCCTGCCCCCCCGCAAGCGGCCGCCCCAGCGCCGCGCTGCGGGTTTCAACTTTCAGCGCCCGGTGCCAGCCCGCGCTTCTGCCAGCCCCAAACCTGCCCCGGGACATGCCCGCGCCGCGCTTGGCAGGCGCGCACGCTGCCGTCCCCGGGGGCCTAGCCTCCCCCGCCTTCCTCCCTCCCTCTCCCTCCTTCCCCGCGTCAGCCTGGATTGCAATGGGAGGGAGCGCTGGGCGCCTGCCACCCCCCATCCATCTGTTCCCGATGACGCTGGCGGGCCTGGAGCATTCGGGGCCCGCGCCAGCGGGGAGCAGAACCCGCCAGTGTGCCTACTGGGGGGAGGGGCAGGGCCCCGACAGGCGTCCCCAAGCCACTCACTTTCCTGGTCCACCTCCGACCCAGCGCACACTGGGGCACACAGAGTTGGGGCGCACGCGAATCGGCCCCCCGCCTTGCACAAGGCTCCTGGCCGACCACAAACGAAAAGGGAAACGGACCAGCGAGGCTGGGCTGGGGGGCCGTTACTGGCTCCTACCTGCGGGCGTCTGCTGGCCCTGGCCCCAAGCGGGAGGGGCGCTTCCCCTTCCCCACCCCCCTCGCTCCAGCGGGCCTCGGCCTTCGCCCACTTACTTTAATTTACGCACCACACGGTGTCTCCGCAGCGCGGCCTCCAGTAATTTATACCCAGCAATGGCCGGCAGATTCACCGCGGCCAGGGCGCGGGGGAGGGGTGCCTCCATCCCCGCCGGGATTCACGGCGGGGGGAGGGGAAGGAGGCGTAAGGAGAGAATTCAACAACTGGCTGAGAGCCTTAAAAACAAAATTAAAAACCCTTTGGGGGCGGTTCCAACCCTTTCCCACCAGGATTACAGACTGCGGAGGGAGGGCAGTGACATGCAAATGAACAACTCGCACCTGGCTGGGAGGCTCCTCCCAGCCTTGGTCAGGACCCCCAGGCCCAACGTCCAAATCCCTCTCCTGGAAACGCTCCTGCTTATTTCCCTTCAACCCTGGTGGGGAGAGGGGTCAATTCTTCCACCTGTTTGAGAAGGACCACAACGACCAAACAAAAATTTGTGGGGTGGCCGCTTCGGTTTATCGGTTAGCTAATTTCTGAAGTTGGCAGATCCCTCCCTTGTATATATCTGGTTCCACTGGATTGCGAGACGGGTGGTCGGATCCCGTTTCACAGATGAGGAAGTTGAGGCTGAGAGTTGCCCAAGGTCACGTGCGCT
The DNA here is from genome assembly GCF_001890085.2 of Hipposideros armiger. Lineage (NCBI taxonomy): Eukaryota > Metazoa > Chordata > Mammalia > Chiroptera > Hipposideridae > Hipposideros > Hipposideros armiger. The sequence goes on along the minus strand of NW_017731369.1, from coordinate 5,866,986 downwards.
CGGAGAGTGCCAGGGAGCTGTGCCTGGAGCTGCTTACACCTGGAGTCTCCCCAGCATAGGCGCCGGAGGCAGCCGGGAGCTGCAGGAAACCCCAGCGGCCGCCAGGGAGCAGCAGCGAGCTGGCTGTGTGCACCCGGGACAGAAAATGTTGGCGGCCTCCAGGCGGGCTGGCATGGGGGAGATGGATGACACTCACTGTCAGTGCGCCCGGCCCAAGGAAATTAGTAATCCGGGAGCACGGCCTCCGAGTTTAAGGGTGGGAATTGCTCCCCTGCAGCCCGCACACTCCTGCTAACGAGATTTGTAGCTTGACTCCTAATTTCCCCTCGCGGGGCTCAGGCTGGCTGCCCTCCATTTCCCTCTAGGCATGTTCCTTCTCACTCCTAGGCAGCTCCCACCCTGCAGCCAGCCCTGAGCCCTTTCTGGGCAAAGCGCTTCCTCCCTGAACCCCCTCCCTCATTGCCATTTGCCCGGAAGAGAAAGGAGGCTCTGAGTGAAAAGATAAGGTGCCAGGGCCAGTCTTATGGGGGGCTGTGTGGGGACACCTCCCGGGATGGGGATATCTGCCCTAATGACACTGCTTACCAAGGTTCTGCTTCTTTTGTGCCAAAGGCAACAGGATGCTGGTGCATGCTTGCCCACACCCCCAGACCCCTGCAGAGTCCAAAGGCCCTCACCTGGCTCTGAGCTCCATGAGCCCTGGGACCTGTGAAACCTGCAAGGCCAAAAGGATGAGAAAGCCCTCAGGATAAGCCCCAGGAGCCCCCTTACACCTACCCTGAGATTGGGAACCTAGAAAGGGGTCTCTGACATAGAAGCCCAGGCGGGATCCAGTGAGTTAGGGATGCCTCCAACCAAGACGGTGGGCATTGAGTCACTCAGTAAACACACCAAGCACCGGCTCTGTTAGCACTAGCCTTCCCAGATACAGTACCGAAAATGCCAGGCCAGCCTCAACTGCTCAAAAAGACTGGACTGGGCAACAGATACGGGCGGGAGGTGCTGACAGGAAAGGCACTTAGAGGCAGCAAGAAAGGCAGGAGGGCCAGTTGGCAACTTAACCTATTACTACCACCACCTTGGCACCTACCTAGGCCAGGTGAGGTTCCTAGGAGAGTAGGCACTACCTGTGACTGTCCCCTACTGAATCCCAGCACAAATGCCAGCCCCTGGTCTATGATGGGCCCTTGATACCAGGGAAGGGAGCCCTGCAGTCCTGCTCTTTATCATTCTGCAAACTTTTGGGATCAAAAGGACTCGCAAACAGTCTAACAGGGTTCTCCACCCTCACCAGTTGTTCCTAGCACAAAAGGGCTGCATATCACCGTCACCTTGACATCACCCCAGCCACCTCATTCAGCACCTGGATCTGCAAATAAGTGTCAGGGACCCGGACTTCGGTGTGGGTGGGAAGGTCACTTCTGCCATTTACCAAACACCTAACACGTGCCAAGGCTGCTCAACTCATGTCACTTAATCCCCGTGGGCCCTGCAAGGCAGCCAGCATAACCTCCATTACAAAGCCTGGTGAGGAGGCCAGAGAAAGTTAATTAACTTGCCTAGGGCACACAAATTCGAGCTGAGCCCAGGCCCCGGCTGTCCGCCTATACCTGGCAGCGTTTCTGTAACTACCAGCTGCAGACACACCTGCTGGGGGGTGTTACAGGTCTCAAAGCGCTTTCAGGTCTAAGGCTGTCATTTGACAACATTTCTGGTGGCTATCCCAGTGTCTGAAAATCATTTTCCCTTAGGGAGGGGTTGTGGGGATCAATCACCCATAGCCTGGCACCCTGGGATTCTCACAGCCCTCTGTGTGAGTGGTCCACCCACCCCAAGGCTACCAGCCTTGCCCAGAGGTGCCACATCCATAGAGGGCACCACTGGGGCCCCAAGGGCTGAGTGGCAGGGGATCTGCCCAGCTCTACCACTATCCCCAACCCCTCCTGCCCAGCCCTGCCCTGCCCTGCGGGCAATCCCCCATCATTCATATTCCCCAGTCTTCTTTCTCTTTCCAGCTGCTATCACTGGCCCAGAAATCCTCTCCATTCTTCAAAGCCAGGCTTAAATCTTATCTCTTCCTAGAAGGCTTTTCCCACCCCAGCTTCCCCGCCTCTGGAATTCATCTCTCTGGGCGCTGCGTCCCACTCTTAGATAGTGATCGCACAGTGCAGAGGGTCGCACAGGTCTTAGATAATGGTGTGTGTGCGTGCGTGTATGCGCGAAATAGACTCCCAGGCTACCTTACTGAGCTACTTGTCTGGGGTCAGAGCCAGGCACATCTTTAACAAGCTGGCGGGGGTGAGAAATGGGAGGATGGGTGGGGGACGCCTGTGTGTGTCCAGACTTCACTGTGATTGTTGGAGCCCCAGGCTCCACCCACCCCTGCGAGACAGTGGGTGTCCAGAGGTGAAAGGGACTCTAGTCTCTCGTGGCTGTAACACAGCCCCAGCCACCAGGCAAACTCTACGTGGCCAGATTTCACACAGACCTGCTGAATGGATAAATGGAGGAAAAGAACTGTGGCCAAGGGGAGAACAGAGGCCCACCCTCCTTGCCAGGACTGCACTCCTTAGAGAGGAGCCAGGTCCTCCAAGCAGGCTAGGGGCCACATTCAGGACTGGCCCCAGATGTCCCCATCCCCCGCAATCTCAGCCACTCTCCAGTAGCCAGGGTCACCTCTAGGGGTGCAGGCAGGGTTCAGGCCAGGCGATCCTTTGGGCAAGGGCACAGGGGTTTGCCTCTTAACCCCGGGGTGCCCCAACACTTCCTGCCCTTTCAGCGCCGGCTTCCAAGCTGCACCCAGCTCACAGCTGCACTCCTTTACAATCAGTTAACAGCTGTTTTGCATAGATTTTCAATTCTAATTGCCTCGCTTTGTGAGCGCCGCCGAGCCCCGGTGAATGGGGAAGCCGCTGTGCGGCTAGAAAGCAGGCGGGGTGGGGGTGG
>NW_017731369.1:5851496-5863920 GCF_001890085.2 Hipposideros armiger | reverse complement strand
GGTTGCTTTTATTTTTTTTAAATAAGGAAAGAATACCCCAGCCTCTAACTGCCCCCGCCCCAGCTCTTGCCTTTTACTGGAGCCCAGAATCTGAAAGGTGTCTCCAACCTTGGGAGGAATGCCATCTCCTCCCCCCGCTTTGCCCGGGCTCCCCAGCCTGCCCCAGACGCAGTATCCTGGGGGGCAGCATCCAGCTCCGGAACCACCGAGGGAGCCTTTGCTCCCTTCCCCCCTCAGGCCCCCTCTCCCCGCTGGCCCCCTCCCCCAGGCTCTCCAGTACCCAGATATGGGAAGCTAATTGGACAATAAAGTTGAGCAGCGAGGAAACGTGCTCTCTGGAGACAGCTGGCATCTATAAAAGAGAAATATTTGCATTTAAAACCTTTAAACTTTAAAAGCAGGGCCAGGCCAAGGCGGGGGGAGGGTGGAGGGAGGGGTGCTTGGACCCTCAAGGGGGGCAATGACTCCGGGGGAGGCCTCACAGGCTGCTGGGGGTCCACACAGGCCCGAGGCTGGCAGTTCTGGACGTCTCTGACACCAGTGACCCTCGCCCGCAACTCCGCTACTATCTGTAGGATTCGAGTTGGCCAATGCTGGCCTTGCCCTGCATGAAGCACAAACCCTCCTAGGTCCCCAGCCCCTTGGGAGCTCAGGCATTCGGTAGGATTCCCGAGAGATCTTTCCAAACCCTTGGAGTGGACCTGACGAAGCCGCTGCCCATCCCCCTGCTGCCAGGCAGAGCCCTGTCACAACCTGTCCCTCTCCACAACCTGTCCCCCCAGCCTAGCTGCTGGCTGCTGGAGGGAAGTGGCCCCCTGGCTGCAGCTTCTGTCAAGGAGACAGTTTGCAAGGAGCCAGTCTCTGGTGACCCAGCGCCTTTCCCCACTCCCAGGTCCCTTGACCTCTTCCGTATTCAGAGCCCTCTGGGGCCGTGCCACCCTACAGCCCAGATGAGGAAATGGAGGCTCAGAGAAGTCCACCAGCTTCCCAGGGGCTCCCAGGACGCAGCCGCCTCCTCCTTGTTGCTGCCTGGGGTGAGGGAGCTGGGCTTTCATTTCCTCTCATGCCTAGTTCCCACTTTCCATATTTGAGAGAAACCTGGCCAAATTTCCCTACTGTCAACATTAGTGATGTAAAGCCGGCAGAGAATATGTCCCTGAGTAGTCTTATTTTAGCAGGCTTTTATGAAATTGCAGAGCACTCACAATCCTCAGCTCGAATCCCGTCTACCTGGCAGGCCTGCACTGCGTGGGGTGTGCAGTCCAGACGCCCAGGCTCTGATTTCCAGGGCAGGACCAGGAATTTCCAGGGCGGTGGCGGGTAGAAAAGAGGTGCCACAATCAATGGGCACACGTGTCATTTTCAACGATGTCTGTTACGCAAAATCCATGTCAGAAACATCCCCTAGTGTCAGAGCAGAGCGTTCTCTCCTTCTCAGGATTTCTGTTCCCATTAGGAAAATACTTCCAGTCCCAGCAGTACAGCCTCGACTCCCGGGCCCTGATGTCCTGGCTTGGCGTTCAAGGCCCAGATCAGCAACGGAACTCAGTTTCATCTCATGCTTCTCCCTATACGCCCACCCTCTCCAGCCACTTTACTTCCACACCCTCAGCAGGCTTTCTCACCATCTCCAACTAATCACAACTGCCTGGGCATCTGTGCATCAACCTCAATGACCGTCCAAAAAGCAAACTGAAAACATGGCTTCCGAGAGCGCACACTGTATTTGGGAGGGACATGAGCATGGAGGGGAGGGAGTCTGAGGACAAGCACCTGGGCTGAGACCACCGCATGACCACCACCTTGCTGTGCAAATCGCCGCCTCGCTGTGCAGCAATTTTGCCAGCTGTTGAGGTGCAAGCCACACACCCCTTCCCCCAGTTGTAGTGAGACCTACACAGGATAATAGGCTAGAAAGAGCCTCAGACTGTACCTGGAACACAGTGGGCATTCAATAGAATCACTTCTATTGGGTTGTCAGAAAAGTCATGACGTATTTTTTTCTGTGTTTTTCGATGCAAAAATGCATCATGACTTTTCCGACAACCCAATACTTGGTGTGAGGGAGAAATGAATGGAAAGGCAGCAGCAAATAAAAACATGTTACGACAAAGCGCTTGTCAGCGCCAGACCAGATGGGCAGGGAGGCCAGTCAGGAGACACCAGGGTGTCAGGGCCTGGGGTGAGGCAGTGTTGGGCTGGTTTACACTCTGTCTCTCTTTGGGGATCACACACACTCCAAGAATCATGCCAGCACTGACCGATGCTGGCTTCAGGGTCAGTCCTACTGGCTGGTCACCTACAGATCTGTGTAGCCAGATGGAGGGGAGGAGAACCAGAGAGAAGTGGGGGAAGGGACATAGCCGACCACCCAAATCTCTTGTCTTTTATTTTAATGTTGATGACACCCAATCAGGACTTCTTCTCAGACCTGTGACATAAATATTATCTAACCAACCCAAATATTACCTCCTCAACAGATGAATGGATAAACAAATGTAAGTCTACCCAGAAAGTGGAATATTATGTAGCCATAAAAAGAGTGAAGTCCTGGGGCCGGCCGAGTGGTGCGATGGTTAAGAACTGGCTTGGGACGCCAGAGGGCCCCGGTTCGGATCCCACATATGAGGGCCAGTGACACTGCCCTCCACAGCTAAGATGCTGAACAACAGCTCAACCTGGAGCTGGGCTGCCATGAGTCGCCGGACAGCGTAGGCTGCAGCCCCTGTGGCAGTGGGTTGCCACGGGCTACCGTGTGCAGCCAGCAGCCAGCGTGAGCGGCCAGCAGCCGCAGTGAGCGGCCGTCCAGAAGCCGGAGACTGATCTGCCTCACCCGGGAAGAGCGCAATGATGGTGCCAACTTGGGCCAGTGAAGCAACGTCCTCCACAACTAGACTGAAGAACAAAACGACAGCAACTTGTCTGTTCCCCTTCCCCCAATTCCCCAGCGCTGTTCCCATCCCCCCAATTCCTCAATAAAAATCTTAAAAAAAAAAAAAGTGAAGTCCTGGTCCAGAGTCCAATATGGATGAACAGTGAGACTTGAACACATAGGGCCACACAAAACCCTGTACACAAATGTTCACAGCAGCATTATTCATTAATAGCCCAACATGGAAACCACCTAAATGCCCATCAACTGACAATGGATTTAAGAAAACCCGTTGTCTTCCCCATGCAATGGAATAGTATTCAGCCATAAAAAGGAATAAAGTCCTGACCATGCTACAGAATGAACCTCGAAAACTGCACGCTGAATGAAAGAAGCCAGACACAAAAGGCCACATATGTATGGTTCCATCCATAGAAAAGTCCAGAAGGAGGCAGAGTAGGTTGGTGGCTGCCAAAGGCTGTGGGGAGGAAGAAATGGGGAGTGACTGCTAAGGGGTATGAGGTTTCCTTTTGGGTTGAGAAAAATGTTTTCGACTAAGATACAGGTGTTTGCACAACTTCATGAATGTATTAAATACCACTGAATTGTTCACTTTAAAAGAGTTCATTTTATGTTATGTGAATTTCACCTGGATTAAAAGAAAAAAGATCCCATCTGAAGGGCCCCTGCTTGTCCTGGGAGGGGTAGGCCAGGGCCTGCAGTTTCCCCAGAGTCCCAAGCAGCTGCCCCTGACAACAGCGTCCCCTGGAAACCCCCTTTCACGCTGCATTTGTGACTCGGGGGCATGCTGAGAGAAACTGGTCGCTTTCAAGCATATTTTGCTTCCAGGGCATTTTTTCCATGCCCGGCCTTCCCACCCGCTTACACATACACAGATACACTCTGCTGTCTCCCTAAATCTGGGTTCTGAGTCTTCCAGGTCGGGGGTGCCCAGCCTCCCCTCCCCCAAAAGCTGCAAGCCTTTTCTGCCCTAGTCAACGGTTCTCTGGCTCCAGCGGGGAGGGCAGGCCTTGTCCCTGTGAGCACTGAGCAGCTGGAGGTAGTGACACTGAAAGGCACACAGTGTTTCTGAGCAGGGCTGCAGCCGGGTCCTGCCACCTGGCCACTGGGCTGGAAAGAGGCCAGCTGTGATCTAGACAGGCATGGAGGGAGCAGGGTGGTGGCACCGGGAAGCTAGGCCCACCAGAGGTCATGGATGGCAGGGGAGCCCCCCAACCCTGGACCCCTGACCTGAGGTCATTGTGGCCCCTTAGAGGGTAAGGCAAGAGTGCCCCTCAAACCCCATGCCGCATCTATTGCCACAGTGGGTACACTTCTGCCTTCTGAGCCTGGATGCCCTGTGGATGCAGAAATTTGGGTGGTTCCCTCAACAGCTTCTCAGGAACAACCCTCCTTTGTAAAAATGAATCAGGCATCCTGGTGCTGAGTGAGAGGTTCTCCTCTCTTTCTGGTCTGTCAGTCGGCTCAGGGGACAATGTACTTGTACCCCCGCCAAGGCTGCCACAGACAGGCCACATGCCCAGGAGGGCACCCAGGAGAGAGGCCTGGGGCAGTGAGTCACCCCAAGGTCCAGGACAGATCTGGGTGGGACGGGACTGGGGTGAAGTCATGAAACTCTGTGAAGCGACAGGAGACCAGAAGTTCTAGAGCCTCAGGCTGGCCAAGGCTCAGGGGTCTTCATTAACACCCAAACCAACTTGAAGGGATCCCCAGAAACTTACTTAGGGTGTCTCCATTCCCCAGTTTTCTTTGCATGTTTAAAAGTCTTCAAAGTTCTTTAAGCATCAAAGAGCCTGAGACATTCACAAACCTAGCGGTCTGTGACTGCAACACACATTCACATGGTGCGCCTGCCCCACCTCCTCCGGCCTTCTGCCCACGCCCTCAGAGCCACGTGCCGCTAATCCAGCCCAGGCAGTAGCGTGGGTTTGCTGAGTGCCTACTGTGTGCCAGGCATTGAACCCAGGAGCCCTGAGCTGCACTGCACTCTCCTTTCCCATCCTTTCAGGATGTATGTGCTCTTGACACGTTTCTGGATTCAATACCTACTACTACTGTCTGTCATTAAAGTCCCAAACTGTCACTTGGAACAATCGAATCCCAGTTGCATTTATGACTCGCAGACTGGACAAGCAACCCACACAGACAAGCAAGCCCTGGTATGAGACGTCAGTGCCAGGGCCTGGTCTCCATGAACCTGGCTCATGGCAGCTGCCAGGAACCACTCACTCTGGCTCTTGTTGTATTTAAGTCTTTAGAACTTGGTCTCACAAATGGAAATGATCAAGGAGAAAGGATTACATTCAAAGCGCCATTTTCGCCATTGGAAGATCTTGGTCTGGAGGTTTTGGGCAGCTGCCTTAGACCCATCCTCTGGGTGTCTGCAGAGCCCCAAGTTGAAGGTCAGAATGGAGACACTGCTGTACAATGCATCCCTCCTCTCAATTTCTACCTGTTTGCTCCAAGAGGGGCTTTTGTTTTCTCTCTTACGTGGCCCTGCCAGCCTCAGTCTGAGGGGTCCCTATCCTGAGACACCTTTTCCACGCCGCCCCCCCACCGGCCCTGTGCGTGGTGGCCCCTGACCTCCTCCCCGCTCCAGCCTCCCACCTGCCACCAAAGGCCTCTTTTCATACACAGCCTCTGCTGCCTTTCTCCCACACTGTCTTCAACCCGGGCCTTGGCTGGTCCCACTGTGACAGTGCCCCCAAAGGTCCCCGGTGCCTTCCACATCACCTCGTTTCTTCATTTTGCTCAGCTCCACAGCACCTGGCAGATACCAACAGCTGTGTCCCCTCCTCCTGTGTCCCCTCCTGTGGGGCTGCCCTCTTCCTTGGGGACAGGCTCCTCTCCTATTTCAAGTCTCCCCCTTTGCCCCTCAAATCCTCCTGCTTCCATCTCTCACGACTTGCAAAATGCATTCACCAGCCACCCCACATTTCTAACCACCCCCACACAGGCCGTTCTAAAAGTGTCATCTCTTTAGCCACACAGTGTCCCCACCACACTTCCTGGTCTCTGCTGTGTCCTCCCAGCCTCCCTGAATAGGTTAATTTAGATTAAGAGCTCCCTTCCTTACCTCTGCTCCGTCTGTACCTACTGCAAGGTGCACCCTCCCCAGCCCTTCCCAAATTTTTGTTTGCTGCATACCTCTTCCCTCAGGCCCTGGCTTAAATTTCACCTCCTCCAGGTAGCCTTTCTGCATGGGGCTGTGTGGTTCTAACCCTGTTAGTGGAAGGTGACCTTTCTTACTCCTCCTATGGGGCGCGGGGTGGGGGTGGGGGTGGGGTGACTAGCATGCCTTACTTTCTTGGACCCCTGTACTCACCAGAGGCCCAAGCAATGGTGGAGTGGAAACAAGCTTTACTTATTTCTGGACCTTCAGAAGCCCTTAGATAGTTCTGCTGAACTGACCTAATGAAATCAAGAAGCCCCGAGGAGGACACAAACCCTCGTCAGACACTGTATTCCCCCTGCCCCCAAATCAACCCAGCCAAAAACAGGACGAGGAAACCTCCCGGAATATACGCATGGAGTCCTCTTTCTAGAATGCTGAGCGTGGCTCCACAGCTGATGAGGGTGGATTTTTTTTTTCCATTGGCCTTTACAGAGTCCTACATCTGTGACGCCACGCCAATCCCTCCCCCGAAATAAGATAAGAGCAGCTAGGTCTTCTGCAAAGAGTCACCAGGAAAACAAATGCTGGGTTTTTGTTTTATTTGGTTGTAACCACTCCCCGATGATCTTAAAAAACACACACAAGACAGGCACACCACTTAGAGCCGTGCCAGCTCCGAACTCAGCCATTCCCACTCAACACTAACCTCTCGCCCAGAGTTCAAAACCGTCTCCTCTCCCAGGAATGACAGTGACACTGGAGAAAGCTCTGGGCCCGGTCTTCACCATCAATGTGGGATGACAGCTCCCCGCCCCGCCCCTTGGCCCACATAGTATAGGACTCCGCGCCTTCCTCCCCTCCCAGCACGGACCTGCCTGGCTAGCAATTTGAGCCCAGGGTTAGCACAGCCCAGCTCAGGAGTTCTATTCCTGGCTCAGCCAGCAAATTGCTTCGTGACCTTGGGAAAGTCCCCACGCCGCCTGACCCCATCTGTGAGCATTACTGTTAATAACCTGAGGTGGTTTGAACAGCAGGCCCTGCTGGAAGCTACATTGTTTTGAGGTGACCCCGTGTCTCTCTCTGGCGGGCTGCAAAGAGGACCTGCTTACAACACACCTGGAGCCCCCCCCCAAGCATAGGGAGCGGGGGTGGAGGGGTGGGGGGGTGTCACAGCTCCAGATGCTCCTGAGGGGGGACCTTGCCCAGCACAGCCAGACCACCGTCACAGAGGAGAGGTCTGCCACCCTCCCATTTTATAGCGAGGAGAATATCAGAGCCCTGTCCACAGGCTGGGGTGACAAGCTGGGGTGATGTCTCACAGGTGACAAGCCTGTGAGCATCACAGACATTCACAGCTGGCTGGGATCTTAGAAGAAAGAGGAGAAAGGCGGGGGGAGGGGCCGATGCTATAAGTATTTCTCCAACGCCTCCAGCTGCCTCTGCCCATTTCTGGCAAATTTTCAGATGGAGAGCAGGCCAGAGAGGTGACATGCTAGTGCGTGTAGTCACAGTTGGCCAGGACAGAGCGTGGACGCGAGGCCGGTTCTCAAGACGCACCCCATTGCTCCTTCCATTAACCCATGATCTCCAAACTTCACGTCCCCAAGAAGTGCCTGGTTAAAACAGACTGTCAGGCGTCACCCCCTCGCCCCTGCAAGGTCTATCACCCATGTTCTAACTTGGGGGAAGGTATGGGGGCTCACTCACCCAGCGAGATCCACCCCATGAGACCAGCTTGTTTTGTCATCTGACTTGTGGCATGATCCTCTTTTAAAAATTAATTTAAATTTATTTCTTCCCCGCCTCTCTCCCCCAAAAGAATTTGAGGTAGCATTACCAACCTCTGATGGAGACGTATTTATTATTTTTATGGTTTCTCCAGGAAGCTCCCGGTGACTCGAAGGGGAATTATATTCAGAGAGAATTGGGTCCCCAGCGTTAAGTCAACATTATTCATTTAACAACTTCTACCGGCACAAGCAGCACAGAGATGTGAGCGGGGCCTCACCCAGAGATGTCTCCTGTGGTTACTGGAAGATTTAATTCACAACATCCAAGAAAAATAATTAGGGGAGTAGGAGGAAGGAGGGGTGGGGAGGGGCCTGGAGGCACCACCCACTGCCCCGTTACCCCAATCAGCATCACGGCTTTGTCACCGATTGAGATGTAGGTGGCTGCTCTGGCATGTCTCACTGGGGCACCTGGAGGGAACTCTGAGAACAGATCTCCAAGGTGAGACCAGCTAAGCCACCCTTTCCCAGTGCTCGCTGTTGGCGGGAGCTGCCCCAGCCCAGAGTGTTCCATTGCAGGGGCGAGGGGGCGCCCAGGAGCCCCTTCCCTGCCCGCTGCCCAAGACACACACTCCACTGGCCTCTACAGGGCATTTTCTGAGATGGTTGAGGGGGCCGGGGTCCAGGCAAGGGGGTTAGGTGTCCCCACTCAGCTATTTGGAGTGCTGGAGCTTTCTTAAGCACGTTGTATACACTGGCAATTCCTGAAATAGCAAAGCTAGGTGTGCGTTTTTTAAATATGCTTTTTTGTGTTTGTTTTTTTATTGTGGAACAGTGTGTTTTTCCAGGACCCATCAGCTCCAAGTCAAGTAGTTGTTTCAATCTAGTTGTGGAGGGCACAGCTCAGTGGCCCATGTGGGAATCGAACCGGCAACCTTGGTGTTATGGGCACTGTGCTCTAACCACCTGAGCTAACCGGCCGCTCCCAAAGTTCGTTTTTAATGTTCACGGTCTGGAGATAGGACACAGAATGCAGAAAGCCAGGCCCCGATGGGAGGGGACATGGGCACTCCCGTGAAAACCTATGCCTGCTGATGGGAGTGACCAGGCTGGCAGGGGTGGCCCAGGCCAGTCAGCATACTGGTGAGAGTCATCACTTACAGGAGAGAGGACAGAGAGGCAGAGCAGGGGAGGCCTTACCTGGGCCGCCCCCTGTGGAGCTGGGAGTGACTGGCCCAGGCCCCGTGCTGGCAAACCCAAGTACAGCACACAGGACTGTGAGGGCAGGAATTCAGTGCAAGGAACCTTCTGTACCATGGTGTGCAGCCTCCCCTGAGAGATGAGACAGCAAAGAAACAGGAGATGGGACACATGCTGAGACAGACAGACAGAGAGATGGAGAGAGAGAGAGAGAGAGAGAGAGAGAGAGAGAGAGAGAGAGAGAGAGAGAGAGAGGGACCGTTCCTTGTACACTGTTTTTGGCAGAAAGGATAAACTTTCTCCCTGAAACTATCCAGAGCCCAGATCCAAGGAACAACATTTCTAAGTGGAACAGCNAGATGGGACACATGCTGAGACAGACAGACAGAGAGATGGAGAGAGAGAGAGAGAGAGAGAGAGAGAGAGAGAGAGAGAGAGAGAGAGAGAGAGAGAGATCTTTCCTTGTACACTGTTTTTGGCAGAAAGGATAAACTTTCTCCCTGAAACTATCCAGAGCCCAGATCCAAGGAACAACATTTCTAAGTGGAACAGCCATTTTCATGTTTTATGTTTTTAACAAGTACAGTGTCTCCAGGTCCCAGGAACATTACAAATCTATTTTGGCTCATGTGGCGCTTTCCTCTCGACCATTCCAAAAGACAGCAGGATACCCCCTTTTCCAAATGTCCCCAGATTTGATCTCTACAGGCCAGAGAGGTTCAGTGGCTGAACCCAAGTAACACAGCACCACAGACAAGGTGAAAATTCAAATCCCAGCTCAGTCCATCCCTATTGGGGAACTCTCCAGAAAGATCTAATCTGAGACAGAGGATGGCCCATCGTTTAGTTATTCAAGACTCTGCATGAATAAATGCTTAGAATAGCACTGTTCAACAGAACTTTCTGTGATCACCAAAATGTTCTCTGTCTGAGCTGTTACATACAGTTGTCAACAGCTATGTGTGGCTACTGAGCACTTGAAATGTGTGGTCAGTGCCACCAAGGAACTGAATTTTTAATTCCTTAATTTTGACTACTTAAAATTTAAAAATTAAATTGAAATAGCCACATGTGGCCAGTGGCTACTGTATTGGACAGAACAGAGTTAGAACATAAAAATGACCACATTTTTTGGAGCTAAACGTTGAGATATTTGGTCTGAGGGGTATTATGTGGGCTTACGGAGAAAACAAGGCAGAATATCTGAAATCGGGGCTTTTGGAAGAATCTAGAGCTATGACTATAGTGAGTCAGACCCCCCAAGTGCCCTCAAGGGGGCTTCCTGGAAAGCTGCAGCCTAGAAAACATCACAGAAGTCTGAGAAGTCTCCTTCTCTGGCAATTGTTTTGAGGCCTCATTTCCCAAGTTAGTGACAGGTCCGCAGCGCAGGTTCCCCCACTCCCTTTAGGGGGGGCATCATTGTGGTGTCAGGAGAACAAATGCATCTTTTCTGGGAGGTGTGATGCACCTGAGTCTTGGCCAGAGAAAGGAGCCTGCCTCTAGACCAAGTATAGGGAGTGCAGGTGGAAGGGAGGGAGGGAGGGGAAGGAAGGAAGATGGATAATGGATGGATGGGTGGGAAGATGGATGATGGGTAGATGGGAAAATGGAAGAAAAATGAATTGATGGAAAAACAGAAAATATCTGACATTCTCAGCCACATGGACCACGTTCAGAGTTTCTCCAAAAGGCATTGGTGGGTTTTCAAGAAGGAAGATACAAATGTTTTCTGGTCACTAAGCCCGGCAATCTGCCCTAAGGGGTTCTCAGAGAAGCCAGAGGGGCCGTCCCTTCCCCCCACAGCTAAGTCTCTGTCCAGGTCTTGGGAAATGGGCCTTTTGTCATGCTGACAAGGCGAGGCTGACCCCCACCCCCCCCCCCCAAGAGAAAGGAGGCTTCCTAGATTTCTGCAGTTGCAACCCAGAAGGCCAAATAAACAAGGCCTGAGGGACCAGCTTGTCAGGCCTGTGGAAAGACTTCTAGGAAGAGCGCTGTCTGGGGAGGGGCCCCAGGGCTCTGCCTGTCCGGAGCAGAAACACAGATGCCCTGGAATCAGGCATGTCCGGTCTGGGTGGCCTCCTACCTTTCCTCTCCACACCACCCAGGTTCCTTCCCCAGGGTCACTCCTTCCTGGGGCCTCCACACCACGCCAGGTGCCTCTTCCATTAGTGTCCTCAGCACAGCCTTGTAGGCCTCCATGAACACCGGGGGTGGGCAGCACGGCCCCATCCCCAGAATCAGAGGTCAAAATTCGCAGTCAGGCACCCAACGAGCACAGGTACTGGGCATCTCTTTAATGTAGGGTTGTTCGATGGACTTGCTCCTTACCATGTCCTTTGATGCTCCAACAAGGCAGGGATAATTAATGGTCCTTGTTTGACAGGTGAAGTAACAGGCTCTGAGAGGTCACGAAACCTGCTCAAGTCACACAGCGATGTCTGACTCAGGGATGCATTCTAGAACTTACACGCACGTATAGGAAGATGCTCATGGCCCGTTTGTTCAATAAGTGAACGCATGCATGAATACATGCATGAATGAGTGAACAAAGGAGAATTTGAAGCAGTTCCCGGGGGTCTAGGGGACTGAGGCTCTGTGGAAGAGAAGTGTGAAAGGCAGAAGGCCTGCAGAAGGCCCCGGCCAGGCGACCTGGCCAGCCCAGGATCCCCAGGTCCCCTGGGCTCACAGATGGGGCCTGGGACATGGAAAATGAAGGCGCCTCCAACAAAGAGCAGATGGAGAAGCTGACCATGGTGGGCAGGGAGATCTGAGGGTTCTAACCTCTGCCCACCTGCCCCGCCAGCCTCCTGGGATCAGGCCCAGGCCCTCCACAGCAGGCCTCTTGCCCTGGCCGTCAGGGCTGCTAGAAAAACCACAGACAGGCCAGGCCTTGGGCAGCCCCTGCTGCTACCTTCCTCCCCCAGGACCCTCTCCTCCCTCCCTTTTCTGCAAAGAAGTCAAATTTGCCACTCTGATGCATTAACCAAGCCGGGTAATGAATGGTGAGTATGTGGTGCACCCGCTGGTGTGTGTGTGTGTGTGTTGGGGCGGTGTGGGGGGGTGGTGGATAGGGGGACAAGCAGGCCAGGCGCAGACCCCAGCAACTAGGCAATCTTCCAGGCTCTGCTTCCGAGCCCCTCTGCCCAGCCCCTCCTCCAGCTCCCCCCCCCCCCATAAGAGAGAAGCAGCATGCCCTGTCATCAGAACCGCATTGTTCTGGCCAGAAGAAAAAACGGGTCCAGCAGATGGCAGGTGTAACAAAAGCAGCTTGCTGTGGCCAAACCAATTATTTATCTAATTATGATTTACCACTTAACCACATGATCTTTCTGCAGAGTTGTGGGCAATTAAAACCAGGGTGACTATGTGGATTATGCAAATAGGCTGCAGCCCAGCGAATAAAATTGGAGATTAGACATTCACACAGGCAGGAGCTGGCACAGGGCAGCCCCGAGGATGGGGGGGAGCGGAGGGGCCTGGGGGAGG